>NC_089227.1:0-313653 GCF_963924675.1 Phocoena phocoena | reverse complement strand
TTGTGAAGGTTAAGGGTGACGGGGTAAAGGTTTCTTGACACCTATCACTTTCCAGTGTTTTCAGGAACTAACTGACTCATGTATTCCTCTTCCAAATTTTGTTGAGGACCTCCTACCAGCCACATGCTTTACATCAGGTGTTGCAAAGCATTTTCTGGATTTTAAATATCTTAGGCTTTGTGGGCCATATACAGTTTCTGTAGCTTCTCCTCCTCTTTCTTCTTCAACAAGCTTTCTGCACGTGAGAACCATTATTAGCTCACAGTCCCACAGATCCAGGCTGAGAGCCTGATGTGAGTTGTGGCCATTATTTGCCAATTCCTGCTCTGCGTCTTCACTGAGGAGGGGGACCATGTTTGAGTCATCACTTCTTTGAATCAACTGTTGGTCTTCTGGGGCTCGTCCTTGCTCTCCTACAGTCTCTAATCAACGTGGCATCCAGAGAGATCTTGTTAAAACATAAGTCAGATCATGTCAGTCAAATTTCTTCAGTGGCTTCTTCACAGAAAATGCAAAGTCCTCAGAGTGCCTCCACAGACCTAGAAATCTGGGCCTCTGTTTCCTCTCTGACTGTTTCCTTCTCCTCTCCAATTTGCTCGCTCTGTTTTCCACATGCTGACATCCTTTCTGCTCCTTGGGTACTCCAAGCCTACTCTTGCCTCATTGACTTTCTGCCACAGGCCAGCCACAGAAAGAGGATTTCACCGCCCAGGGTCAGAAGGGAAGGGGTGCAAGGAACTGAAGTAGCACCGACGAATGGGGTCAGAAGCCCATGGGGTCAGAAGGCTGCAATGAGAAGCCTACTCACCGCAAGAAAGAATAGACCCCCGCTCGCTGAAACTAGAGAAAGCTCGCATGCATCAATGAAGACCCAATGCAGCCAAAAATAAATAAATAAAAAATAAAGTATAGAATCTTAAAACAAATCTATAAAGAATATTACAAGAATAGAATCACAGCCCAGTTTCTCCTTTGAACATGCATGCAAAATGTGTAAAGAGAAGCACAAACTATATCCATGGTATGTAAAACAATCATATATCAGAATCAAAGTAGCTTTATTCTGGCAATGCAAGGTTGCTTTAATGTCCAAACATGAAACTGATCCCAGGAATGAATTAGAGTGGGAAAAAAGTCATTTAAAGCTGAAATCTTGGGGCTTCCCTGGTGGTCCAGTGTTTACAACATGGCGCTTTCACTGCTGGGGCCCTGGGGTCCAATTCCAGGTCAGGGAACTAAGATCCTGCAAGACATGAGGCAGGGCCCCCCCCAAAAAATAAGGAAAGAAAGAAGTCTTAACCAGGAGAAGCACGAGATCGAATAAACATAACAGATAACACCTTACGAAAAGTAGGTGAAGATTATGGAATATTCTAAAATTTAAAAGAGAAAGAAACTTTTAAAGATTCAAAAGGATGTGACAAATATTGTACATAGGCAAAAATAAAATGAAATAAAATATACAAATGATGGGAGCCCAAAATTCCAGATGCCCAAGTCCTGTCTCTGAAGATTCTCATTCAATGGGTTCAGGATTTCCTCTATATTTATAAACCTACAGGTGATTCTGGTACGATTCACAGACACAATGTAAAGCTTCTCTTTTACAGGAAAGAATACCAGATTATTTTGTTATCTTATAGTTATACTAACAGGTTGTACTATTGACGGATAAGTCTGCTGTCAAAATGCACCCCCACTAGGGATCAAAAAGGAACTAGTAGTCTCTACTGCTACTTGGTGGCAGCATGCATGTATTGCAAGGGCAATTATTGTAGGAATCCAAATTAGTGGAACATTTTAGAATTGGAAGACTACATACAGATCATCTAGTCAAGCTTCCAACTATTATAGTTGTGAAAACTAAGGCCCATATAAATGAAATGATTTATCTCCAAAGAGCATTAGTGAAAGTATGAAATAAAAAATACCTCTGAACTTTTAATTTCGTGCTGTTTTTATTATTCTCAAGTATTAGCTTAAACTTCAGTGTGACAGATTTGGGATTGAATCCTTGCTCACGTTTACTGATTGCGTGCCTTTTAGTAAGTTACTAAAACACTTTTTTTTTGAAATAGACGTATTTATTTATTTATCTTTGGCTGCCTAGGCTCTTCGTTGCTGTGCGTGGGCTTGCTCTAGTTGCGGTGAGCGGGGGCTACTCTTTGTTGCAGTATGCGGACTTCCCATTGTGGTGGCTTCTCGTTGTTGCTGAGCACAGGATCTAGGTGCGTGGGCTTCAGTAGTTGTTGTTCACGGGCTCTAGCACGCAGGCTCAGTAGTTGTGGCACATGGTCTTAGCTTCTCCGTGGCATGTGGGATCTTCCCGGACCAGGGCTCAAACGTGTGTCCCGTGCACTGGCAGGTGGATCCTTAACCACTGCACCAACAGGGAAGCCCTACTAATACACTTTTAACTTTGCTTTTCACGCGTATGTAAAATGGTGAGGCTTGACTGATATAGAACATGAGATAACCTAGCACTGTTCTTGACACATATATGTAGTTAAAATTTTTTGGCTCTCATCCCTCTTAAACAGCCTCTATCCTCTTAATAACGGATGTGTCTTTCAGCTAGCAGAGCACCCCAGAGCTGACCACATTCTGGCAAGAGATATAGGATTCTTTTTCTTACTGGGGGTTCTTTATACCTGGTATTTGAACTGCACTTAAACATGAACAACTCTTGTTTATACTGTATTAATGGATTTGATGGATGAATTTTAGAAAGTAATATGCAGGAATTGAGCTGCCTTACTCTCAAGAAATATAATTCGATAGTGGTGGCTAGAACGATAAACAGTGTTTGGACAGGGAGTCCATATTGGATGTGAACTTCCTGTACTCCCATTCATCTATTAAGAATAAATAGAATCCCTTCAAAATGTGTTTTGAAGGGCAGTTATTTCTTTCTGCCTCATTTAAGTTACCTGCAAGAAAAAGACAATCTCCTGAATCCTTGTTTAATAGGCTTTTAATATAAAGCAGATAATTTTTTGCAACATTTCCCAAACTTTTCATTATCCAATTGGCTGAGGCTTCTCAACGATTATCATTTCACAATATCTCCATCTTCAGCTTCTTTCGATGAGTTGGCCTAATAGATGTGCCATTAAAACAGAACTTCACTCTCAACGTATTTTTAATGTTGTATTCAAACAGTATGAAGGATTCAGCCATAACAGTGAGGGGATTTCTGATACATGCTACATGATGGATGCAACTAAGTGAAAGAAGTCAGGCATGAAAGGCTGCATATTGCATGGTTCCATTTATATGAAATGTCCAGCAGTGGCACATCCATACACACAGAAAAGATTATACATTAGTGGTTGCCAGGGGTTTGGAAGAGAGGGAAATAGGGAATGACTCCTTAAAATGGGTGTAGGTTTCCTCTTGGTTGGTGAAAATGTTTTGCAGCTAGGCAGTGGTGATAGTTGCACAACATTGTGACAGTAGTAAATTCCACTGAATGGTACAGTGAATTGTAAAATGATTCAAATGGTGGATTTTGTGTTATGTTCATTTTACTACAATAAAAAGGGGAAAGAATTAGAGAAAGACTGAGAGTTTGGGAAACTAAGGTGAACTGGTCAAGAAAAACATAGCTCTATTGTTCAGTTTTCTCTCAGCTCTCCCAGTGCATTAATCCTCAGCAATATGTAGCCTGAACTTGTAGATGATATTCATTCAACACAGTCCAGAGAAAAGTAAATAATAAAGTAAAACCCAACTCTTCTTGTTTAGCACATGTATGAAAGGTTAACTTGCTGCTCAGCCACGTGGACATACATGAAGACGTTTCACTTTAGGTGTCCTCTACTTCAGTACTTTACTCACTTTAGCTCATTCACACATGTAGGCAACAGCATTCCTTAATTCGATGGAATCTGCAGCACTGGTTGTGATCGGTCTCATGAAAAGAAAAGGAAAGGTGGCACAGAAGCCAAGGGAAGAGATTTTCAAGGCAGAGACGTTGTTTAAGATCTAACTCGGCTTGGCAGTCACAAAGATAAGGATTGAGAAGTAGTCCCTTGGACTTGTCAACGGAGAGATCAGTTTCACGGGAGTAGTGGGGCAGAAACCAGATCGCAGTGTAGATGGGAGGGGAGAAATGGGGGGCAAGTCAAGAAATTGATGGCAAAGGGAAAGAAGGGAGGGGTGGATAGGAGGACAACAAAATGGAATGGAGGAGAGCATTTCCTTGTGGCTCTTTAACATGGCTGGGAGGGGCCAACAGAGAAGAAGAGCATGAAGATGTAGGAAGAGGGGATGGCATCCCGAGCCCAAGGAGGACTGGCCCCTGTCTTCAGCTCCCACCAGCTGGATGTTCCCTTCCTCTAGCTTTCCACGTAGGCAGTGGAAGTTGCCCCTTGACTCCTTGGATCAGCTGCCCTTGATTCGCTTGTCCTTTTGTTATTTCTCAGCACATCTGGGTCATACGTTATGTGAAGACAAACAGGTCACCACTGATGCTTAATTTTCTTGAAAAATCCCCCAGGCAGGTACCCTTTTGGAGAACTACATATTGTGCCTCAGAAAGCCAAAGTAGCCCATGTTTCCTCTCCCATTGGGAGAGATTGCTCTTTCTTGTAGAACCTGATGAAGATGGTGACTCGCACTTAGGAATAACGTTGCTTGAAAAGTGCAAAAGGTGAGGTAGTTTGGCTATGAGGGGCCTCTGAGCCCTGAGACTTCCTGAGAGATGGCAGACTCACAGCTCCCGTTTCCCTCTGACCCTGGGCTATGCGCTCATCAAATGAGATGGTAAATAAAGTCACTGACATGGTTTAAAGGACAATTTTGTTCTCTCTTTTTCACTCAGAGCATTAGAATGGAATTTGCATACACCATATGGATGAAATATCTATACGAAGGGGCTTGACCATATCCTCATGGTTCCACTTCCATTTTCTACATCTGGCCCCTTTAGCTCTGCAGACTTAACGCCACACCATCAGTCTACCCAGTCGGTCCACTGAATATCTCTTCCTCCTTCGCATCTGGTCGTTGTCATCACCTTTTTCTCCACTACTGCCTCCTGCAGTAGCTGTTAGGTCCAGAGCGGTTGGTTCACTGTGAGCAAGCAACTGTCAGCTCCATGGACGGGTGGACGTGACTTGGCAGCCGGGATGCGCCCACCCTGAGTTCATTATACCAATGAGGGTCAAGGAGAATGGGGATGCAGCTGGTCTGCAGAGCCCCGGCAGTTCTGAGACCCATGGTCCTGGATCCACACGTTGCTCCATACCCAGCCTTGCCTTTCTCTTTGCTCTCTCTAGACTCCATCCAGGTTTCTGCTCTCCTTGTCCCTTTGGGGAGGGAGGCCAGTACCAGCCCAGGTGTAGTCTGCCAAAGCTTCCTACTTCCAAGCATTACGTAGGCTTGTATACCCACATGTTTGGGTTTCCCTGGCATTCATGCCAACAGGTTGAGTGGTTTATGCCCTAGGCCCTCTTTTCTGGCAAGAATGTGCCTAAAAATCTCCACCTCTGGTTTGGTGGTCCCTAAACATTCCCAGTCAGTTTTGCTGAGGGGACACTTGGTGACAGTGTTGTCTTTCGAAACGAAGGTCCGTTACCGACAATGCTTTGCTCCCCATACATTATTTATAAGGTTTCCCTGTTTGTATGTGCCAACTATTTATGTGTATATTGTGAGAAATACATTGTACAGGCCTCTTTTTTATTTCTTCCACACACCCTAGAGATGTCCTAGAGGCAGTAAGTGTGTCCAACTTTTTGAGAAATTGGAACAATCAAGACTTACCTGTATGGAATGCGGTTAATGATGTCAATTCCCGCAACAGTACTTTTCATCTGACACACTTAGGGACTGTTAACAGGTTACAGGTAGTAAAAGACGCAGATAGAGAGAAACTACCTGAAATCTTGGATTTTCATTGGTTTGAATGGGCCTGAAAATGTATTTTTGTTAGTAGGGACATAGAACCCTCTAGCGGTATCCTTAATAAAGCAAGGTGAGTTGTAAGCAATCATCTGATGGAGGGTAAATGTACCACACTCCAGTTTAAGAGAAATACAATATAAAAAGTCTTACCATGGAAGAAAATCTTTATATGATGTTTTGTAAAAAAAAAAAAAAGCTTCAAGAAACATAAAGACATGACACCATATTCAGTTTAAAGTCAGTGACTTGTAAGCAAGGCAAAGCAAAGACAGTCTGATTAAGGCCGTTGCATTTTTCTGGCATTTTTTAGGTCTCACCCATTTCTGTGGCCTTTTTAGAACCTAAGCTTCTAGGGCACAGCGAACTTCATCTTGACGTAGGGCTGAGCAAATGCACGGAGCGTTTCTCAATAAGTAGGCATTAAATTCTAAGTCCAGAAGGAGCCTTGAGATGCCCTCTCTTTACTCCTTGGTAGAACTGTTTTAACCATCCCCCGAAAGCAGATTTTTTTCTTTAAATCTCAAACTTCAGAGATTCCACAATCAGAACTTACTTCTCATATTGCCTTGCGGTCTGCTGTGGGCATCTGTCAAATGGTGTGAACTCTGCGTGGGGAGCCTGGCCTACCCTCCAGGCCCACGGTTTGGGCTGCGGTGGTGCCATGCTGTGCTCAGGGGCCTTCTTTTGTGGAAGGCTGGGCTCCAATGAGCCTTCGTCTTGATTTTTTATGGAACTTTGGGTGCTAGACCACTCTGACCCTCAGTCTCATTTGCAGGTTCTGGGGAGGATGAAATGAGCTCATGTGATATCCAGGTGACTGAGGCAGAGTCAGCTTGGGATGAATCTTTGCTTCGTTTTCATTAGCTGTGGAGAAGACGATGACAGCTTGGTGCCTCTCCAACTTTAATACGGGTATGCCTCTCTTGTGGATCTTGTTAAATGCAGGCTGGTATTCAGTAGTTCTGGGTGGGGCCTGGATTCTGTGCTTCTAACAAGCTCCTAGGTGATGGTGACGCTGAGGGCAAGGGTTTGGCACCTGTGTTTCTCCCTTTCCAGAAGAGCAGGATGTCTGCCCCGCCCCCACCCCGAGAAGAGAAAACATCCGCAACGTGACTACTAGGAACCAGCATCCCTCACAGGCAAGGGACCTGTACCACTGCTCCCAACCATTCTGTCTGAGGCACATCAAGCCAAAACACTGAGATGCTGAGATTTGCAGCAAAGAGGAGGTTTATTCACAGGGCAGCCAAGCGAGGACGTGATGTGACAATAGGTCTCAAATCTGCCTCCCCAAAGGCAAGGGGCTTTGTGGGATAAAGAATAAAGAAGCAGGGCAGTATCTGTGGGATACTGTGTGTGATAAAGAATAAAGAACAGGGCAGTATGAGGCATGGGGAACATGAGGAAAGGTGATTGGGAAAAGGTGTGCTCATAATTGTTCTGAGCTGGCGTAACTAGGCTACAGGGTTCAGCACATTCTCAGGCTGGAGATTTCGGCCCTCTGATGGCAGGAGGTCAAAAGGCACTTGCCCAGGTGGAAGATCGGTGGTCCTCTCCACTCTAAACCAGCTCAGCCTAACCAGGCACAGCTGATTCCAAGTTCCCGGACGATCACGGGACAAACATCTTATTGCTTATGCTACATGCTACTTGGAGGACGTGCAGGTGTTCAACCTACCTTGATGAGTGAAGACGGGATTTGACTAATCATGACACATTGTTTCACCTCCAGGCGAGCAGAGGAGAGCTGTAGGCTGAGTCTGGCTCCTGGCACCTGGTATTGGAGGCAGGTGGTTTAAACACGGGCTCTCCCACCCTCTGTGTGATATTTGGTAGATAGACTATTGAACCTTCCTGTGCCTGTTTCTCCACAAGCAGCATGGGGACACCCAGAGTCCCTCTCTTGGGGGCTGTTATGAGGGTTCAGTGAGATATAGATGCATGCACAGGCACACGGGAGACACCCACTGTGTGTTCCCTTCGTGCTTATTTTTATTAAGACACTAGTATTGTTAGAAGATTTCTGGTTTGGACAACGAATTACATAGGTGGTCATTGCTATAGTTTATGCAACAGCAATTCACATTGCCATTTGCAAAATAGTAGTTGGTTGTCCAATGGGGATTATAAACATCCGTTTAACATGAGCTACTGAACAGATAGTTGACACAGTAACTACTTTATTTAAAATCAATTCTCTTTGTTTTCTTAAGCAATTGTTAACCCCCAATTTCGTGAGTACTCCCAAGTAAGTCACTTGAAAATCATCTAGAGCAATGTATTCACTTAGCAAGCCTAAAGCTATAGTTCAACCGTTTTATTTACTGTTCTATGACAAAAATTACTCTAAACAGCTATCCCCTGGATAAGTAATCAGCTAAAGCTAGTTTGACTGACTAAATCGATTTACTGAGTTAATAAGCGAGTTGTTTTAGAAAAGGTCTAATGCATATTTCTCATCCATTCTGCATTAAACTATTTCCCATGCCTCAACTGTCTTTTTTTGCCATTCGTACATACCCAGATTCCTACTTCTGTGCTGTAGGGCTTGGCTGAACTACACCTGCCTTCAGTGAAACTTTTCTCCCCTGCACAATTGGAGATAATTTTAGTCTCCTCATGACTCCCACGGGGTTACCTCTATTGTGACAATTGACTATTTGGTGGCTTATTTTATTTTATTTGAAAAAACCTTCCATTCCTCCATGCACGTCAAACAGGAAATGCTTTCTCTTCGTAAACCTGCATAAAAATTTTCTGAACTCTTCTGCTCTGGGCAACATTCATCAGTACACCAGGCAAACATAGTGAACGAGGAGACAGTACTTGTGTTGTATCCAATTGGGTCTTGATAGCTAACTGTGACTCTTAACCAAGGATTATGCAGTAGTTAAGGACACAGATTAAAGTTGTTTAGGGTGTGTCCTAAAGTGTCAGTGGCAGAATTTAAGTCTCTACTCTGGAAATTGTAGACCTGAGACAGACTACTTCCCTAAACGTCATTTCCTACATCTGAGAAAGATAATAGTATCTACCTTGTAGTAGACTGAATGATACCATTGCCCCCAAATGTCCGCATTCTACTCTCCAGAACCTGTGAATGTCACCGTAAATGGCAGAAGGCACTTTGCCAGTGGGATGAAAGTAATGGTTCTCAGATGGGAAGATTCTCCTGGACTACCTGGACGGGCCCAAATATAACCACTGGTGTTCTCGTAAGAGAGAGGCAGAAGGAAGTTTTACTCCAAAGAGAATGTGATGATGAAGTTGGGGTTGGATTGATGTGGCCAGAAGTGAAGGAATGCTGGCGAGGAAACAGATTCTCGCTTAGAGCCTCTAGAAGGAGGATGGATGGCCCTGTTGACTCCTGGTTCCAGCCCAGGGAAACTGGTTTTGGACCTCTGTCTTCCAGAACCATAAGAAAATAAGTGTGTTTTGTTAGAAGCAAGCACATTTGTAGTAATTTGTTACAGCGGCCATAGGGAACTAATGCCTACCTCATAGGAAGTATTCCTCTAATTAAAATGTGTGACTGCAAACACACCTAGTGGCATGTGTGACACACACTAGTTATGCTACCGTAGGTCGTTCTTGGAAACCGAAGCCTTGGTTTTGAGGGATCATCAAAACCAGTACAATGGTTGCCATGTTTCTCCTTGTTCAGCCTGGTGACCAACCCGGTAGAGAGAGCTCCATCCTTTCCCACAGGACACAACCTGTGGGTACATAGAGGGGAGCGGTTATGTCTCACTTAAGGCACCATTTTCTTTTCCTTTCTACTTTTGTCTTCGTTAATCTTCATCCAACTGACCTTTCTAAATTTTACAGGAAACAAAACCATTTCTCAATGGATTCAGATACCACCCCAAGTTAATATTCCAACCAAGTTCTTCTTCTTCCGGGTCTCAGCACAAGAAATTTCTGAGCCTAAATCTTCTCTAGTTTCTAGGATCACCCATTTTCTCATTTCTCCCTTCTCCTTTTAGTTCAGAGTCTTGTCAATTTAGTCCCTTTCCTAACCACAACGTATAATAAGGTGACACAGCAAAGTGATGAAAGTCTAGATGGACTGGTTTTAATCGCGGGTTTTGCCACCTACTAACTGTGTGGCATAAGGCAAGCTATTCAACGTCTCTGGGCCTCAGTTTCCTCCCAAAAAGTGAACATTATGAATATTCCCTACCACTAGGGTTGCCATTATGAGGAATAAGTGAGTTACTTTTTGGTAAGCCCTTAGAATAGTACTTGTTCTAGTCTAAGCACTAGAGTTGTGCTTGTTAATAATAATAAATGAAATTCCAAGCGTATAACTTACTCAATTTTCTGTCATAACTTTGAAGTGTTGGTCTATCTGTTGGCTCACGTTGCAGGTAAATGAGTCGAGGCATGGGCTGAGGCATTGCTACCACTAGGTGGCGTGTTCCCAGAACTTGGAACAGCAGTGTGAAATGGGTAGTGGTTCTACTTGGAGACAGGGCAGACTGCCAAATGACAGCCTGGGAAGGAGGTGTAGTGTCCATAGCTTTGGTGTTAGAGGTGCTGCCTGCTGAAGCACCAGTGCCAGCCTAAGCGGTAAATGGGGCGCTGGGGTAAAGAGGAGCAGGATGGAAGATGACAGCCTGGGAAGGAGGTGTAGTGTCCATAGGTTCGGGGTCAGACGTTCTGACTGCGGAAGCACCGATGCCCGCCAGGGCCGTCAATGGGGTGCTGGGGAAAACAGGAGCAGAATGGAAGATGACAGCGTGTGAAGGAGGTGTGGTGTCCATAGGTTCGGGGTCTGCGGTGCTGCCTGCTGAAGCACCGATGCCCGCCACAACCGTCAATGGGGTGCTGGGGAAAACAGGAGCAGAATGGAAGATGACAGCGTGTGAAGGAGGTGTGGTGTCCATAGGTTCGGGGTCTGAGGTGCTGCCTGCTGAAGCACCGATGCCCGCCACAGCCATCAATCGGGTGCTGGGGAAAACAGGAGCAGAATGGAAGATGACAGCATGTGAAGGAGGTGTGGTGTCCATAGGTTCGGGGTGTGAGGTGCTGCCTGCTGAAGCACCAATGCCCGCCAAAGCCATAAATTGGGTGCTGGGGAAAACAGGAGCAGAATGGAAGATGGCAGCGTGAGAAGGAGGTGTGGTGTCCATAGGTTCGGTGTCAGACTGCTGCCTGCTGAAGCCCCGATACCCGCCAAAGCCGTCAGTGGGGTGCTTGGGAAAACATGAGCAGAATGGAAGAGGACAGCCTGGGAAGGAGGTGTGGTGTCCATAGCTTCCATATTAGAGGTACTGCCTGCCTGATCTGAGAGCAGAGAGTGAAAGTGGGAGAGCTTCTTCCTAGATTGTAACTCCTCTGAATTTATAGCACTGGCTCAGCCTGGCTTTATGACATATCCATTGTACGTGTCACAGAGGAAGGGCGGACGGGGCAGGGGGTGTGGCAGGGGTCACATGCAAGCCCAGCTGGTGGCTTAAACCCCGGCCCAAAGGCAAAGGGCGGGGCCCCTTCTGGACTTTCTTGTGGCTGGGACTTCTCGCTGTGGGTGGCAGGTGTTTGGCACCAGATGGGCCACCATGCAGAGACTGTTGGGGACTGTGGAAGCCTCCTTCAGAGCTCACCCTGCCTGGGGACTGGCTCTGCAGGCCCCTCAGCCCTGCGTATGTATCGGCCAGGCCTCCCCCACCACGGGGCCCAGAGGCCAGAGCCTGCTCAGACCTGAGGGCAGGAGGCAGCCAGAGCTTACCAGGGTGTGGGCCACTTCTTCCGGAGACCTCCCCAGCTTCTCTGCAAGACCTGGAGACAGGATCGCCTTCTCCAGGGCTGCTCAGCTGCCAGCATCACCACGAGCCAGGTGGCCAAGGTTTCTGAGCAGGAGATGCAGGGCCCTGATCTGACTGGATGCTGCACCCCATGATGTCCCTTCCTGGCAGAGAGGTTCTTTCTTCACTTCTTTTTTGAAATTTGGTAAAACAACATTTAAACCTTGGCCTGTCCTTCAGGGTATATAGATGGTAGTGCCTTAGCTGGGGATTCGATCCAAGCCTGTGTGATTCCAGAGCTCATGTTCTGGACTGTGGTGCCTCCTTATCTTATATGCTTCATGTGTTACTTGTTTTTCTTTTTTTCTTGTAGTCCTTATGGTACTTAGCCCTAAGTGCCATACTTGTAACGAACAGCTACACTGCCCTGTCGGAGGTCTTCTTTTGTTCAACGCATGAATTGGTCATCCACCACACTGTGTTCTAATCTCAGAAGATACTGGTCAGGGACCACCAGTTGTCAGCATGGCACCATTCCATATTTCTGATGGAGGCTTAAGCCCGTATTTTCCCTTTGTCTAGTTTGAAGGATCTAGATATGTAAAGATGATATTCTAGATAAATCATGGGCTATCGTGAAAGAAATTCACCAGTGAATTGTTCCGTATGGATTAGAAGCCAGCTTCTCTGGCCTTCCTGGAGTATATCCAGTAAGGCGTCTCATTCATGTCTAGAAAGCAAATATATCATTTATTGCAACTTCAGCGTGGAGCGATGTATTGGTATAAAGTACGATCGACACAATTTGGTAATTGTGAGTATGCCAGCTGGGTCCACTCTTACTACAAATATGTAACCCTAGAGATTCTTATGCCCAAGAGAGGAGACGTACTCTTGGCTGTCTAGGACAAGGGAAGCATGTGTTGTTATTCAGGAGCTGGAAGCTTCAGCATGAAAGGTAGGAATTGAACAATCCTGGTCTTCTCATCACTTGACCTTGCTCAAAACTTGTTTCTTTGGCTTGCTTCATTGGAGTGTTTTCTCCCTCCTGGGGCTGACATTGTCTGTTATGTATCACGCATGTGACATGTAGAAGTTTCAGAAGCCAAAATCATATAGATCAGTAAAAATGTATATATATATATTTATATTTATATATATGTATATATTTGAAAACGTATTGGAACTCACACAGGACATAATTCCTATATTCGAAAATCGGTTTGACCCTCTGCTCATGAGATTCTTTTTATGGTATGTTCCAGCAAATCTGGGCTTCCATCCCCAATAAATTTTGGGGTTGGAGGACACAAAAGCTTTTGCTCAGACCTAAATTCTGTCTGAAAATAAGGGAAATATTATAAGCCCTTTGTAACCTCTCCAAGAGCAGAAATGATTTACAGCTGTGGCATTGAGCCATAATTCCTCAGTCTCATTTGAGAAGAGTTCAGTTAGAAACAGTGTCTTGATTTTTGCTTCTTTTGTTTCTTCCCTCTTTTCTTGTCTTGCTTACCAACTATCCATTGTACTTCATGAGTTAGTATGGCAGCAGGCTGAGTGTTCCCTGGAGCTCATTAAATGAACTGTTTTTCCTTAAATGACGTTTGCCTCCTCGTTTTCAGCCCCTCTTCTTTCCTGTGCCCTTTACTGTAACCAGAGCTCAGCAAAAGCTGAGTGGCTTTGTGCAGACCTTACTTAGGGTCAGCCTTTTTTTCTTCATTCTTTTATTCACGGCTCCTCCGTTTCATTGTTTGCCTTCTCGAAATGTGTTGAAATCGTTCTGTGGTTGATGTCTTCCAAAATATCTTGGCTTTTATTGGTTGATTAATTTTGGAATTTCTACAGTTTTATTTAGATATGGTTTCAGGAGGAACAGAAAGTAAATATATTTCCTAGTCTGCCATCTTGAACTGAAAATCCCTGTGGATTTTAGCATCCAATGTTCCCATGGGAAAACACCCAACCATGGCATTAATAGATGTAATACTCAAGGTTTCAGCTTTTCTTGAGCAATCCCTAAGGATTTAATATGTGGTCATTTCTAATGGGGAAATAATAACTATCTCATGACGTTGATTTGAGGATTAAATTAGATAATGAGCATGAAAATGGTTTGTAAGATTTAAAAATCTGTAAAAATGTTTTCTGTTATTATTTGATTTGTTGCTATTTCAACTTCACTTGACAGTTGTTTCTGACCTTGCCTATGTGAGAAAATGCCCTCTGGGTTACTTTTTTGAAAGCCAGAATGTATTTTTCAATAGCTCAATGAAACTGGCATCATTTGTGAAGGTTAAGGGTGAAGGGGTAAAGGTTTCTTGACACCTATCACTTTCCAGTGTTTTCAGGAACTAACTGACTCATGTATTCTTCTTCCAAATTTTGTTGAGGACCTCCTACCAGCCACATGCTTTACATCAGGTGTTGCAAAGCATTTTCTGGATTTTAAATATCTTAGGCTTTGTGGGCCATATACAGTTTCTGTAGCTTCTCCTCCTCTTTCTTCTTCAACAAGCTTTCTGCACGTGAGAACCATTATTAGCTCACAGTCCCACAGATCCAGGCTGAGAGCCTGATGTGAGTTGTGGCCATTATTTGCCAATTCCTGCTCTGCGTCTTCACTGAGGAGGGGGACCATGTTTGAGTCATCACTTCTTTGAATCAACTGTTGGTCTTCTGGGGCTCGTCCTTGCTCTCCTACAGTCTCTAATCAACGTGGCATCCAGAGAGATCTTGTTAAAACATAAGTCAGATCATGTCAGTCAAATTTCTTCAGTGGCTTCTTCACAGAAAATGCAAAGTCCTCAGAGTGCCTCCACAGACCTAGAAATCTGGGCCTCTGTTTCCTCTCTGACTGTTTCCTTCTCCTCTCCAATTTGCTCGCTCTGTTTTCCACACGCTGACATCCTTTCTGCTCCTTGGATACTCCAAGCCTACTCTTGCCTCATTGACTTTCTGCCGCAGGCCAGCCACAGAAAGAGGATTTCACCGCCCAGGGTCAGAAGGGAAGGGGTGCAAGGAACTGAAGTAGCACCGTCGAATGGGGTCAGAAGCCCATGGGGTCAGAAGGCTGCAATGAGAAGCCTACTCACCGCAAGAAAGAATAGACCCCCGCTCGCCGAAACTAGAGAAAGCTCGCATGCAGCAATGAAGACCCAATGCAGCCAAAAATAAATAAATAAAAAATAAAGTATAGAATCTTAAAACAAATCTATAAAGAATATTACAAGAATAGAATCACAGCCCTGTTTCTCCTTTGAACATGCATGCAAAACGTATAAAGAGAAGCACAAACTATATCCATGGTATGTAAAACAATCATATATCAGAATCAAAGTAGCTTTATTCTGGCAATGCAAGGTTGCTTTAATGTCCAAACATGAAACTGATCCCAAGAATAAATTAGAGTGGGAAAAAAGTCATTTAAAGCTGAAATCTTGGGGCTTCCCTGGTGGTCCAGTGTTTACAACATGGCGCTTTCACTGCTGGGGCCCTGGGGTCCAATCCCAGGTCAGGGAACTAAGATCCTGCAAGACATGAGGCAGGGCCCCCCCAAAAAAAAAAGGAAAGAAAGAAGTCTTAACCAGGAGAAGCACGAGATCGAATAAACATAACAGATAACACCTTACGAAAAGTAGGTGAAGATTATGGAATATTCTAAAATTTAAAAGAGAAAGAAACTTTTAAAGATTCAAAAGGATGTGACAAATATTGTACATAGGCAAAAATAAAATGAAATAAAATATACAAATGATGGGAGCCCAAAATTCCAGATGCCCAAGTCCTGTCTCTGAAGATTCTCATTCAATGGGTTCAGGATTTCCTCTATATTTATAAACCTACAGGTGATTCTGGTACGATTCACAGACACAATGTAAAGCTTCTCTTTTACAGGAAAGAATACCAGATTATTTTGTTATCTTATACTTATACTAACAGGTTGTACTATTGACGGATAAGTCTGCTGTCAAAATGCACCCCCACTAGGGATCAAAAAGGAACTAGTAGTCTCTACTGCTACTTGGTGGCAGCATGCATGTATTGCAAGGGCAATTATTGTAGGAATCCAAATTAGTGGAACATTTTAGAATTGGAAGACTACATACAGATCATCTAGTCAAGCTTCCAACTATTATAGTTGTGAAAACTAAGGCCCATATAAATGAAATGATTTAT
Source organism: Phocoena phocoena (assembly GCF_963924675.1). Lineage (NCBI taxonomy): Eukaryota > Metazoa > Chordata > Mammalia > Artiodactyla > Phocoenidae > Phocoena > Phocoena phocoena. The sequence goes on along the minus strand of NC_089227.1, from coordinate 297,820 downwards.
CTCCAAAGAGCATTAGTGAAAGTATGAAATAAAAAATACCTCTGAACTTTTAATTTTGTGCTGTTTTTATTAATCTCAAGTATTAGCTTAAACTTCAGTGTGACAGATTTGGGATTGAATCCTTGCTCACGTTTACTGATTGCGTGCCTTTTAGTAAGTTACTAAAACACTTTTTTTTTGAAATAGACGTATTTATTTATTTATCTTTGGCTGCCTAGGCTCTTCGTTGCTGTGTGTGGGCTTGCTCTAGTTGCGGTGAGCGGGGGCTACTCTTTGTTGCAGTATGCGGACTTCCCATTGTGGTGGCTTCTCGTTGTTGCTGAGCACAGGATCTAGGTGCGTGGGCTTCAGTAGTTGTTGTTCACGGGCTCTAGCACGCAGGCTCAGTAGTTGTGGCACATGGTCTTAGCTTCTCCGTGGCATGTGGGATCTTCCTGGACCAGGGCTCAAACGTGTGTCCCGTGCACTGGCAGGTGGATCCTTAACCACTGCACCAACAGGGAAGCCCTACTAATACACTTTTAACTTTGCTTTTCACGCGTATGTAAAATGGTGAGGCTTGACTGATATAGAACATGAGATAACCTAGCACTGTTCTTGACACATATATGTAGTTAAAATTTTTTGGCTCTCATCCCTCTTAAACAGCCTCTATCCTCTTAATAACGGATGTGTCTTTCAGCTAGCAGAGCACCCCAGAGCTGACCACATTCTGGCAAGAGATATAGGATTCTTTTTCTTACTGGGGCTTCTTTATACCTGGTATTTGAACTGCACTTAAACATGAACAACTCTTGTTTATACTGTATTAATGGATTTGATGGATGTATTTTACAAAGTAATATGCAGGAATTGAGCTGCTTTACTCTCAAGAAATATAATTCGATAGTGGTGGCTAGAACAATAAACAGTGTTTGGACAGGGAGTCCATATTGGATGTGAACTTCCTGTACTCCCATTCATCTATTAAGAATAAATAGAATCCCTTCAAAATGTGTTTTGAAGGGCAGTTATTTCTTTCTGCCTCATTTAAGTTACCTGCAAGAAAAAGACAATCTCCTGAATCCTTGTTTAATAGGCTTTTAATATAAAGCAGATAATTTTTTGCAACATTTCCCAAACTTTTCATTATCCAATTGGCTGAGGCTTCTCAACGATTATCATTTCACAATATCTCCATCTTCAGCTTCTTTCGATGAGTTGGCCTAATAGATGTGCCATTAAAACAGAACTTCACTCTCAACGTATTTTTAATGTTGTATTCAAACAGTATGAAGGATTCAGCCATAACAGTGAGGGGATTTCTGATACATGCTACATGATGGATGCAACTAAGTGAAAGAAGTCAGGCATGAAAGGCTGCATATTGCATGGTTCCATTTATATGAAATGTCCAGCAGTGGCACATCCATACACACAGAAAAGATTATACATTAGTGGTTGCCAGGGGTTTGGAAGAGAGGGAAATAGGGAATGACTCCTTAAAATGGGTGTAGGTTTCCTCTTGGTTGGTGAAAATGTTTTGCAGCTAGGCAGTGGTGATAGTTGCACAACATTGTGACAGTAGTAAATTCCACTGAATGGTACAGTGAATTGTAAAATGATTCAAATGGTGGATTTTGTGTTATGTTCATTTTACTACAATAAAAAGGGGAAAGAATTAGAGAAAGACTGAGAGTTTGGGAAACTAAGGTGAACTGGTCAAGAAAAACATAGCTCTATTGTTCAGTTTTCTCTCAGCTCTCCCAGTGCATTAATCCTCAGCAATATGTAGCCTGAACTTGTAGATGATATTCATTCAACACAGTCCAGAGAAAAGTAAATAATAAAGTAAAACCCAACTCTTCTTGTTTAGCACATGTATGAAAGGTTAACTTGCTGCTCAGCCACGTGGACATACATGAAGACGTTTCACTTTAGGTGTCCTCTACTTCAGTACTTTACTCACTTTAGCTCATTCACACATGTAGGCAACAGCATTCCTTAATTCGATGGAATCTGCAGCACTGGTTGTGATCGGTCTCATGAAAAGAAAAGGAAAGGTGGCACAGAAGCCAAGGGAAGAGATTTTCAAGGCAGAGACGTTGTTTAAGATCTAACTCGGCTTGGCGGTCACAAAGATAAGGATTGAGAAGTAGTCCCTTGGACTTGTCAACGGAGAGATCAGTTTCACGGGAGTAGTGGGGCAGAAACCAGATCGCAGTGTAGATGGGAGGGGAGAAATGGGGGGCAAGTCAAGAAATTGATGGCAAAGGGAAAGAAGGGAGGGGTGGATAGGAGGACAACAAAATGGAATGGAGGAGAGCATTTCCTTGTGGCTCTTTAACATGGCTGGGAGGGGCCAACAGAGAAGGAGAGCGTGAAGATGTAGGAAGAGGGGATGGCATCCCGAGCCCAAGGAGGACTGGCCCCTGTCTTCAGCTCCCACCAGCTGGATGTTCCCTTCCTCTAGCTTTCCACGTAGGCAGTGGAAGTTGCCCCTTGACTCCTTGGATCAGCTGCCCTTGATTCGCTTGTCCTTTTGTTATTTCTCAGCACATCTGGGTCATACGTTATGTGAAGACAAACAGGTCACCACTGATGCTTAATTTTCTTGAAAAATCCCCCAGGCAGGTACCCTTTTGGAGAACTACATATTGTGCCTCAGAAAGCCAAAGTAGCCCATGTTTCCTCTCCCATTGGGAGAGATTGCTGTTTCTTGGAGAACCTGATGAAGAGGGTGACTCGCACTTAGGAATAACATTGCTTGAAAAGTGCAAAAGGTGAGGTAGTTTGGCTATGAGGGGCCTCTGAGGCCTGAGACTTCCTGAGAGATGGCAGACTCACAGCTCCCGTTTCCCTCTGACCCTGGGCTATGCGCTCATCAAATGAGATGGTAAATAAAGTCACTGACATGGTTTAAGGACAATTTTGTTCTCTCTTTTTCACTCAGAGCATTAGAATGGAATTTGCATACACCATATGGATGAAATATCTATACGAAGGGGCTTGACCATATCCTCATGGTTCCACTTCCATTTTCTACATCTGGCCCCTTTAGCTCTGCAGACTTAACGCCACACCATCAGTCTACCCAGTCGGTCCACTGAATATCTCTTCCTCCTTCGCATCTGGTCGTTGTCATCACCTTTTTCTCCACTACTGCCTCCTGCAGTAGCTGTTAGGTCCAGAGCGGTTGGTTCACTGTGAGCAAGCAACTGTCAGCTCCATGGACGGGTGGACGTGACTTGGCAGCCGGGATGCGCCCACCCTGAGTTCATTATACCAATGAGGGTCAAGGAGAATGGGGATGCAGCTGGTCTGCAGAGCCCCGGCAGTTCTGAGACCCATGCTCCTGGATCCACACGTTGCTCCATACCCAGCCTTGCCTTTCTCTTTGCTCTCTCTAGACTCCATCCAGGTTTCTGCTCTCCTTGTCCCTTTGGGGAGGGAGGCCAGTACCAGCCCAGGTGTAGTCTGCCAAAGCTTCCTACTTCCAAGCATTACGTAGGCTTGTATACCCACATGTTTGGGTTTCCCTGGCATTCATGCCAACAGGTTGAGTGGTTTATGCCCTAGGCCCTCTTTTCTGGCAAGAATGTGCCTAAAAATCTCCACCTCTGGTTTGGTGGTCCCTAAACATTCCCAGTCAGTTTTGCTGAGGGGACACTTGGTGACAGTGTTGTCTTTCGAAACGAAGGTCCGTTACCGACAATGCTTTGCTCCCCATACATTATTTATAAGGTTTCCCTGTTTGTATGTGCCAACTATTTATGTGTATATTGTGAGAAATACATTGTACAGGCCTCTTTTTTATTTCTTCCACACACCCTAGAGATGTCCTAGAGGCAGTAAGTGTGTCCAACTTTTTGAGAAATTGGAACAATCAAGACTTACCTGTATGGAATGCGGTTAATGATGTCAATTCCCGCAACAGTACTTTTCATCTGACACACTTAGGGACTGTTAACAGGTTACAAGTAGTAAAAGACGCAGATAGAGAGAAACTACCTGAAATCTTGGATTTTCATTGGTTTGAATGGGCCTGAAAATGTATTTTTGTTAGTAGGGACATAGAACCCTCTAGCGGTATCCTTAATAAAGCAAGGTGAGTTGTAAGCAATCATCTGATGGAGGGTAAATGTACCACACTCCAGTTTAAGAGAAATACAATATAAAAAGTCTTACCATGGAAGAAAATCTTTATATGATGTTTTGTAAAAAAAAAAAAAAAGCTTCAAGAAACATAAAGACATGACACCATATTCAGTTTAAAGTCAGTGACTTGTAAGCAAGGCAAAGCAAAGACAGTCTGATTAAGGCCGTTGCATTTTTCTGGCATTTTTTAGGTCTCACCCATTTCTGTGGCCTTTTTAGAACCTAAGCTTCTAGGGCACAGCGAACTTCATCTTGACGTAGGGCTGAGCAAATGCACGGAGCGTTTCTCAATAAGTAGGCATTAAATTCAAAGTCCAGAAGGAGCCTTGAGATGCCCTCTCTTTACTCCTTGGTAGAACTGTTTTAACCATCCCCCGAAAACAGATTTTTTTCTTTAAATCTCAAACTTCAGAGATTCCACAATCAGAACTTACTTCTCATATTGCCTTGCGGTCTGCTGTGGGCATCTGTCAAATGGTGTGAACTCTGCGTGGGGAGCCTGGCCTACCCTCCAGGCCCACGGTTTGGGCTGCGGTGGTGCCATGCAGTGCTCAGGGGCCTTCTTTTGTGGAAGGCTGGGCTCCAATGAGCCTTCGTCTTGATTTTTTATGGAACTTTGGGTGCTAGACCACTCTGACCCTCAGTCTCATTTGCAGGTTCTGGGGAGGATGAAATGAGCTCATGTGATATCCAGGTGACTGAGGCAGAGTCAGCTTGGGATGAATCTTTGCTTCGTTTTCATTAGCTGTGGAGAAGACGATGACAGCTTGGTGCCTCTCCAACTTTAATACGGGTATGCCTCTCTTGTGGATCTTGTTAAATGCAGGCTGGTATTCAGTAGTTCTGGGTGGGGCCTGGATTCTGTGCTTCTAACAAGCTCCTAGGTGATGGTGACGCTGAGGGCAAGGGTTTGGCACCTGTGTTTCTCCCTTTCCAGAAGAGCAGGATGTCTGCCCCGCCCCCACCCCGAGAAGAGAAAACATCCGCAACGTGACTACTAGGAACCAGCATCCCTCACAGGCAAGGGACCTGTACCACTGCTCCCAACCATTCTGTCTGAGGCACATCAAGCCAAAACACTGAGATGCTGAGATTTGCAGCAAAGAGGAGGTTTATTCACAGGGCAGCCAAGCGAGGACGTGATGTGACAATAGGTCTCAAATCTGCCTCCCCAAAGGCAAGGGGCTTTGTGGGATAAAGAATAAAGAAGCAGGGCAGTATCTGTGGGATACTGTGTGGGATAAAGAATAAAGAACAGGGCAGTATGAGGCATGGGGAACATGAGGAAAGGTGATTGGGAAAAGGTGTGCTCATCATTGTTCTGAGCTGGCGTAACTAGGCTACAGGGCTCAGCACATTCTCAGGCTGGAGATTTCGGCCCTCTGATGGCAGGAGGTCAAAAGGCACTTGCCCAGGTGGAAGATCGGTGGTCCTCTCCACTCTAAACCAGCTCAGCCTAACCAGGCACAGCTGATTCCAAGTTCCTGGACGATCACGGGACAAACATCTTATTGCTTATGCTACATGCTACTTGGAGGACGTGCAGGTGTTCAACCTACCTTGATGAGTGAAGACGGGATTTGACTAATCATGACACATTGTTTCACCTCCAGGCGAGCAGAAGAGAGCTGTAGGCTGAGTCTGGCTCCTGGCACCTGGTATTGGAGGCAGGTGGTTTAAACACGGGCTCTCCCACCCTCTGTGTGATATTTGGTAGATAGACTATTGAACCTTCCTGTGCCTGTTTCTCCACAAGCAGCATGGGGACACCCAGAGTCCCTCTCTTGGGGGCTGTTATGAGGGTTCAGTGAGATATAGATGCATGCACAGGCACACGGGAGACACCCACTGTGTGTTCCCTTCGTGCTTATTTTTATTAAGACACTAGTATTGTTAGAAGATTTCTGGTTTGGACAACGAATTACATAGGTGGTCATTGCTATAGTTTATGCAACAGCAATTCACATTGCCATTTGCAAAATAGTAGTTGGTTGTCCAATGGGGATTATAAACATCCGTTTAACATGAGCTACTGAACAGATAGTTGACACAGTAACTACTTTATTTAAAATCAATTCTCTTTGTTTTCTTAAGCAATTGTTAACCCCCAATTTCGTGAGTACTCCCAAGTAAGTCACTTGAAAATCATCTAGAGCAATGTATTTCACTTAGCAAGCCTAAAGCTATCGTTCAACCATTTTATTTACTGTTCTATGACAAAAATTACTCTAAACAGCTATCCCCTGGATAAGTAATCAGCTAAAGCTAGTTTGACTGACTAAATCGATTTACTGAGTTAATAAGCGAGTTGTTTTAGAAAAGGTCTAATGCATATTTCTCATCCATTCTGCATTAAACTATTTCCCATGCCTCAAATGTCTTTTTTTGCCATTCGTACATACCCAGATTCCTACTTCTGTGCTGTAGGGCTTGGCTGAACTACACCTGCCTTCAGGGAAACTTTTCTCCCCTGCACAATTAGAGATATTTTTAGTCTCCTCATGACTCCCACGGGGTTACCTCTATTGTGACAATTGACTATTTGGTGGCTTATTTTATTTTATTTGAAAAAGCCTTCCATTCCTCCATGCACGTCAAACAGGAAATGCTTTCTCTTCGTAAACCTGCATAACAATTTTCTGAACTCTTCTGCTCTGGGCAAGATTCATCAGTACACCAGGCAAACATAGTGAAAGAGGAGACAGTACTTGTGTTGTATCCAATTGGGTCTTGATAGCTAACTGTGACTCTTAACCAAGGATTATGCAGTAGTTAAGGACACAGATTAAAGTTGTTTAGGGTGTGTCCTAAAGTGTCAGTGGCAGAATTTAAGTCTCTACTCTGGAAATTGTAGACCTGAGACAGACTACTTCCCTAAACGTCATTTCCTACATCTGAGAAAGATAATAGTATCTACCTTGTAGTAGACTGAATGATACCATTGCCCCCAAATGTCCGCATTCTACTCTCCAGAACCTGTGAATGTCACCGTAAATGGCAGAAGGCACTTTGCCAGTGGGATGAAAGTAATGGTTCTCAGATGGGAAGATTCTCCTGGACTACCTGGAAGGGCCCAAATATAACCACTGGTGTTCTCGTAAGAGAGAGGCAGAAGGAAGTTTTACTCCAAAGAGAATGTGATGATGAAGTTGGGGTTGGATTGATGTGGCCAGAAGTGAAGGAATGCTGGCGAGGAAACAGATTCTCGCTTAGAGCCTCTAGAAGGAGGATGGATGGCCCTGTTGACTCCTGGTTCCAGCCCAGGGAAACTGGTTTTGGACCTCTGTCTTCCAGAACCATAAGAAAATAAGTGTGTTTTGTTAGAAGCAAGCACATTTGTAGTAATTTGTTACAGCGGCCATAGGGAACTAATGCCTACCTCATAGGAAGTATTCCTCTAATTAAAATGTGTGACTGCAAACACACCTAGTGGCATGTGTGACACACACTAGTTATGCTACCGTAGGTCGTTCTTGGAAACCGAAGCCTGGATTTTGAGGGATCATCAAAACCAGTACAATGGTTGCCATGTTTCTCCTTGTTCAGCCTGGTGACCAACCCGGTAGAGAGAGCTCCATCCTTTCCCACAGGACACAACCTGTGGGTACATAGAGGGGAGCGGTTATGTCTCACTTAAGGCACCATTTTCTTTTCCTTTCTACTTTTGTCTTCGTTAATCTTCATCCAACTGACCTTTCTAAATTTTACAGGAAACAAAACCATTTCTCAATGGATTCAGATACCACCCCAAGTTAATATTCCAACCAAGTTCTTCTTCTTCCGGGTCTCAGCACAAGAAATTTCTGAGCCTAAATCTTCTCTAGTTTCTAGGATCACCCATTTTCTCATTTCTCCCTTCTCCTTTTAGTTCAGAGTCTTGTCAATTTAGTCCCTTCCCTAACCACAACGTATAATAAGGTGACACAGCAAAGTGATGAAAGTCTAGATGGTCTGGTTTTAATCGCGGGTTTTGCCACCTACTAACTGTGTGGCATAAGGCAAGCTATTCAACGTCTCTGGGCCTCAGTTTCCTCCCAAAAAGTGAACATTATGAATATTCCCTACCACTAGGGTTGCCATTATGAGGAATAAGTGAGTTACTTTTTGGTAAGCCCTTAGAATAGTACTTGTTCTAGTCTAAGCACTAGAGTTGTGCTTGTTAATAATAATAAATGAAATTCCAAGCGTATAACTTACTCAATTTTCTGTCATAACTTTGAAGTGTTGGTCTATCTGTTGGCTCACGTTGCAGGTAAATGAGTCGAGGCATGGGCTGAGGCATTGCTACCACTAGGTGGCATGTTCCCAGAACTTGGAACAGCAGTGTGAAATGGGTAGTGGTTCTACTTGGAGACAGGGCAGACTGCCAAATGACAGCCTGGGAAGGAGGTGTAGTGTCCATAGCTTTGGTGTTAGAGGTGCTGCCTGCTGAAGCACCAGTGCCAGCCTAAGCGGTAAATGGGGCGCTGGGGTAAAGAGGAGCAGGATGGAAGATGACAGCCTGGGAAGGAGGTGTAGTGTCCATAGGTTCGGGGTCAGACGTTCTGACTGCGGAAGCACCGATGCCCGCCAGGGCCGTCAATGGGGTGCTGGGGAAAACAGGAGCAGAATGGAAGATGACAGCGTGTGAAGGAGGTGTGGTGTCCATAGGTTCGGGGTCTGCGGTGCTGCCTGCTGAAGCACCGATGCCCGCCACAACCGTCAATGGGGTGCTGGGGAAAACAGGAGCAGAATGGAAGATGACAGCGTGTGAAGGAGGTGTGGTGTCCATAGGTTCGGGGTCTGAGGTGCTGCCTGCTGAAGCACCGATGCCCGCCACAGCCATCAATCGGGTGCTGGGGAAAACAGGAGCAGAATGGAAGATGACAGCATGTGAAGGAGGTGTGGTGTCCATAGGTTCGGGGTGTGAGGTGCTGCCTGCTGAAGCACCAATGCCCGCCAAAGCCATAAATTGGGTGCTGGGGAAAACAGGAGCAGAATGGAAGATGGCAGCGTGAGAAGGAGGTGTGGTGTCCATAGGTTCGGTGTCAGACTGCTGCCTGCTGAAGCCCCGATACCCGCCAAAGCCGTCAGTGGGGTGCTTGGGAAAACATGAGCAGAATGGAAGAGGACAGCCTGGGAAGGAGGTGTGGTGTCCATAGCTTCCATATTAGAGGTACTGCCTGCCTGATCTGAGAGCAGAGAGTGAAAGTGGGAGAGCTTCTTCCTAGATTGTAACTCCTCTGAATTTATAGCACTGGCTCAGCCTGGCTTTATGACATATCCATTGTACGTGTCACAGAGGAAGGGCGGACGGGGCAGGGGGTGTGGCAGGGGTCACATGCAAGCCCAGCTGGTGGCTTAAACCCCGGCCCAAAGGCAAAGGGCGGGGCCCCTTCTGGACTTTCTTGTGGCTGGGACTTCTCGCTGTGGGTGGCAGGTGTTTGGCACCAGATGGGCCACCATGCAGAGACTGTTGGGGACTGTGGAAGCCTCCTTCAGAGCTCACCCTGCCTGGGGACTGGCTCTGCAGGCCCCTCAGCCCTGCGTATGTATCGGCCAGGCCTCCCCCACCACGGGGCCCAGAGGCCAGAGCCTGCTCAGACCTGAGGGCAGGAGGCAGCCAGAGCTTACCAGGGTGTGGGCCACTTCTTCCGGAGACCTCCCCAGCTTCTCTGCAAGACCTGGAGACAGGATCGCCTTCTCCAGGGCTGCTCAGCTGCCAGCATCACCACGAGCCAGGTGGCCAAGGTTTCTGAGCAGGAGATGCAGGGCCCTGATCTGACTGGATGCTGCACCCCATGATGTCCCTTCCTGGCAGAGAGGTTCTTTCTTCACTTCTTTTTTGAAATTTGGTAAAACAACATTTAAACCTTGGCCTGTCCTTCAGGGTATATAGATGGTAGTGCCTTAGCTGGGGATTCGATCCAAGCCTGTGTGATTCCAGAGCTCATGTTCTGGACTGTGGTGCCTCCTTATCTTATATGCTTCATGTGTTACTTGTTTTTCTTTTTTTCTTGTAGTCCTTATGGTACTTAGCCCTAAGTGCCATACTTGTAACGAACAGCTACACTGCCCTGTCGGAGGTCTTCTTTTGTTCAACGCATGAATTGGTCATCCACCACACTGTGTTCTAATCTCAGAAGATACTGGTCAGGGACCACCAGTTGTCAGCATGGCACCATTCCATATTTCTGATGGAGGCTTAAGCCCGTATTTTCCCTTTGTCTAGTTTGAAGGATCTAGATATGTAAAGATGATATTCTAGATAAATCATGGGCTATCGTGAAAGAAATTCACCAGTGAATTGTTCCGTATGGATTAGAAGCCAGCTTCTCTGGCCTTCCTGGAGTATATCCAGTAAGGCGTCTCATTCATGTCTAGAAAGCAAATATATCATTTATTGCAACTTCAGCGTGGAGCGATGTATTGGTATAAAGTACGATCGACACAATTTGGTAATTGTGAGTATGCCAGCTGGGTCCACTCTTACTACAAATATGTAACCCTAGAGATTCTTATGCCCAAGAGAGGAGACGTACTCTTGGCTGTCTAGGACAAGGGAAGCATGTGTTGTTATTCAGGAGCTGGAAGCTTCAGCATGAAAGGTAGGAATTGAACAATCCTGGTCTTCTCATCACTTGACCTTGCTCAAAACTTGTTTCTTTGGCTTGCTTCATTGGAGTGTTTTCTCCCTCCTGGGGCTGACATTGTCTGTTATGTATCACGCATGTGACATGTAGAAGTTTCAGAAGCCAAAATCATATAGATCAGTAAAAATGTATATATATATATTTATATTTATATATATGTATATATTTGAAAACGTATTGGAACTCACACAGGACATAATTCCTATATTCGAAAATCGGTTTGACCCTCTGCTCATGAGATTCTTTTTATGGTATGTTCCAGCAAATCTGGGCTTCCATCCCCAATAAATTTTGGGGTTGGAGGACACAAAAGCTTTTGCTCAGACCTAAATTCTGTCTGAAAATAAGGGAAATATTATAAGCCCTTTGTAACCTCTCCAAGAGCAGAAATGATTTACAGCTGTGGCATTGAGCCATAATTCCTCAGTCTCATTTGAGAAGAGTTCAGTTAGAAACAGTGTCTTGATTTTTGCTTCTTTTGTTTCTTCCCTCTTTTCTTGTCTTGCTTACCAACTATCCATTGTACTTCATGAGTTAGTATGGCAGCAGGCTGAGTGTTCCCTGGAGCTCATTAAATGAACTGTTTTTCCTTAAATGACGTTTGCCTCCTCGTTTTCAGCCCCTCTTCTTTCCTGTGCCCTTTACTGTAACCAGAGCTCAGCAAAAGCTGAGTGGCTTTGTGCAGACCTTACTTAGGGTCAGCCTTTTTTTCTTCATTCTTTTATTCACGGCTCCTCCGTTTCATTGTTTGCCTTCTCGAAATGTGTTGAAATCGTTCTGTGGTTGATGTCTTCCAAAATATCTTGGCTTTTATTGGTTGATTAATTTTGGTATTTCTACAGTTTTATTTAGATATGGTTTCAGGAGGAACAGAAAGTAAATATATTTCCTAGTCTGCCATCTTGAACTGAAAATCCCTGTGGATTTTAGCATCCAATGTTCCCATGGGAAAACACCCAACCATGGCATTAATAGATGTAATACTCAAGGTTTCAGCTTTTCTTGAGCAATCCCTAAGGATTTAATATGTGGTCATTTCTAATGGGGAAATAATAACTATCTCATGACGTTGATTTGAGGATTAAATTAGATAATGAGCATGAAAATGGTTTGTAAGATTTAAAAATCTGTAAAAATGTTTTCTGTTATTATTTGATTTGTTGCTATTTCAACTTCACTTGACAGTTGTTTCTGACCTTGCCTATGTGAGAAAATGCCCTCTGGGTTACTTTTTTGAAAGCCAGAATGTATTTTTCAATAGCTCAATGAAACTGGCATCATTTGTGAAGGTTTCTTGACACCTATCACTTTCCAGTGTTTTCAGGAACTAACTGACTCATGTATTCTTCCAAATTTTGTTGAGGACCTCCTACCAGCCACATGCTTTACATCAGGTGTTGCAAAGCATTTTCTGGATTTTAAATATCTTAGGCTTTGTGGGCCATATACAGTTTCTGTAGCTTCTCCTCCTCTTTCTTCTTCAACAAGCTTTCTGCACGTGAGAACCATTATTAGCTCACAGTCCCACAGATCCAGGCTGAGAGCCTGATGTGAGTTGTGGCCATTATTTGCCAATTCCTGCTCTGCGTCTTCACTGAGGAGGGGGACCATGTTTGAGTCATCACTTCTTTGAATCAACTGTTGGTCTTCTGGGGTACGTCCTTGCTCTCCTACAGTCTCTAATCAACGTGGCATCCAGAGAGATCTTGTTAAAACATAAGTCAGATCATGTCAGTCAAATTTCTTCAGTGGCTTCTTCACAGAAAATGCAAAGTCCTCAGAGTGCCTCCACAGACCTAGAAATCTGGGCCTCTGTTTCCTCTCTGACTGTTTCCTTCTCCTCTCCAATTTGCTTGCTCTGTTTTCCACACGCTGACATCCTTTCTGCTCCTTGGATACTCCAAGCCTACTCTTGCCTCATTGACTTTCTGCCGCAGGCCAGCCACAGAAAGAGGATTTCACCGCCCAGGGTCAGAAGGGAAGGGGTGCAAGGAACTGAAGTAGCACCGACGAATGGGGTCAGAAGCCCATGGGGTCAGAAGGCTGCAATGAGAAGCCTACTCACCGCAAGAAAGAATAGACCCCCGCTCGCCGAAACTAGCGAAAGCTCGCATGCAGCAATGAAGACCCAATGCAGCCAAAAATAAATAAATAAAAAATAAAGTATAGAATCTTAAAACAAATCTATAAAGAATATTACAAGAATAGAATCACAGCCCTGTTTCTCCTTTGAACATGCATGCAAAATGTATAAAGAGAAGCACAAACTATATCCATGGTATGTAAAACAATCATATATCAGAATCAAAGTAGCTTTATTCTGGCAATGCAAGGTTGCTTTAATGTCCAAACATGAAACTGATCCCAAGAATGAATTAGAGTGGGAAAAAAGTCATTTAAAGCTGAAATCTTGGGGCTTCCCTGGTGGTCCAGTGTTTACAACATGGCGCTTTCACTGCTGGGGCCCTGGGGTCCAATCCCAGGTCAGGGAACTAAGATCCTGCAAGACATGAGGCAGGGCCCCCCCAAAAAAAAAAGGAAAGAAAGAAGTCTTAACCAGGAGAAGCACGAGATCGAATAAACATAACAGATAACACCTTACGAAAAGTAGGTGAAGATTATGGAATATTCTAAAATTTAAAAGAGAAAGAAACTTTTAAAGATTCAAAAGGATGTGACAAATATTGTACATAGGCAAAAATAAAATGAAATAAAATATACAAATGATGGGAGCCCAAAATTCCAGATGCCCAAGTCCTGTCTCTGAAGATTCTCATTCAATGGGTTCAGGATTTCCTCTATATTTATAAACCTACAGGTGATTCTGGTACGATTCACAGACACAATGTAAAGCTTCTCTTTTACAGGAAAGAATACCAGATTATTTTGTTATCTTATACTTATACTAACAGGTTGTACTATTGACGGATAAGTCTGCTGTCAAAATGCACCCCCACTAGGGATCAAAAAGGAACTAGTAGTCTCTACTGCTACTTGGTGGCAGCATGCATGTATTGCAAGGGCAATTATTGTAGGAATCCAAATTAGTGGAACATTTTAGAATTGGAAGACTACATACAGATCATCTAGTCAAGCTTCCAACTATTATAGTTGTGAAAACTAAGGCCCATATAAATGAAATGATTTAGCTCCAAAGAGCATTAGTGAAAGTATGAAATAAAAAATACCTCTGAACTTTTAATTTCGTGCTGTTTTTATTAATCTCAAGTATTAGCTTAAACTTCAGTGTGACAGATTTGGGATTGAATCCTTGCTCACGTTTACTGATTGCGTGCCTTTTAGTAAGTTACTAAAACACTTTTTTTTTGAAATAGACGTATTTATTTATTTATCTTTGGCTGCCTAGGCTCTTCGTTGCTGTGCGTGGGCTTGCTCTAGTTGCGGTGAGCGGGGGCTACTCTTTGTTGCAGTATGCGGACTTCCCATTGTGGTGGCTTCTCATTGTTGCTGAGCACAGGATCTAGGTGCGTGGGCTTCAGTAGTTGTTGTTCACGGGCTCTAGCACGCAGGCTCAGTAGTTGTGGCACATGGTCTTAGCTTCTCCGTGGCATGTGGGATCTTCCCGGACCAGGGCTCAAACGTGTGTCCCGTGCACTGGCAGGTGGATCCTTAACCACTGCACCAACAGGGAAGCCCTACTAATACACTTTTAACTTTGCTTTTCACGCGTATGTAAAATGGTGAGGCTTGACTGATATAGAACATGAGATAACCTAGCACTGTTCTTGACACATATATGTAGTTAAAATTTTTTGGCTCTCATCCCTCTTAAACAGCCTCTATCCTCTTAATAACGGATGTGTCTTTCAGCTAGCAGAGCACCCCAGAGCTGACCACATTCTGGCAAGAGATATAGGATTCTTTTTCTTACTGGGGCTTCTTTATACCTGGTATTTGAACTGCACTTAAACATGAACAACTCTTGTTTATACTGTATTAATGGATTTGATGGATGTATTTTATAAAGTAATATGCAGGAATTGAGCTGCTTTACTCTCAAGAAATATAATTCGATAGTGGTGGCTAGAACAATAAACAGTGTTTGGACAGGGAGTCCATATTGGATGTGAACTTCCTGTACTCCCATTCATCTATTAAGAATAAATAGAATCCCTTCAAAATGTGTTTTGAAGGGCAGTTATTTCTTTCTGCCTCATTTAAGTTACCTGCAAGAAAAAGACAATCTCCTGAATCCTTGTTTAATAGGCTTTTAATATAAAGCAGATAATTTTTTGCAACATTTCCCAAACTTTTCATTATCCAATTGGCTGAGGCTTCTCAACGATTATCATTTCACAATATCTCCATCTTCAGCTTCTTTCGATGAGTTGGCCTAATAGATGTGCCATTAAAACAGAACTTCACTCTCAACGTATTTTTAATGTTGTATTCAAACAGTATGAAGGATTCAGCCATAACAGTGAGGGGATTTCTGATACATGCTACATGATGGATGCAACTAAGTGAAAGAAGTCAGGCATGAAAGGCTGCATATTGCATGGTTCCATTTATATGAAATGTCCAGCAGTGGCACATCCATACACACAGAAAAGATTATACATTAGTGGTTGCCAGGGGTTTGGAAGAGAGGGAAATAGGGAATGACTCCTTAAAATGGGTGTAGGTTTCCTCTTGGTTGGTGAAAATGTTTTGCAGCTAGGCAGTGGTGATAGTTGCACAACATTGTGACAGTAGTAAATTCCACTGAATGGTACAGTGAATTGTAAAATGATTCAAATGGTGGATTTTGTGTTATGTTCATTTTACTACAATAAAAAGGGGAAAGAATTAGAGAAAGACTGAGAGTTTGGGAAACTAAGGTGAACTGGTCAAGAAAAACATAGCTCTATTGTTCAGTTTTCTCTCAGCTCTCCCAGTGCATTAATCCTCAGCAATATGTAGCCTGAACTTGTAGATGATATTCATTCAACACAGTCCAGAGAAAAGTAAATAATAAAGTAAAACCCAACTCTTCTTGTTTAGCACATGTATGAAAGGTTAACTTGCTGCTCAGCCACGTGGACATACATGAAGACGTTTCACTTTAGGTGTCCTCTACTTCAGTACTTTACTCACTTTAGCTCATTCACACATGTAGGCAACAGCATTCCTTAATTCGATGGAATCTGCAGCACTGGTTGTGATCGGTCTCATGAAAAGAAAAGGAAAGGTGGCACAGAAGCCAAGGGAAGAGATTTTCAAGGCAGAGACGTTGTTTAAGATCTAACTCGGCTTGGCGGTCACAAAGATAAGGATTGAGAAGTAGTCCCTTGGACTTGTCAACGGAGAGATCAGTTTCACGGGAGTAGTGGGGCAGAAACCAGATCGCAGTGTAGATGGGAGGGGAGAAATGGGGGGCAAGTCAAGAAATTGATGGCAAAGGGAAAGAAGGGAGGGGTGGATAGGAGGACAACAAAATGGAATGGAGGAGAGCATTTCCTTGTGGCTCTTTAACATGGCTGGGAGGGGCCAACAGAGAAGGAGAGCGTGAAGATGTAGGAAGAGGGGATGGCATCCCGAGCCCAAGGAGGACTGGCCCCTGTCTTCAGCTCCCACCAGCTGGATGTTCCCTTCCTCTAGCTTTCCACGTAGGCAGTGGAAGTTGCCCCTTGACTCCTTGGATCAGCTGCCCTTGATTCGCTTGTCCTTTTGTTATTTCTCAGCACATCTGGGTCATACGTTATGTGAAGACAAACAGGTCACCACTGATGCTTAATTTTCTTGAAAAATCCCCCAGGCAGGTACCCTTTTGGAGAACTACATATTGTGCCTCAGAAAGCCAAAGTAGCCCATGTTTCCTCTCCCATTGGGAGAGATTGCTGTTTCTTGGAGAACCTGATGAAGAGGGTGACTCGCACTTAGGAATAACATTGCTTGAAAAGTGCAAAAGGTGAGGTAGTTTGGCTATGAGGGGCCTCTGAGGCCTGAGACTTCCTGAGAGATGGCAGACTCACAGCTCCCGTTTCCCTCTGACCCTGGGCTATGCGCTCATCAAATGAGATGGTAAATAAAGTCACTGACATGGTTTAAGGACAATTTTGTTCTCTCTTTTTCACTCAGAGCATTAGAATGGAATTTGCATACACCATATGGATGAAATATCTATACGAAGGGGCTTGACCATATCCTCATGGTTCCACTTCCATTTTCTACATCTGGCCCCTTTAGCTCTGCAGACTTAACGCCACACCATCAGTCTACCCAGTCGGTCCACTGAATATCTCTTCCTCCTTCGCATCTGGTCGTTGTCATCACCTTTTTCTCCACTACTGCCTCCTGCAGTAGCTGTTAGGTCCAGAGCGGTTGGTTCACTGTGAGCAAGCAACTGTCAGCTCCATGGACGGGTGGACGTGACTTGGCAGCCGGGATGCGCCCACCCTGAGTTCATTATACCAATGAGGGTCAAGGAGAATGGGGATGCAGCTGGTCTGCAGAGCCCCGGCAGTTCTGAGACCCATGCTCCTGGATCCACACGTTGCTCCATACCCAGCCTTGCCTTTCTCTTTGCTCTCTCTAGACTCCATCCAGGTTTCTGCTCTCCTTGTCCCTTTGGGGAGGGAGGCCAGTACCAGCCCAGGTGTAGTCTGCCAAAGCTTCCTACTTCCAAGCATTACGTAGGCTTGTATACCCACATGTTTGGGTTTCCCTGGCATTCATGCCAACAGGTTGAGTGGTTTATGCCCTAGGCCCTCTTTTCTGGCAAGAATGTGCCTAAAAATCTCCACCTCTGGTTTGGTGGTCCCTAAACATTCCCAGTCAGTTTTGCTGAGGGGACACTTGGTGACAGTGTTGTCTTTCGAAACGAAGGTCCGTTACCGACAATGCTTTGCTCCCCATACATTATTTATAAGGTTTCCCTGTTTGTATGTGCCAACTATTTATGTGTATATTGTGAGAAATACATTGTACAGGCCTCTTTTTTATTTCTTCCACACACCCTAGAGATGTCCTAGAGGCAGTAAGTGTGTCCAACTTTTTGAGAAATTGGAACAATCAAGACTTACCTGTATGGAATGCGGTTAATGATGTCAATTCCCGCAACAGTACTTTTCATCTGACACACTTAGGGACTGTTAACAGGTTACAAGTAGTAAAAGACGCAGATAGAGAGAAACTACCTGAAATCTTGGATTTTCATTGGTTTGAATGGGCCTGAAAATGTATTTTTGTTAGTAGGGACATAGAACCCTCTAGCGGTATCCTTAATAAAGCAAGGTGAGTTGTAAGCAATCATCTGATGGAGGGTAAATGTACCACACTCCAGTTTAAGAGAAATACAATATAAAAAGTCTTACCATGGAAGAAAATCTTTATATGATGTTCTGTAAAAAAAAAAAAAAAGCTTCAAGAAACATAAAGACATGACACCATATTCAGTTTAAAGTCAGTGACTTGTAAGCAAGGCAAAGCAAAGACAGTCTGATTAAGGCCGTTGCATTTTTCTGGCATTTTTTAGGTCTCACCCATTTCTGTGGCCTTTTTAGAACCTAAGCTTCTAGGGCACAGCGAACTTCATCTTGACGTAGGGCTGAGCAAATGCACGGAGCGTTTCTCAATAAGTAGGCATTAAATTCAAAGTCCAGAAGGAGCCTTGAGATGCCCTCTCTTTACTCCTTGGTAGAACTGTTTTAACCATCCCCCGAAAACAGATTTTTTTCTTTAAATCTCAAACTTCAGAGATTCCACAATCAGAACTTACTTCTCATATTGCCTTGCGGTCTGCTGTGGGCATCTGTCAAATGGTGTGAACTCTGCGTGGGGAGCCTGGCCTACCCTCCAGGCCCACGGTTTGGGCTGCGGTGGTGCCATGCAGTGCTCAGGGGCCTTCTTTTGTGGAAGGCTGGGCTCCAATGAGCCTTCGTCTTGATTTTTTATGGAACTTTGGGTGCTAGACCACTCTGACCCTCAGTCTCATTTGCAGGTTCTGGGGAGGATGAAATGAGCTCATGTGATATCCAGGTGACTGAGGCAGAGTCAGCTTGGGATGAATCTTTGCTTCGTTTTCATTAGCTGTGGAGAAGACGATGACAGCTTGGTGCCTCTCCAACTTTAATACGGGTATGCCTCTCTTGTGGATCTTGTTAAATGCAGGCTGGTATTCAGTAGTTCTGGGTGGGGCCTGGATTCTGTGCTTCTAACAAGCTCCTAGGTGATGGTGACGCTGAGGGCAAGGGTTTGGCACCTGTGTTTCTCCCTTTCCAGAAGAGCAGGATGTCTGCCCCGCCCCCACCCCGAGAAGAGAAAACATCCGCAACGTGACTACTAGGAACCAGCATCCCTCACAGGCAAGGGACCTGTACCACTGCTCCCAACCATTCTGTCTGAGGCACATCAAGCCAAAACACTGAGATGCTGAGATTTGCAGCAAAGAGGAGGTTTATTCACAGGGCAGCCAAGCGAGGACGTGATGTGACAATAGGTCTCAAATCTGCCTCCCCAAAGGCAAGGGGCTTTGTGGGATAAAGAATAAAGAAGCAGGGCAGTATCTGTGGGATACTGTGTGGGATAAAGAATAAAGAAAAGGGCAGTATGAGGCATGGGGAACATGAGGAAAGGTGATTGGGAAAAGGTGTGCTCATCATTGTTCTGAGCTGGCGTAACTAGGCTACAGGGCTCAGCACATTCTCAGGCTGGAGATTTCGGCCCTCTGATGGCAGGAGGTCAAAAGGCACTTGCCCAGGTGGAAGATCGGTGGTCCTCTCCACTCTAAACCAGCTCAGCCTAACCAGGCACAGCTGATTCCAAGTTCCTGGACGATCACGGGACAAACATCTTATTGCTTATGCTACATGCTACTTGGAGGACGTGCAGGTGTTCAACCTACCTTGATGAGTGAAGACGGGATTTGACTAATCATGACACATTGTTTCACCTCCAGGCGAGCAGAAGAGAGCTGTAGGCTGAGTCTGGCTCCTGGCACCTGGTATTGGAGGCAGGTGGTTTAAACACGGGCTCTCCCACCCTCTGTGTGATATTTGGTAGATAGACTATTGAACCTTCCTGTGCCTGTTTCTCCACAAGCAGCATGGGGACACCCAGAGTCCCTCTCTTGGGGGCTGTTATGAGGGTTCAGTGAGATATAGATGCATGCACAGGCACACGGGAGACACCCACTGTGTGTTCCCTTCGTGCTTATTTTTATTAAGACACTAGTATTGTTAGAAGATTTCTGGTTTGGACAACGAATTACATAGGTGGTCATTGCTATAGTTTATGCAACAGCAATTCACATTGCCATTTGCAAAATAGTAGTTGGTTGTCCAATGGGGATTATAAACATCCGTTTAACATGAGCTACTGAACAGATAGTTGACACAGTAACTACTTTATTTAAAATCAATTCTCTTTGTTTTCTTAAGCAATTGTTAACCCCCAATTTCGTGAGTACTCCCAAGTAAGTCACTTGAAAATCATCTAGAGCAATGTATTTCACTTAGCAAGCCTAAAGCTATCGTTCAACCATTTTATTTACTGTTCTATGACAAAAATTACTCTAAACAGCTATCCCCTGGATAAGTAATCAGCTAAAGCTAGTTTGACTGACTAAATCGATTTACTGAGTTAATAAGCGAGTTGTTTTAGAAAAGGTCTAATGCATATTTCTCATCCATTCTGCATTAAACTATTTCCCATGCCTCAAATGTCTTTTTTTGCCATTCGTACATACCCAGATTCCTACTTCTGTGCTGTAGGGCTTGGCTGAACTACACCTGCCTTCAGTGAAACTTTTCTCCCCTGCACAATTAGAGATATTTTTAGTCTCCTCATGACTCCCACGGGGTTACCTCTATTGTGACAATTGACTATTTGGTGGCTTATTTTATTTTATTTGAAAAAGCCTTCCATTCCTCCATGCACGTCAAACAGGAAATGCTTTCTCTTCGTAAACCTGCATAACAATTTTCTGAACTCTTCTGCTCTGGGCAAGATTCATCAGTACACCAGGCAAACATAGTGAAAGAGGAGACAGTACTTGTGTTGTATCCAATTGGGTCTTGATAGCTAACTGTGACTCTTAACCAAGGATTATGCAGTAGTTAAGGACACAGATTAAAGTTGTTTAGGGTGTGTCCTAAAGTGTCAGTGGCAGAATTTAAGTCTCTACTCTGGAAATTGTAGACCTGAGACAGACTACTTCCCTAAACGTCATTTCCTACATCTGAGAAAGATAATAGTATCTACCTTGTAGTAGACTGAATGATACCATTGCCCCCAAATGTCCGCATTCTACTCTCCAGAACCTGTGAATGTCACCGTAAATGGCAGAAGGCACTTTGCCAGTGGGATGAAAGTAATGGTTCTCAGATGGGAAGATTCTCCTGGACTACCTGGAAGGGCCCAAATATAACCACTGGTGTTCTCGTAAGAGAGAGGCAGAAGGAAGTTTTACTCCAAAGAGAATGTGATGATGAAGTTGGGGTTGGATTGATGTGGCCAGAAGTGAAGGAATGCTGGCGAGGAAACAGATTCTCGCTTAGAGCCTCTAGAAGGAGGATGGATGGCCCTGTTGACTCCTGGTTCCAGCCCAGGGAAACTGGTTTTGGACCTCTGTCTTCCAGAACCATAAGAAAATAAGTGTGTTTTGTTAGAAGCAAGCACATTTGTAGTAATTTGTTACAGCGGCCATAGGGAACTAATGCCTACCTCATAGGAAGTATTCCTCTAATTAAAATGTGTGACTGCAAACACACCTAGTGGCATGTGTGACACACACTAGTTATGCTACCGTAGGTCGTTCTTGGAAACCGAAGCCTTGGTTTTGAGGGATCATCAAAACCAGTACAATGGTTGCCATGTTTCTCCTTGTTCAGCCTGGTGACCAACCCGGTAGAGAGAGCTCCATCCTTTCCCACAGGACACAACCTGTGGGTACATAGAGGGGAGCGGTTATGTCTCACTTAAGGCACCATTTTCTTTTCCTTTCTACTTTTGTCTTCGTTAATCTTCATCCAACTGACCTTTCTAAATTTTACAGGAAACAAAACCATTTCTCAATGGATTCAGATACCACCCCAAGTTAATATTCCAACCAAGTTCTTCTTCTTCCGGGTCTCAGCACAAGAAATTTCTGAGCCTAAATCTTCTCTAGTTTCTAGGATCACCCATTTTCTCATTTCTCCCTTCTCCTTTTAGTTCAGAGTCTTGTCAATTTAGTCCCTTCCCTAACCACAACGTATAATAAGGTGACACAGCAAAGTGATGAAAGTCTAGATGGTCTGGTTTTAATCGCGGGTTTTGCCACCTACTAACTGTGTGGCATAAGGCAAGCTATTCAACGTCTCTGGGCCTCAGTTTCCTCCCAAAAAGTGAACATTATGAATATTCCCTACCACTAGGGTTGCCATTATGAGGAATAAGTGAGTTACTTTTTGGTAAGCCCTTAGAATAGTACTTGTTCTAGTCTAAGCACTAGAGTTGTGCTTGTTAATAATAATAAATGAAATTCCAAGCGTATAACTTACTCAATTTTCTGTCATAACTTTGAAGTGTTGGTCTATCTGTTGGCTCACGTTGCAGGTAAATGAGTCGAGGCATGGGCTGAGGCATTGCTACCACTAGGTGGCGTGTTCCCAGAACTTGGAACAGCAGTGTGAAATGGGTAGTGGTTCTACTTGGAGACAGGGCAGACTGCCAAATGACAGCCTGGGAAGGAGGTGTAGTGTCCATAGCTTTGGTGTTAGAGGTGCTGCCTGCTGAAGCACCAGTGCCAGCCTAAGCGGTAAATGGGGCGCTGGGGTAAAGAGGAGCAGGATGGAAGATGACAGCCTGGGAAGGAGGTGTAGTGTCCATAGGTTCGGGGTCAGACGTTCTGACTGCGGAAGCACCGATGCCCGCCAGGGCCGTCAATGGGGTGCTGGGGAAAACAGGAGCAGAATGGAAGATGACAGCGTGTGAAGGAGGTGTGGTGTCCATAGGTTCGGGGTCTGCGGTGCTGCCTGCTGAAGCACCGATGCCCGCCACAACCGTCAATGGGGTGCTGGGGAAAACAGGAGCAGAATGGAAGATGACAGCGTGTGAAGGAGGTGTGGTGTCCATAGGTTCGGGGTCTGAGGTGCTGCCTGCTGAAGCACCGATGCCCGCCACAGCCATCAATCGGGTGCTGGGGAAAACAGGAGCAGAATGGAAGATGACAGCATGTGAAGGAGGTGTGGTGTCCATAGGTTCGGGGTGTGAGGTGCTGCCTGCTGAAGCACCAATGCCCGCCAAAGCCATAAATTGGGTGCTGGGGAAAACAGGAGCAGAATGGAAGATGGCAGCGTGAGAAGGAGGTGTGGTGTCCATAGGTTCGGTGTCAGACTGCTGCCTGCTGAAGCCCCGATACCCGCCAAAGCCGTCAGTGGGGTGCTTGGGAAAACATGAGCAGAATGGAAGAGGACAGCCTGGGAAGGAGGTGTGGTGTCCATAGCTTCCATATTAGAGGTACTGCCTGCCTGATCTGAGAGCAGAGAGTGAAAGTGGGAGAGCTTCTTCCTAGATTGTAACTCCTCTGAATTTATAGCACTGGCTCCGCCTGGCTTTATGACATATCCATTGTACGTGTCACAGAGGAAGGGCGGACGGGGCAGGGGGTGTGGCAGGGGTCACATGCAAGCCCAGCTGGTGGCTTAAACCCCGGCCCAAAGGCAAAGGGCGGGGCCCCTTCTGGACTTTCTTGTGGCTGGGACTTCTCGCTGTGGGTGGCAGGTGTTTGGCACCAGATGGGCCACCATGCAGAGACTGTTGGGGACTGTGGAAGCCTCCTTCAGAGCTCACCCTGCCTGGGGACTGGCTCTGCAGGCCCCTCAGCCCTGCGTATGTATCGGCCAGGCCTCCCCCACCACGGGGCCCAGAGGCCAGAGCCTGCTCAGACCTGAGGGCAGGAGGCAGCCAGAGCTTACCAGGGTGTGGGCCACTTCTTCCGGAGACCTCCCCAGCTTCTCTGCAAGACCTGGAGACAGGATCGCCTTCTCCAGGGCTGCTCAGCTGCCAGCATCACCACGAGCCAGGTGGCCAAGGTTTCTGAGCAGGAGATGCAGGGCCCTGATCTGACTGGATGCTGCACCCCATGATGTCCCTTCCTGGCAGAGAGGTTCTTTCTTCACTTCTTTTTTGAAATTTGGTAAAACAACATTTAAACCTTGGCCTGTCCTTCAGGGTATATAGATGGTAGTGCCTTAGCTGGGGATTCGATCCAAGCCTGTGTGATTCCAGAGCTCATGTTCTGGACTGTGGTGCCTCCTTATCTTATATGCTTCATGTGTTACTTGTTTTTCTTTTTTTCTTGTAGTCCTTATGGTACTTAGCCCTAAGTGCCATACTTGTAACGAACAGCTACACTGCCCTGTCGGAGGTCTTCTTTTGTTCAACGCATGAATTGGTCATCCACCACACTGTGTTCTAATCTCAGAAGATACTGGTCAGGGACCACCAGTTGTCAGCATGGCACCATTCCATATTTCTGATGGAGGCTTAAGCCCGTATTTTCCCTTTGTCTAGTTTGAAGGATCTAGATATGTAAAGATGATATTCTAGATAAATCATGGGCTATCGTGAAAGAAATTCACCAGTGAATTGTTCCGTATGGATTAGAAGCCAGCTTCTCTGGCCTTCCTGGAGTATATCCAGTAAGGCGTCTCATTCATGTCTAGAAAGCAAATATATCATTTATTGCAACTTCAGCGTGGAGCGATGTATTGGTATAAAGTACGATCGACACAATTTGGTAATTGTGAGTATGCCAGCTGGGTCCACTCTTACTACAAATATGTAACCCTAGAGATTCTTATGCCCAAGAGAGGAGACGTACTCTTGGCTGTCTAGGACAAGGGAAGCATGTGTTGTTATTCAGGAGCTGGAAGCTTCAGCATGAAAGGTAGGAATTGAACAATCCTGGTCTTCTCATCACTTGACCTTGCTCAAAACTTGTTTCTTTGGCTTGCTTCATTGGAGTGTTTTCTCCCTCCTGGGGCTGACATTGTCTGTTATGTATCACGCATGTGACATGTAGAAGTTTCAGAAGCCAAAATCATATAGATCAGTAAAAATGTATATATATATATTTATATTTATATATATGTATATATTTGAAAACGTATTGGAACTCACACAGGACATAATTCCTATATTCGAAAATCGGTTTGACCCTCTGCTCATGAGATTCTTTTTATGGTATGTTCCAGCAAATCTGGGCTTCCATCCCCAATAAATTTTGGGGTTGGAGGACACAAAAGCTTTTGCTCAGACCTAAATTCTGTCTGAAAATAAGGGAAATATTATAAGCCCTTTGTAACCTCTCCAAGAGCAGAAATGATTTACAGCTGTGGCATTGAGCCATAATTCCTCAGTCTCATTTGAGAAGAGTTCAGTTCGAAACAGTGTCTTGATTTTTGCTTCTTTTGTTTCTTCCCTCTTTTCTTGTCTTGCTTACCAACTATCCATTGTACTTCATGAGTTAGTATGGCAGCAGGCTGAGTGTTCCCTGGAGCTCATTAAATGAACTGTTTTTCCTTAAATGACGTTTGCCTCCTCGTTTTCAGCCCCTCTTCTTTCCTGTGCCCTTTACTGTAACCAGAGCTCAGCAAAAGCTGAGTGGCTTTGTGCAGACCTTACTTAGGGTCAGCCTTTTTTTCTTCATTCTTTTATTCACGGCTCCTCCGTTTCATTGTTTGCCTTCTCGAAATGTGTTGAAATCGTTCTGTGGTTGATGTCTTCCAAAATATCTTGGCTTTTATTGGTTGATTAATTTTGGTATTTCTACAGTTTTATTTAGATATGGTTTCAGGAGGAACAGAAAGTAAATATATTTCCTAGTCTGCCATCTTGAACTGAAAATCCCTGTGGATTTTAGCATCCAATGTTCCCATGGGAAAACACCCAACCATGGCATTAATAGATGTAATACTCAAGGTTTCAGCTTTTCTTGAGCAATCCCTAAGGATTTAATATGTGGTCATTTCTAATGGGGAAATAATAACTATCTCATGACGTTGATTTGAGGATTAAATTAGATAATGAGCATGAAAATGGTTTGTAAGATTTAAAAATCTGTAAAAATGTTTTCTGTTATTATTTGATTTGTTGCTATTTCAACTTCACTTGACAGTTGTTTCTGACCTTGCCTATGTGAGAAAATGCCCTCTGGGTTACTTTTTTGAAAGCCAGAATGTATTTTTCAATAGCTCAATGAAACTGGCATCATTTGTGAAGGTTAAGGGTGAAGGGGTAAAGGTTTCTTGACACCTATCACTTTCCACTGTTTTCAGGAACTAACTGACTCATGTATTCTTCCAAATTTTGTTGAGGACCTCCTACCAGCCACATGCTTTACATCAGGTGTTGCAAAGCATTTTCTGGATTTTAAATATCTTAGGCTTTGTGGGCCATATACAGTTTCTGTAGCTTCTCCTCCTCTTTCTTCTTCAACAAGCTTTCTGCACGTGAGAACCATTATTAGCTCACAGTCCCACAGATCCAGGCTGAGAGCCTGATGTGAGTTGTGGCCATTATTTGCCAATTCCTGCTCTGCGTCTTCACTGAGGAGGGGGACCATGTTTGAGTCATCACTTCTTTGAATCAACTGTTGGTCTTCTGGGGTACGTCCTTGCTCTCCTACAGTCTCTAATCAACGTGGCATCCAGAGAGATCTTGTTAAAACATAAGTCAGATCATGTCAGTCAAATTTCTTCAGTGGCTTCTTCACAGAAAATGCAAAGTCCTCAGAGTGCCTCCACAGACCTAGAAATCTGGGCCTCTGTTTCCTCTCTGACTGTTTCCTTCTCCTCTCCAATTTGCTTGCTCTGTTTTCCACACGCTGACATCCTTTCTGCTCCTTGGATACTCCAAGCCTACTCTTGCCTCATTGACTTTCTGCCGCAGGCCAGCCACAGAAAGAGGATTTCACCGCCCAGGGTCAGAAGGGAAGGGGTGCAAGGAACTGAAGTAGCACCGACGAATGGGGTCAGAAGCCCATGGGGTCAGAAGGCTGCAATGAGAAGCCTACTCACCGCAAGAAAGAATAGACCCCCGCTCGCCGAAACTAGCGAAAGCTCGCATGCAGCAATGAAGACCCAATGCAGCCAAAAATAAATAAATAAAAAATAAAGTATAGAATCTTAAAACAAATCTATAAAGAATATTACAAGAATAGAATCACAGCCCTGTTTCTCCTTTGAACATGCATGCAAAATGTATAAAGAGAAGCACAAACTATATCCATGGTATGTAAAACAATCATATATCAGAATCAAAGTAGCTTTATTCTGGCAATGCAAGGTTGCTTTAATGTCCAAACATGAAACTGATCCCAAGAATGAATTAGAGTGGGAAAAAAGTCATTTAAAGCTGAAATCTTGGGGCTTCCCTGGTGGTCCAGTGTTTACAACATGGCGCTTTCACTGCTGGGGCCCTGGGGTCCAATCCCAGGTCAGGGAACTAAGATCCTGCAAGACATGAGGCAGGGCCCCCCCAAAAAAAAAAGGAAAGAAAGAAGTCTTAACCAGGAGAAGCACGAGATCGAATAAACATAACAGATAACACCTTACGAAAAGTAGGTGAAGATTATGGAATATTCTAAAATTTAAAAGAGAAAGAAACTTTTAAAGATTCAAAAGGATGTGACAAATATTGTACATAGGCAAAAATAAAATGAAATAAAATATACAAATGATGGGAGCCCAAAATTCCAGATGCCCAAGTCCTGTCTCTGAAGATTCTCATTCAATGGGTTCAGGATTTCCTCTATATTTATAAACCTACAGGTGATTCTGGTACGATTCACAGACACAATGTAAAGCTTCTCTTTTACAGGAAAGAATACCAGATTATTTTGTTATCTTATACTTATACTAACAGGTTGTACTATTGACGGATAAGTCTGCTGTCAAAATGCACCCCCACTAGGGATCAAAAAGGAACTAGTAGTCTCTACTGCTACTTGGTGGCAGCATGCATGTATTGCAAGGGCAATTATTGTAGGAATCCAAATTAGTGGAACATTTTAGAATTGGAAGACTACATACAGATCATCTAGTCAAGCTTCCAACTATTATAGTTGTGAAAACTAAGGCCCATATAAATGAAATGATTTAGCTCCAAAGAGCATTAGTGAAAGTATGAAATAAAAAATACCTCTGAACTTTTAATTTCGTGCTGTTTTTATTAATCTCAAGTATTAGCTTAAACTTCAGTGTGACAGATTTGGGATTGAATCCTTGCTCACGTTTACTGATTGCGTGCCTTTTAGTAAGTTACTAAAACACTTTTTTTTTGAAATAGACGTATTTATTTATTTATCTTTGGCTGCCTAGGCTCTTCGTTGCTGTGCGTGGGCTTGCTCTAGTTGCGGTGAGCGGGGGCTACTCTTTGTTGCAGTATGCGGACTTCCCATTGTGGTGGCTTCTCGTTGTTGCTGAGCACAGGATCTAGGTGCGTGGGCTTCAGTAGTTGTTGTTCACGGGCTCTAGCACGCAGGCTCAGTAGTTGTGGCACATGGTCTTAGCTTCTCCGTGGCATGTGGGATCTTCCCGGACCAGGGCTCAAACGTGTGTCCCGTGCACTGGCAGGTGGATCCTTAACCACTGCACCAACAGGGAAGCCCTACTAATACACTTTTAACTTTGCTTTTCACGCGTATGTAAAATGGTGAGGCTTGACTGATATAGAACATGAGATAACCTAGCACTGTTCTTGACACATATATGTAGTTAAAATTTTTTGGCTCTCATCCCTCTTAAACAGCCTCTATCCTCTTAATAACGGATGTGTCTTTCAGCTAGCAGAGCACCCCAGAGCTGACCACATTCTGGCAAGAGATATAGGATTCTTTTTCTTACTGGGGCTTCTTTATACCTGGTATTTGAACTGCACTTAAACATGAACAACTCTTGTTTATACTGTATTAATGGATTTGATGGATGTATTTTATAAAGTAATATGCAGGAATTGAGCTGCTTTACTCTCAAGAAATATAATTCGATAGTGGTGGCTAGAACAATAAACAGTGTTTGGACAGGGAGTCCATATTGGATGTGAACTTCCTGTACTCCCATTCATCTATTAAGAATAAATAGAATCCCTTCAAAATGTGTTTTGAAGGGCAGTTATTTCTTTCTGCCTCATTTAAGTTACCTGCAAGAAAAAGACAATCTCCTGAATCCTTGTTTAATAGGCTTTTAATATAAAGCAGATAATTTTTTGCAACATTTCCCAAACTTTTCATTATCCAATTGGCTGAGGCTTCTCAACGATTATCATTTCACAATATCTCCATCTTCAGCTTCTTTCGATGAGTTGGCCTAATAGATGTGCCATTAAAACAGAACTTCACTCTCAACGTATTTTTAATGTTGTATTCAAACAGTATGAAGGATTCAGCCATAACAGTGAGGGGATTTCTGATACATGCTACATGATGGATGCAACTAAGTGAAAGAAGTCAGGCATGAAAGGCTGCATATTGCATGGTTCCATTTATATGAAATGTCCAGCAGTGGCACATCCATACACACAGAAAAGATTATACATTAGTGGTTGCCAGGGGTTTGGAAGAGAGGGAAATAGGGAATGACTCCTTAAAATGGGTGTAGGTTTCCTCTTGGTTGGTGAAAATGTTTTGCAGCTAGGCAGTGGTGATAGTTGCACAACATTGTGACAGTAGTAAATTCCACTGAATGGTACAGTGAATTGTAAAATGATTCAAATGGTGGATTTTGTGTTATGTTCATTTTACTACAATAAAAAGGGGAAAGAATTAGAGAAAGACTGAGAGTTTGGGAAACTAAGGTGAACTGGTCAAGAAAAACATAGCTCTATTGTTCAGTTTTCTCTCAGCTCTCCCAGTGCATTAATCCTCAGCAATATGTAGCCTGAACTTGTAGATGATATTCATTCAACACAGTCCAGAGAAAAGTAAATAATAAAGTAAAACCCAACTCTTCTTGTTTAGCACATGTATGAAAGGTTAACTTGCTGCTCAGCCACGTGGACATACATGAAGACGTTTCACTTTAGGTGTCCTCTACTTCAGTACTTTACTCACTTTAGCTCATTCACACATGTAGGCAACAGCATTCCTTAATTCGATGGAATCTGCAGCACTGGTTGTGATCGGTCTCATGAAAAGAAAAGGAAAGGTGGCACAGAAGCCAAGGGAAGAGATTTTCAAGGCAGAGACGTTGTTTAAGATCTAACTCGGCTTGGCGGTCACAAAGATAAGGATTGAGAAGTAGTCCCTTGGACTTGTCAACGGAGAGATCAGTTTCACGGGAGTAGTGGGGCAGAAACCAGATCGCAGTGTAGATGGGAGGGGAGAAATGGGGGGCAAGTCAAGAAATTGATGGCAAAGGGAAAGAAGGGAGGGGTGGATAGGAGGACAACAAAATGGAATGGAGGAGAGCATTTCCTTGTGGCTCTTTAACATGGCTGGGAGGGGCCAACAGAGAAGGAGAGCGTGAAGATGTAGGAAGAGGGGATGGCATCCCGAGCCCAAGGAGGACTGGCCCCTGTCTTCAGCTCCCACCAGCTGGATGTTCCCTTCCTCTAGCTTTCCACGTAGGCAGTGGAAGTTGCCCCTTGACTCCTTGGATCAGCTGCCCTTGATTCGCTTGTCCTTTTGTTATTTCTCAGCACATCTGGGTCATACGTTATGTGAAGACAAACAGGTCACCACTGATGCTTAATTTTCTTGAAAAATCCCCCAGGCAGGTACCCTTTTGGAGAACTACATATTGTGCCTCAGAAAGCCAAAGTAGCCCATGTTTCCTCTCCCATTGGGAGAGATTGCTGTTTCTTGGAGAACCTGATGAAGAGGGTGACTCGCACTTAGGAATAACATTGCTTGAAAAGTGCAAAAGGTGAGGTAGTTTGGCTATGAGGGGCCTCTGAGGCCTGAGACTTCCTGAGAGATGGCAGACTCACAGCTCCCGTTTCCCTCTGACCCTGGGCTATGCGCTCATCAAATGAGATGGTAAATAAAGTCACTGACATGGTTTAAGGACAATTTTGTTCTCTCTTTTTCACTCAGAGCATTAGAATGGAATTTGCATACACCATATGGATGAAATATCTATACGAAGGGGCTTGACCATATCCTCATGGTTCCACTTCCATTTTCTACATCTGGCCCCTTTAGCTCTGCAGACTTAACGCCACACCATCAGTCTACCCAGTCGGTCCACTGAATATCTCTTCCTCCTTCGCATCTGGTCGTTGTCATCACCTTTTTCTCCACTACTGCCTCCTGCAGTAGCTGTTAGGTCCAGAGCGGTTGGTTCACTGTGAGCAAGCAACTGTCAGCTCCATGGACGGGTGGACGTGACTTGGCAGCCGGGATGCGCCCACCCTGAGTTCATTATACCAATGAGGGTCAAGGAGAATGGGGATGCAGCTGGTCTGCAGAGCCCCGGCAGTTCTGAGACCCATGCTCCTGGATCCACACGTTGCTCCATACCCAGCCTTGCCTTTCTCTTTGCTCTCTCTAGACTCCATCCAGGTTTCTGCTCTCCTTGTCCCTTTGGGGAGGGAGGCCAGTACCAGCCCAGGTGTAGTCTGCCAAAGCTTCCTACTTCCAAGCATTACGTAGGCTTGTATACCCACATGTTTGGGTTTCCCTGGCATTCATGCCAACAGGTTGAGTGGTTTATGCCCTAGGCCCTCTTTTCTGGCAAGAATGTGCCTAAAAATCTCCACCTCTGGTTTGGTGGTCCCTAAACATTCCCAGTCAGTTTTGCTGAGGGGACACTTGGTGACAGTGTTGTCTTTCGAAACGAAGGTCCGTTACCGACAATGCTTTGCTCCCCATACATTATTTATAAGGTTTCCCTGTTTGTATGTGCCAACTATTTATGTGTATATTGTGAGAAATACATTGTACAGGCCTCTTTTTTATTTCTTCCACACACCCTAGAGATGTCCTAGAGGCAGTAAGTGTGTCCAACTTTTTGAGAAATTGGAACAATCAAGACTTACCTGTATGGAATGCGGTTAATGATGTCAATTCCCGCAACAGTACTTTTCATCTGACACACTTAGGGACTGTTAACAGGTTACAAGTAGTAAAAGACGCAGATAGAGAGAAACTACCTGAAATCTTGGATTTTCATTGGTTTGAATGGGCCTGAAAATGTATTTTTGTTAGTAGGGACATAGAACCCTCTAGCGGTATCCTTAATAAAGCAAGGTGAGTTGTAAGCAATCATCTGATGGAGGGTAAATGTACCACACTCCAGTTTAAGAGAAATACAATATAAAAAGTCTTACCATGGAAGAAAATCTTTATATGATGTTCTGTAAAAAAAAAAAAAAAGCTTCAAGAAACATAAAGACATGACACCATATTCAGTTTAAAGTCAGTGACTTGTAAGCAAGGCAAAGCAAAGACAGTCTGATTAAGGCCGTTGCATTTTTCTGGCATTTTTTAGGTCTCACCCATTTCTGTGGCCTTTTTAGAACCTAAGCTTCTAGGGCACAGCGAACTTCATCTTGACGTAGGGCTGAGCAAATGCACGGAGCGTTTCTCAATAAGTAGGCATTAAATTCAAAGTCCAGAAGGAGCCTTGAGATGCCCTCTCTTTACTCCTTGGTAGAACTGTTTTAACCATCCCCCGAAAACAGATTTTTTTCTTTAAATCTCAAACTTCAGAGATTCCACAATCAGAACTTACTTCTCATATTGCCTTGCGGTCTGCTGTGGGCATCTGTCAAATGGTGTGAACTCTGCGTGGGGAGCCTGGCCTACCCTCCAGGCCCACGGTTTGGGCTGCGGTGGTGCCATGCAGTGCTCAGGGGCCTTCTTTTGTGGAAGGCTGGGCTCCAATGAGCCTTCGTCTTGATTTTTTATGGAACTTTGGGTGCTAGACCACTCTGACCCTCAGTCTCATTTGCAGGTTCTGGGGAGGATGAAATGAGCTCATGTGATATCCAGGTGACTGAGGCAGAGTCAGCTTGGGATGAATCTTTGCTTCGTTTTCATTAGCTGTGGAGAAGACGATGACAGCTTGGTGCCTCTCCAACTTTAATACGGGTATGCCTCTCTTGTGGATCTTGTTAAATGCAGGCTGGTATTCAGTAGTTCTGGGTGGGGCCTGGATTCTGTGCTTCTAACAAGCTCCTAGGTGATGGTGACGCTGAGGGCAAGGGTTTGGCACCTGTGTTTCTCCCTTTCCAGAAGAGCAGGATGTCTGCCCCGCCCCCACCCCGAGAAGAGAAAACATCCGCAACGTGACTACTAGGAACCAGCATCCCTCACAGGCAAGGGACCTGTACCACTGCTCCCAACCATTCTGTCTGAGGCACATCAAGCCAAAACACTGAGATGCTGAGATTTGCAGCAAAGAGGAGGTTTATTCACAGGGCAGCCAAGCGAGGACGTGATGTGACAATAGGTCTCAAATCTGCCTCCCCAAAGGCAAGGGGCTTTGTGGGATAAAGAATAAAGAAGCAGGGCAGTATCTGTGGGATACTGTGTGGGATAAAGAATAAAGAAAAGGGCAGTATGAGGCATGGGGAACATGAGGAAAGGTGATTGGGAAAAGGTGTGCTCATCATTGTTCTGAGCTGGCGTAACTAGGCTACAGGGCTCAGCACATTCTCAGGCTGGAGATTTCGGCCCTCTGATGGCAGGAGGTCAAAAGGCACTTGCCCAGGTGGAAGATCGGTGGTCCTCTCCACTCTAAACCAGCTCAGCCTAACCAGGCACAGCTGATTCCAAGTTCCTGGACGATCACGGGACAAACATCTTATTGCTTATGCTACATGCTACTTGGAGGACGTGCAGGTGTTCAACCTACCTTGATGAGTGAAGACGGGATTTGACTAATCATGACACATTGTTTCACCTCCAGGCGAGCAGAAGAGAGCTGTAGGCTGAGTCTGGCTCCTGGCACCTGGTATTGGAGGCAGGTGGTTTAAACACGGGCTCTCCCACCCTCTGTGTGATATTTGGTAGATAGACTATTGAACCTTCCTGTGCCTGTTTCTCCACAAGCAGCATGGGGACACCCAGAGTCCCTCTCTTGGGGGCTGTTATGAGGGTTCAGTGAGATATAGATGCATGCACAGGCACACGGGAGACACCCACTGTGTGTTCCCTTCGTGCTTATTTTTATTAAGACACTAGTATTGTTAGAAGATTTCTGGTTTGGACAACGAATTACATAGGTGGTCATTGCTATAGTTTATGCAACAGCAATTCACATTGCCATTTGCAAAATAGTAGTTGGTTGTCCAATGGGGATTATAAACATCCGTTTAACATGAGCTACTGAACAGATAGTTGACACAGTAACTACTTTATTTAAAATCAATTCTCTTTGTTTTCTTAAGCAATTGTTAACCCCCAATTTCGTGAGTACTCCCAAGTAAGTCACTTGAAAATCATCTAGAGCAATGTATTTCACTTAGCAAGCCTAAAGCTATCGTTCAACCATTTTATTTACTGTTCTATGACAAAAATTACTCTAAACAGCTATCCCCTGGATAAGTAATCAGCTAAAGCTAGTTTGACTGACTAAATCGATTTACTGAGTTAATAAGCGAGTTGTTTTAGAAAAGGTCTAATGCATATTTCTCATCCATTCTGCATTAAACTATTTCCCATGCCTCAAATGTCTTTTTTTGCCATTCGTACATACCCAGATTCCTACTTCTGTGCTGTAGGGCTTGGCTGAACTACACCTGCCTTCAGTGAAACTTTTCTCCCCTGCACAATTAGAGATATTTTTAGTCTCCTCATGACTCCCACGGGGTTACCTCTATTGTGACAATTGACTATTTGGTGGCTTATTTTATTTTATTTGAAAAAGCCTTCCATTCCTCCATGCACGTCAAACAGGAAATGCTTTCTCTTCGTAAACCTGCATAACAATTTTCTGAACTCTTCTGCTCTGGGCAAGATTCATCAGTACACCAGGCAAACATAGTGAAAGAGGAGACAGTACTTGTGTTGTATCCAATTGGGTCTTGATAGCTAACTGTGACTCTTAACCAAGGATTATGCAGTAGTTAAGGACACAGATTAAAGTTGTTTAGGGTGTGTCCTAAAGTGTCAGTGGCAGAATTTAAGTCTCTACTCTGGAAATTGTAGACCTGAGACAGACTACTTCCCTAAACGTCATTTCCTACATCTGAGAAAGATAATAGTATCTACCTTGTAGTAGACTGAATGATACCATTGCCCCCAAATGTCCGCATTCTACTCTCCAGAACCTGTGAATGTCACCATAAATGGCAGAAGGCACTTTGCCAGTGGGATGAAAGTAATGGTTCTCAGATGGGAAGATTCTCCTGGACTACCTGGAAGGGCCCAAATATAACCACTGGTGTTCTCGTAAGAGAGAGGCAGAAGGAAGTTTTACTCCAAAGAGAATGTGATGATGAAGTTGGGGTTGGATTGATGTGGCCAGAAGTGAAGGAATGCTGGCGAGGAAACAGATTCTCGCTTAGAGCCTCTAGAAGGAGGATGGATGGCCCTGTTGACTCCTGGTTCCAGCCCAGGGAAACTGGTTTTGGACCTCTGTCTTCCAGAACCATAAGAAAATAAGTGTGTTTTGTTAGAAGCAAGCACATTTGTAGTAATTTGTTACAGCGGCCATAGGGAACTAATGCCTACCTCATAGGAAGTATTCCTCTAATTAAAATGTGTGACTGCAAACACACCTAGTGGCATGTGTGACACACACTAGTTATGCTACCGTAGGTCGTTCTTGGAAACCGAAGCCTTGGTTTTGAGGGATCATCAAAACCAGTACAATGGTTGCCATGTTTCTCCTTGTTCAGCCTGGTGACCAACCCGGTAGAGAGAGCTCCATCCTTTCCCACAGGACACAACCTGTGGGTACATAGAGGGGAGCGGTTATGTCTCACTTAAGGCACCATTTTCTTTTCCTTTCTACTTTTGTCTTCGTTAATCTTCATCCAACTGACCTTTCTAAATTTTACAGGAAACAAAACCATTTCTCAATGGATTCAGATACCACCCCAAGTTAATATTCCAACCAAGTTCTTCTTCTTCCGGGTCTCAGCACAAGAAATTTCTGAGCCTAAATCTTCTCTAGTTTCTAGGATCACCCATTTTCTCATTTCTCCCTTCTCCTTTTAGTTCAGAGTCTTGTCAATTTAGTCCCTTCCCTAACCACAACGTATAATAAGGTGACACAGCAAAGTGATGAAAGTCTAGATGGTCTGGTTTTAATCGCGGGTTTTGCCACCTACTAACTGTGTGGCATAAGGCAAGCTATTCAACGTCTCTGGGCCTCAGTTTCCTCCCAAAAAGTGAACATTATGAATATTCCCTACCACTAGGGTTGCCATTATGAGGAATAAGTGAGTTACTTTTTGGTAAGCCCTTAGAATAGTACTTGTTCTAGTCTAAGCACTAGAGTTGTGCTTGTTAATAATAATAAATGAAATTCCAAGCGTATAACTTACTCAATTTTCTGTCATAACTTTGAAGTGTTGGTCTATCTGTTGGCTCACGTTGCAGGTAAATGAGTCGAGGCATGGGCTGAGGCATTGCTACCACTAGGTGGCGTGTTCCCAGAACTTGGAACAGCAGTGTGAAATGGGTAGTGGTTCTACTTGGAGACAGGGCAGACTGCCAAATGACAGCCTGGGAAGGAGGTGTAGTGTCCATAGCTTTGGTGTTAGAGGTGCTGCCTGCTGAAGCACCAGTGCCAGCCTAAGCGGTAAATGGGGCGCTGGGGTAAAGAGGAGCAGGATGGAAGATGACAGCCTGGGAAGGAGGTGTAGTGTCCATAGGTTCGGGGTCAGACGTTCTGACTGCGGAAGCACCGATGCCCGCCAGGGCCGTCAATGGGGTGCTGGGGAAAACAGGAGCAGAATGGAAGATGACAGCGTGTGAAGGAGGTGTGGTGTCCATAGGTTCGGGGTCTGCGGTGCTGCCTGCTGAAGCACCGATGCCCGCCACAACCGTCAATGGGGTGCTGGGGAAAACAGGAGCAGAATGGAAGATGACAGCGTGTGAAGGAGGTGTGGTGTCCATAGGTTCGGGGTCTGAGGTGCTGCCTGCTGAAGCACCGATGCCCGCCACAGCCATCAATCGGGTGCTGGGGAAAACAGGAGCAGAATGGAAGATGACAGCATGTGAAGGAGGTGTGGTGTCCATAGGTTCGGGGTGTGAGGTGCTGCCTGCTGAAGCACCAATGCCCGCCAAAGCCATAAATTGGGTGCTGGGGAAAACAGGAGCAGAATGGAAGATGGCAGCGTGAGAAGGAGGTGTGGTGTCCATAGGTTCGGTGTCAGACTGCTGCCTGCTGAAGCCCCGATACCCGCCAAAGCCGTCAGTGGGGTGCTTGGGAAAACATGAGCAGAATGGAAGAGGACAGCCTGGGAAGGAGGTGTGGTGTCCATAGCTTCCATATTAGAGGTACTGCCTGCCTGATCTGAGAGCAGAGAGTGAAAGTGGGAGAGCTTCTTCCTAGATTGTAACTCCTCTGAATTTATAGCACTGGCTCCGCCTGGCTTTATGACATATCCATTGTACGTGTCACAGAGGAAGGGCGGACGGGGCAGGGGGTGTGGCAGGGGTCACATGCAAGCCCAGCTGGTGGCTTAAACCCCGGCCCAAAGGCAAAGGGCGGGGCCCCTTCTGGACTTTCTTGTGGCTGGGACTTCTCGCTGTGGGTGGCAGGTGTTTGGCACCAGATGGGCCACCATGCAGAGACTGTTGGGGACTGTGGAAGCCTCCTTCAGAGCTCACCCTGCCTGGGGACTGGCTCTGCAGGCCCCTCAGCCCTGCGTATGTATCGGCCAGGCCTCCCCCACCACGGGGCCCAGAGGCCAGAGCCTGCTCAGACCTGAGGGCAGGAGGCAGCCAGAGCTTACCAGGGTGTGGGCCACTTCTTCCGGAGACCTCCCCAGCTTCTCTGCAAGACCTGGAGACAGGATCGCCTTCTCCAGGGCTGCTCAGCTGCCAGCATCACCACGAGCCAGGTGGCCAAGGTTTCTGAGCAGGAGATGCAGGGCCCTGATCTGACTGGATGCTGCACCCCACGATGTCCCTTCCTGGCAGAGAGGTTCTTTCTTCACTTCTTTTTTGAAATTTGGTAAAACAACATTTAAACCTTGGCCTGTCCTTCAGGGTATATAGATGGTAGTGCCTTAGCTGGGGATTCGATCCAAGCCTGTGTGATTCCAGAGCTCATGTTCTGGACTGTGGTGCCTCCTTATCTTATATGCTTCATGTGTTACTTGTTTTTCTTTTTTTCTTGTAGTCCTTATGGTACTTAGCCCTAAGTGCCATACTTGTAACGAACAGCTACACTGCCCTGTCGGAGGTCTTCTTTTGTTCAACGCATGAATTGGTCATCCACCACACTGTGTTCTAATCTCAGAAGATACTGGTCAGGGACCACCAGTTGTCAGCATGGCACCATTCCATATTTCTGATGGAGGCTTAAGCCCGTATTTTCCCTTTGTCTAGTTTGAAGGATCTAGATATGTAAAGATGATATTCTAGATAAATCATGGGCTATCGTGAAAGAAATTCACCAGTGAATTGTTCCGTATGGATTAGAAGCCAGCTTCTCTGGCCTTCCTGGAGTATATCCAGTAAGGCGTCTCATTCATGTCTAGAAAGCAAATATATCATTTATTGCAACTTCAGCGTGGAGCGATGTATTGGTATAAAGTACGATCGACACAATTTGGTAATTGTGAGTATGCCAGCTGGGTCCACTCTTACTACAAATATGTAACCCTAGAGATTCTTATGCCCAAGAGAGGAGACGTACTCTTGGCTGTCTAGGACAAGGGAAGCATGTGTTGTTATTCAGGAGCTGGAAGCTTCAGCATGAAAGGTAGGAATTGAACAATCCTGGTCTTCTCATCACTTGACCTTGCTCAAAACTTGTTTCTTTGGCTTGCTTCATTGGAGTGTTTTCTCCCTCCTGGGGCTGACATTGTCTGTTATGTATCACGCATGTGACATGTAGAAGTTTCAGAAGCCAAAATCATATAGATCAGTAAAAATATATATATATATATTTATATTTATATATATGTATAAATTTGAAAACGTATTGGAACTCACACAGGACATAATTCCTATATTCGAAAATCGGTTTGACCCTCTGCTCATGAGATTCTTTTTATGGTATGTTCCAGCAAATCTGGGCTTCCATCCCCAATAAATTTTGGGGTTGGAGGACACAAAAGCTTTTGCTCAGACCTAAATTCTGTCTGAAAATAAGGGAAATATTATAAGCCCTTTGTAACCTCTCCAAGAGCAGAAATGATTTACAGCTGTGGCATTGAGCCATAATTCCTCAGTCTCATTTGAGAAGAGTTCAGTTAGAAACAGTGTCTTGATTTTTGCTTCTTTTGTTTCTTCCCTCTTTTCTTGTCTTGCTTACCAACTATCCATTGTACTTCATGAGTTAGTATGGCAGCAGGCTGAGTGTTCCCTGGAGCTCATTAAATGAACTGTTTTTCCTTAAATGACGTTTGCCTCCTCGTTTTCAGCCCCTCTTCTTTCCTGTGCCCTTTACTGTAACCAGAGCTCAGCAAAAGCTGAGTGGCTTTGTGCAGACCTTACTTAGGGTCAGCCTTTTTTTCTTCATTCTTTTATTCACGGCTCCTCCGTTTCATTGTTTGCCTTCTCGAAATGTGTTGAAATCGTTCTGTGGTTGATGTCTTCCAAAATATCTTGGCTTTTATTGGTTGATTAATTTTGGTATTTCTACAGTTTTATTTAGATATGGTTTCAGGAGGAACAGAAAGTAAATATATTTCCTAGTCTGCCATCTTGAACTGAAAATCCCTGTGGATTTTAGCATCCAATGTTCCCATGGGAAAACACCCAACCATGGCATTAATAGATGTAATACTCAAGGTTTCAGCTTTTCTTGAGCAATCCCTAAGGATTTAATATGTGGTCATTTCTAATGGGGAAATAATAACTATCTCATGACGTTGATTTGAGGATTAAATTAGATAATGAGCATGAAAATGGTTTGTAAGATTTAAAAATCTGTAAAAATGTTTTCTGTTATTATTTGATTTGTTGCTATTTCAACTTCACTTGACAGTTGTTTCTGACCTTGCCTATGTGAGAAAATGCCCTCTGGGTTACTTTTTTGAAAGCCAGAATGTATTTTTCAATAGCTCAATGAAACTGGCATCATTTGTGAAGGTTAAGGGTGAAGGGGTAAAGGTTTCTTGACACCTATCACTTTCCAGTGTTTTCAGGAACTAACTGACTCATGTATTCTTCTTCCAAATTTTGTTGAGGACCTCCTACCAGCCACATGCTTTACATCAGGTGTTGCAAAGCATTTTCTGGATTTTAAATATCTTAGGCTTTGTGGGCCATATACAGTTTCTGTAGCTTCTCCTCCTCTTTCTTCTTCAACAAGCTTTCTGCACGTGAGAACCATTATTAGCTCACAGTCCCACAGATCCAGGCTGAGAGCCTGATGTGAGTTGTGGCCATTATTTGCCAATTCCTGCTCTGCGTCTTCACTGAGGAGGGGGACCATGTTTGAGTCATCACTTCTTTGAATCAACTGTTGGTCTTCTGGGGCTCGTCCTTGCTCTCCTACAGTCTCTAATCAACGTGGCATCCAGAGAGATCTTGTTAAAACATAAGTCAGATCATGTCAGTCAAATTTCTTCAGTGGCTTCTTCACAGAAAATGCAAAGTCCTCAGAGTGCCTCCACAGACCTAGAAATCTGGGCCTCTGTTTCCTCTCTGACTGTTTCCTTCTCCTCTCCAATTTGCTCGCTCTGTTTTCCACACGCTGACATCCTTTCTGCTCCTTGGATACTCCAAGCCTACTCTTGCCTCATTGACTTTCTGCCGCAGGCCAGCCACAGAAAGAGGATTTCACCGCCCAGGGTCAGAAGGGAAGGGGTGCAAGGAACTGAAGTAGCACCGACGAATGGGGTCAGAAGCCCATGGGGTCAGAAGGCTGCAATGAGAAGCCTACTCACCGCAAGAAAGAATAGACCCCCACTCGCCGAAACTAGAGAAAGCTCGCATGCAGCAATGAAGACCCAATGCAGCCAAAAATAAATAAATAAAAAATAAAGTATAGAATCTTAAAACAAATCTATAAAGATTATTACAAGAATAGAATCAGAGGCCTGTTTCTCCTTTGAACATGCATGCAAAATGTGTAAAGAGAAGCACAAACTATATCCATGGTATGTAAAACAATCATATATCAGAATGAAAGTAGCTTTATTCTGGCAATGCAAGGTTGCTTTAATGTCCAAACATGAAACTGATCCCGGAATGAATTAGAGTGGGGAAAAAGTCATTTAAAGGTGAAATCTTGGGGCTTCCCTGGTGGTCCAGTGTTTAGAACATGGCGCTTTCACTGCTGGGGCCCTGGGGTCCAATCCCAGGTCAGGGAACTAAGATCCTGCAAGACATGAGGCAGGGCCCCCCCCCAAAAAAAAGGAAAGAAAGAAGTCTTAACCAGGAGAAGCACGAGATTGAATAAACATAACAGAAAACACCTTACGAAAAGTAGGTGAAGATTATGGAATATTCTAAAATTTAAAAGAGAAAGAAACTTTTAAAGATTCAAAAGGATGTGACAAATATTGTACATAGGCAAAAATAAAATGAAATAAAATATACAAATGATGGGAGCCCAAAATTCCAGATGCCCAAGTCCTGTCTCTGAAGATTCTCATTCAATGGGTTCAGGATTTCCTCTATATTTATAAACCTACAGGTGATTCTGGTACGATTCACAGACACAATGTAAAGCTTCTCTTTTACAGGAAAGAATACCAGATTATTTTGTTATCTTATACTTATACTAACAGGTTGTACTATTGACGGATAAGTCTGCTGTCAAAATACACCCCCACTAGGGATCAAAAAGGAACTAGTAGTCTCTACTGCTACTTGGTGGCAGCATGCATGTATTGCAAGGGCAATTATTGTAGGAATCCAAATTAGTGGAACATTTTAGAATTGGAAGACTACATACAGATCATCTAGTCAAGCTTCCAACTATTATAGTTGTGAAAACTAAGGCCCATATAAATGAAATGATTTATCTCCAAAGAGCATTAGTGAAAGTATGAAATAAAAAATACCTCTGAACTTTTAATTTCGTGCTGTTTTTATTAATCTCAAGTATTAGCTTACACTTCAGTGTGACAGATTTGGGATTGAATCCTTGCTCACGTTTACTGATTGCGTGCCTTTTAGTAAGTTACTAAAACACTTTTTTTTTGAAATAGACGTATTTATTTATTTATCTTTGGCTGCCTAGGCTCTTCGTTGCTGTGCGCGGGCTTGCTCTAGTTGCGGTGAGCGGGGGCTACTCTTTGTTGCAGTACACGGACTTCCCATTGTGGTGGCTTCTCGTTGTTGCTGAGCACAGGGTCTAGGTGCGTGGGCTTCAGTAGTTGTTGTTCACGGGCTCTAGCACGCAGGCTCAGTAGTTGTGGCACATGGTCTTAGCTTCTCCGTGGCATGTGGGATCTTCCCGGACCAAGGCTCAAACGTGTGTCCCGTGCACTGGCAGGTGGATCCTTAACCACTGCACCAACAGGGAAGCCCTACTAAAACACTTTTAACTTTGCTTTTCACGCGTATGTAAAATGGTGAGGCTTGACTGATATAGAACATGAGATAACCTAGCACTGTTCTTGACACATATATGTAGTTAAAATTTTTTGGCTCTCATCCCTCTTAAACAGCCTCTATCCTCTTAATAACGAATGTGTCTTTCAGCTAGCAGAGCACCCCAGAGCTGACCACATTCTGGCAAGAGATATAGGATTCTTTTTCTTACTGGGGGTTCTTTATACCTGGTATTTGAACTGCACTTAAACATGAACAACTCTTGTTTATACTGTATTAATGGATTTGATGGATGAATTTTAGAAAGTAATATTCAGGAATTGAGCTGCCTTACTCTCAAGAAATATAATTCAATAGTGGTGGCTAGAACGATAAACAGTGTTTGGACAGGGAGTCCATATTGGATGTGAACTTCCTGTACTCCCATTCATCTGTTAAGAATAAATAGAATCCCTTCAAAATGTGTTTTGAAGGGCAGTTATTTCTTTCTGCCTCATTTAAGTTACCTGCAAGAAAAAGACAATCTCCTGAATCCTTGTTTAATAGGTTTTTAATATAGAGCAGATAATTTTTTGCAACATTTCCCAAACTTTTCATTATCCAATTGGCTGAGGCTTCTCAACGATTATCATTTCACAATATCTCCATCTTCAGCTTCTTTCAATGAGTTGGCCTAATAGATGTGCCATTAAAACAGAACTTCACTCTCAACGTATTTTTAATGTTGTATTCAAACAGTATGAAGGATTCAGCCATAACAGTGAGGGGATTTCTGATACATGCTACATGATGGATGCAACTAAGTGAAAGAAGTCAGGCATGAAAGGCTGCATATTGCATGGTTCCATTTATATGAAATGTCCAGCAGTGGCACATCCATACACACAGAAAAGATTATACATTAGTGGTTGCCAGGGGTTTGGAAGAGAGGGAAATAGGGAATGACTCCTTAAAATGGGTGTAGGTTTCCTCTTGGTTGGTGAAAATGTTTTGCAGCTAGGCAGTGGTGATAGTTGCACAACATTGTGACAGTAGTAAATTCCACTGAATGGTACAGTGAATTGTAAAATGATTCAAATGGTGGATTTTGTGTTATGTTCATTTTACTACAATAAAAAGGGGAAAGAATTAGAGAAAGACTGAGAGTTTGGGAAACTAAGGTGAACTGGTCAAGAAAAACATAGCTCTATTGTTCAGTTTTCTCTCAGCTCTCCCAGTGCATTAATCCTCAGCAATATGTAGCCTGAACTTGTAGATGATATTCATTCAACACAGTCCAGAGAAAAGTAAATAATAAAGTAAAACCCAACTCTTCTTGTTTAGCACATGTATGAAAGGTTAACTTGCTGCTCAGCCACGTGGACATACATGAAGACGTTTCACTTTAGGTGTCCTCTACTTCAGTACTTTACTCACTTTAGCTCATTCACACATGTAGGCAACAGCATTCCTTAATTCGATGGAATCTGCAGCACTGGTTGTGATCGGTCTCATGAAAAGAAAAGGAAAGGTGGCACAGAAGCCAAGGGAAGAGATTTTCAAGGCAGAGACGTTGTTTAAGATCTAACTCGGCTTGGCGGTCACAAAGATAAGGATTGAGAAGTAGTCCCTTGGACTTGTCAACGGAGAGGTCAGTTTCACGGGAGTAGTGGGGCAGAAACCAGATCGCAGTGTAGATGGGAGGGGAGAAATGGGGGGCAAGTCAAGAAATTGATGGCAAAGGGAAAGAAGGGAGGGGTGGATAGGAGGACAACAAAATGGAATGGAGGAGAGCATTTCCTTGTGGCTCTTTAACATGGCTGGGAGGGGCCAACAGAGAAGGAGAGCGTGAAGATGTAGGAAGAGGGGATGGCATCCCGAGCCCAAGGAGGACTGGCCCCTGTCTTCAGCTCC
The DNA here is from genome assembly GCF_963924675.1 of Phocoena phocoena. Taxonomy (NCBI): domain Eukaryota; kingdom Metazoa; phylum Chordata; class Mammalia; order Artiodactyla; family Phocoenidae; genus Phocoena; species Phocoena phocoena. The sequence goes on along the minus strand of NC_089227.1, from coordinate 253,597 downwards.
CACCAGCTGGATGTTCCCTTCCTCTAGCTTTCCACGTAGGCTGTGGAAGTTACCCCTTGCCTCCTTGGATCAGCTGCCCTTGATTCGTTCGTCCTTTTCTTATTTCTCAGCACATCTGGGTCATACGTTATGTGAAGACAAACAGGTCACCACTGATGCTTAATTTTCTTGAAAAATCCCCCAGGCAGGTACCCTTTTGGAGAACTACATATTGTGCCTCAGAAAGCCAAAGTAGCCCATGTTTCCTCTCCCATTGGGAGAGATTGCTCGTTCTTGGAGAACCTGATGAAGAGGGTGACTCGCACTTAGGAATAACGTTGCTTGAAAAGTGCAAAAGGTGAGGTAGTTTGGCTATGAGGGGCCTCTGAGGCCTGAGACTTCCTGAGAGATGGCAGACTCACAGCTCCCGTTTCCCTCTGACCCTGGGCTATGCGCTCATCAAATGAGATGGTAAATAAAGTCACTGACATGGTTTAAGGACAATTTTGTTCTCTCTTTTTCACTCAGAGCATTAGAATGGAATTTGCATACACCATATGGATGAAATATCTATACGAAGGGGCTTGACCATATCCTCATGGTTCCACTTCCCTTTTCTACATCTGGCCCCTTTAGCTCTGCAGACTTAACGCCACACCATCAGTCTACCCAGTCGGTCCACTGAATATCTCTTCCTCCTTCGCATCTGGTCGTTGTCGTCACCTTGTTCTCCACTACTGCCTCCTGCAGTAGCTGTTAGGTCCAGAGCGGTTGGTTCACTGTGAGCAAGCAACTGTCAGCTCCATGGACGGGTGGAAGTGACTTGGCAGCCGGGATGCGCCCACCCTGAGTTCATTATACCAATGAGGGTCAAGGAGAATGGGGATGCAGCTGGTCTGCAGAGCCTCGGCAGTTCTGAGACCCCTGCTCCTGGATCCACACGTTGCTCCATACCCAGCCTTGCCTTTCTCTTTGCTCTCTCTAGACTCCATCCAGGTTTCAGCTCTCCTTGTCCCTTTGGGGAGGGAGGCCAGTACCAGCCCAGGTGTAGTCTGCCAAAGCTTCCTACTTCCAAGCATTACGTAGGCTTGTATACCCACATGTTTGGGTTGCCCTGGCATTCATGCCAACAGGTTGAGTGGTTTATGCCCTAGGCCCTCTTTTCTGGCAAGAATGTGCCTAAAAATCTCCACCTCTGGTTTGGTGGTCCCTAAACATTCCCAGTCAGTTTTGCTGAGGGGACACTTGGTGACAGTGTTGTCTTTCGAAACGAGTAGGTCCGTTACCGACAATGCTTTGCTCCCCATACATTATTTATAAGGTTTCCCTGTTTGTATGTGCCAACTATTTATGTGTATATTGTGAGAAATACATTGTACAGGCCTCTTTTTTATTTCTTCCACACACCCTAGAGATGTCCTAGAGGCAGTAAGTGTGTCCAACTTTTTGAGAAATTGGAACAATCAAGACTTACCTGTATGGAATGCTGTTAATGATGTCAATTCCCGCAACAGTACTTTTCATCTGACACACTTAGGGACTGTTAACAGGTTACAAGTAGTAAAAGACGCAGATAGAGAGAAACTACCTGAAATCTTGGATTTTCAATAGTTTGAATGGGCCTGAAAATGTATTTTTGTTAGTAGGGATCTAGAACCCTCTAGCGGTATCCTTAATAAAGCAAGGTGAGTTGTAAGCAATCATCTGATGGAGGGTAAATGTACCACACTCCAGTTTAAGAGAAATACAATATAAAAAGTCTTACCATGGAAGAAAATCTTTATATGATGTTTTGTAAAAAAAAAAAAAAGCTTCAAGAAACATAAAGACATGACACCATATTCAGTTTAAAGTCAGTGACTTGTAAGCAAGGCAAAGCAAAGACAGTCTGATTAAGGCCGTTGCATTGTTCTGGCATTTTTTAGGCCTCACCCATTTCTGTGGCCTTTTTAGAACCTAAGCTTCTAGGGGACAGCGAACTTCATCTTGACGTAGGGCTTAGCAAATGCACGGAGCATTTCTCAATGAGTAGGCATTAAATTCAAAGTCCAGAAGGGGCCTTGAGATGCCCTCTCTTTACTCCTTGGTAGAACTGTTTTAACCATCCCCCGAAAACAGATTTTTTTCTTTAAATCTCAAAATTCAGAGATTCCACAATCAGAACTTACTTCTCATATTGCCTTGCGGTCTGCTGTGGGCATCTGTCAAATGGTGTGAACTCTGCGTGGGGAGCCTGGCCTACCCTCCAGGCCCACGGTTTGGGCTGCGGTGGTGCCATGCTGTGCTCAGGGGCCTTCTTTTGTGGAAGTCTGGGCTCCAGTGAGCCTTCGTCTTGATTTTTTATGGAACTTTGGGTGCTAGACCACTCTGACCCTCAGTCTCATTTGCAGGTTCTGGGGAGGATGAAATGAGCTCATGTGATATCCAGGTGACTGAGGCAGAGTCGGCTTGGGATGAATCTTTGCTTCGTTTTCATTAGCTGTGGAGAAGACGATGACAGCTTGGTGCCTCTCCAACTTTAATACGGGTATGCCTCTCTTGTGGATCTTGTTAAATGCAGGCTGGTATTCAGTAGTTCTGGGTGGGGCCTGGATTCTGTGCTTCTAACAAGCTCCTAGGTGACGGTGACGCTGAGGGCAAGTGTTTGGCACCTGTGTTTCTCCCTTTCCGGAAGAGCAGGATGTCTGCCCTGCCCCCACCCCGAGAAGAGAAAACATCCGCAACGTGACTACTAGGACCCAGCATCCCTCACAGGCAAGGGACCTGTACCACTGCTCCCAACCATTCTGTCTGAGGCGCATCAAGCCAAAACCCTGAGATGCTGAGATTTGCAGCAAAGAGGAGGTTTATTCACAGGGCAGCCAAGCGAGGACGTGATGTGACAATAGGTCTCAAATCCGCCTCCCCAAAGGCAAGGGGCTTTGTGGGATAAAGAATAAAGAAGCAGGGCAGTATCTGTGGGATACTGTGTGGGATAAAGAATATCTGTGGGATATCTGTGGGATAAAGAATAAAGAAGCAGGGCAGTATGAGGCATGGGGAACATGAGGAAAGGTGATTGGGAAAAGGTGTGCTCATCATTGTTCTGAGCTGGCGTAACTAGGCTACAGGGCTCAGCACATTCTCAGGCTGGAGATTTCGGCCCTCTGATGGCAGGAGGTCAAAAGGCACTTGCCCAGGTGGAAGATCGGTGGTCCTCTCCACTCTAAACCAGCTCAGCCTAACCAGGCACAGCTGATTCCAAGTTCCTGGACGATCACGGGACAAACATCTTATTGCTTATGCTACATGCTACTTGGAGGACGTGCAGGTGTTCAACCTACCTTGATGAGTGAAGACGGGATTTGACTAATCATGACACATTGTTTCACCTCCAGGCGAGCAGAAGAGAGCTGTAGGCTGAGTCTGGCTCCTGGCACCTGGTATTGGAGGCAGGTGGTTTAAACACGGGCTCTCCCACGCTCTGTGTGATATTAGGTAGATAGACTATTGAACCTTCCTGTGCCTGTTTCTCCACAAGCAGCATGGGGACACCCAGAGTCCCTCTCTTGGGGGCTGTTATGAGGGTTCAGTGAGATATAGATGCATGCACAGGCACACGGGAGACACCCACTGTGTGTTCCCTTCGTGCTTATTTTTATTAGGACACCAGTATTGTTAGAAGATTTCTGGTTTGGACAACGAATTACATAGGTGGTCATTGCTATAGTTTATGCAACAGCAATTCACATTGCCATTTGCAAAATAGTAGTTGGTTGTCCAATGGGGATTATAAACATCCGTTTAACATGAGCTACTGAACAGATAGTTGACACAGTAACTACTTTATTTAAAATCAATTCTCTTTGTTTTCTTAAGCAATTGTTAACCCCCAATTTCGTGAGTACTCCCAAGTAAGTCACTTGAAAATCATCTAGAGCAATGTATTTCACTTAGCAAGCCTAAAGCTATAGTTCAACCATTTTATTTACTGTTCTATGACAAAAATTACTCTAAACAGCTATCCCCTGGATAAGTAATCAGCTAAAGCTAGTTTGACTGACTAAATCGATTTACTGAGTTAATAAGCGAGTTGTTTTAGAAAAGGTCTAATGCATATTTCTCATCCATTCTGCATTAAACTATTTCCCATGCCTCAAATGTCTTTTTTGCCATTCATACATACCCAGATTCCTACTTCTGTGCTGTAGGGCTTGGCTGAACTACACCTGCCTTCAGTGAAACTTTTCTCCCCTGCACAATTGGAGATAATTTTAGTCTCCTCATGACTCCCACGGGGTTACCTCTATTGTGACAATTGACTATTTGGTGGCTTATTTTATTTTATTTTATTTTATTTGAAAAAGCCTTCCATTCCTCCATGCACGTCAAACAGTAAATGCTTTCTCTTCGTAAACCTGCGTAACAATTTTCTGAACTCTTCTGCTCTGGGCAAGATTCATCAGTACACCAGGCAAACATAGTGAAAGAGGAGACAGTACTTGTGTTGTACCCAATTGGGTCTTGATAGCTAAGTGTGACTCTTAACCAAGGATTATGCAGTAGTTAAGGACACAGATTAAAGTTGTTTAGGGTGTGTCCTAAAGTGTCAGTGGCAGAATTTAAGTCTCTACTCTGGAAATTGTAGACCTGAGACAGACTACTTCCCTAAACGTCATTTCCTACATCTGAGAAAGATAATAGTATCTACCTTGTAGTAGACTGAATGATACCATTGCCCCCAAATGTCCGCATTCTACTCTCCAGAACCTGTGAATGTCACCATAAATGGCAGAAGGCACTTTGCCAGTGGGATGAAAGTAATGGTTCTCAGATGGGAAGATTCTCCTGGACTACCTGGACGGGCCCAAATATAACCACTGGTGTTCTCGTAAGAGAGAGGCAGAGGGAATTTTTACTCCAAAGAGAATGTGATGATGAAGTTGGGGTTGGATTGATGTGGCCAGAAGTGAAGGAATGCTGGCGAGGAAACAGATTCTCGCTTAGAGCCTCTAGAAGGAGGATGGATGGCCCTGTTGACTCCTGGTTCCAGCCCAGGGAAACTGGTTTTGGACCTCTGTCTTCCAGAACCATAAGAAAATAAGTGTGTTTTGTTAGAAGAAAGCACATTTGTAGTAATTTGTTACAGCAGCCATAGGGAACTAATGCCTACCTCATAGGAAGTATTCCTCTAATTAAAATGTGTGACTGGAAACACACCTAGTGGCATGTGTGACACACACTAGTTATGCTACCGTAGGCGTTCTTGGAAACAGAAGCCTTGGTTTTGAGGGATCATCAAAACCAGTACAATGGTTGCCATGTTTCTCCTTGTTCAGCCTGGTGACCAACCCGGTAAAGAGAGCTCCATCCTTTCCCACAGGACACAACCTGTGGGTACATAGAGGGGAGCGGTTATGTCTCAATTAAGGCACCTTTTTCTTTTCCTTTCTACTTTTGTCTTCGTTAATCTTCATCCAACTGACTTTTCTAAATTTTACAGGAAACAAAACCATTTCTCAATGGATTCAGATACCACCCCAAGTTAATATTCCAACCAAGTTCTTCTTCTTCCGGGTCTCAGCACCAGAAATTTCTGAGCCTAAATCTTCTCTAGTTTCTAGGATCACTCATTTTCTCATTTCTCCCTTCTCCTTTTAGTTCAGAGTCTTGTCAATTTAGTCCCTTTCCTAACCACAACGTATAATAAGGTGACACAGCAAAGTGATGAAAGTCTAGATGGTCTAGTTTTAATCGCGGGTTTTGCCATCTACTAACTGTGTGGCATAAGGCAAGCTATTCAACGTCTCTGGGCCTCAGTTTCATCCCAAAAAGTGAACATTATGAATATTCCCTACCACTAGGGTTGCCATTATGAGGAATAAGTGAGTTACTTTTTGGTAAGCCCTTAGAATAGTACTTGTTCTAGTCTAAGCACTAGAGTTGTGCTTGTTAATAATAATAAATGAAATTCCAAGCGTATAACTTACTCAATTTTCTGTCATAACTTTGAAGTGTTGGTCTATCTGTTGGCTCACGTTGCAGGTAAATGAGTCGAGGCATGGGCTGAGGCATTGCTACCACTAGGTGGCATGTTCCCAGAACTTGGAACAGCAGTGTGAAATGGGTAGTGGTTCTACTTGGAGACAGGGCAGACTGCCAAATGACAGCCTGGGAAGGAGGTGTAGTGTCCATAGCTTTGGTGTTAGAGGTGCTGCCTGCTGAAGCACCAGTGCCAGCCTAAGCGGTAAATGGGGTGCTGGGGTAAAGAGGAGCAGGATGGAAGATGACAGCCTGGGAAGGACTTGTAGTGTCCATAGGTTCGGGGTCAGACGTGCTGACTGCGGAAGCACCGATGCCCGCCACAACCGTCAATGGGGTGCTGGGGAAAACAGGAGCAGAATGGAAGATGACAGCGTGTGAAGGAGGTGTGGTGTCTATAGGTTCGGGGTCTGCGGTGCCGCCTGCTGAAGCACCAATGCCCGCCACAACCGTCAATGGGGTGCTGGGGAAAACAGGAGCAGAATGGAAGATGACAGCGTGTGAAGGAGGTGTGGTGTCCATAGGTTCGGGGTGTGAGGTGCTGCCTGCTGAAGCACCAATGCCCGCCAAAGCCATAAATTGGGTGCTGGGGAAAACAGGAGCAGAATGGAAGATGGCAGCGTGAGAAGGAGGTGTGGTGTCCATAGGTTCGGGGTCAGACGTGCTGCCTGCTGAAGCCCCGATACCCGCCAAAGCCGTCAGTGGGGTGCTTGGGAAAACATGAGCAGAATGGAAGAGGACAGCCTGGGAAGGAGGTGTGGTTTCCATAGCTTCCATATTAGAGGTACTGCCTGCCTGATCTGAGAGCAGAGAGTGAAAGTGGGAGAGCTTCTTCCTAGATTGTAACTCCTCTGAATTTATAGCACTGGCTCCGCCTGGCTTTATGACATATCCATTGTACGTGTCACAGAGGAAGGGCGGACGGGGCAGGGGGTGTGGCAGGGGTCACATGCAAGCCCAGCTGGTGGCTTAAAACCCGGCCCAAAGGCAAAGGGCGGGGCCCCTTCTGGACTTTCTTGTGGCTGGGATTTCTCGCTGTGGGTGGCAGGTGTTTGGCACCAGATGGGCCACCATGCAGAGACTGTTGGGGACTGTGGAAGCCTCCTTCAGAGCTCACCCTGCCTGGGGACTGGCTCTGCAGGCCCCTCAGCCCTGCGTATGTATCGGCCAGGCCTCCCCCACCACGGGGCCCAGAGGCCAGAGCCTGCTCAGACCTGAGGGCAGGAGGCAGCCAGAGCTTACCAGGGTGTGGGCCACTTCTTCCAGAGACCTCCCCAGCTTCTCTGCAAGACCTGGAGACAGGATCGCCTTCTCCAGGGCTGCTCAGCTGCCAGCATCACCACGAGCCAGGTGGCCAAGGTTTCTGAGCAGGAGATGCAGGGCCCTGATCTGACTGGATGCTGCACCCCACGATGTCCCTTCCTGGCAGAGAGGTTCTTTCTTCACTTCTTTTTTGAAATTTGGTAAAACAACATTTAAACCTTGGCCTGTCCTTCAGGGTATATAGATGGTAGTGCCTTAGCTGGGGATTCGATCCAAGCCTGTGTGATTCCAGAGCTCATGTTCTGGACTGTGGTGCCTCCTTATCTTATATGCTTCATGTGTTACTTGTTTTTCTTTTTTTCTTGTAGTCCTTATGGTACTTAGCCCTAAGTGCCATACTTGTAACGAACAGCTACACTGCCCTGTCGGAGGTCTTCTTTTGTTCAACGCATGAATTGGTCATCCACCACACTGTGTTCTAATCTCAGAAGATACTGGTCAGGGACCACCAGTTGTCAGCATGGCACCATTCCATATTTCTGATGGAGGCTTAAGCCCGTATTTTCCCTTTGTCTAGTTTGAAGGATCTAGATATGTAAAGATGATATTCTAGATAAATCATGGGCTATCGTGAAAGAAATTCACCAGTGAATTGTTCCGTATGGATTAGAAGCCAGCTTCTCTGGCCTTCCTGGAGTATATCCAGTAAGGCGTCTCATTCATGTCTAGAAAGCAAATATATCATTTATTGCAACTTCAGCGTGGAGCGATGTATTGGTATAAAGTACGATCGACACAATTTGGTAATTGTGAGTATGCCAGCTGGGTCCACTCTTACTACAAATATGTAACCCTAGAGATTCTTATGCCCAAGAGAGGAGACGTACTCTTGGCTGTCTAGGACATGGGAAGCATCTGTTGTTATTCAGGAGCTGGAAGCTTCAGCATGACAGGTAGGAATTGAACAATCCTGGTCTTCTCATCACTTGACCTTGCTCAAAACTTGTTTCTTTGGCTTGCTTCATTGGAGTGTTTTCTCCCTCCTGGGGCTGACATTGTCTGTTATGTATCACGCATGTGACATGTAGAAGTTTCAGAAGCCAAAATCATATAGATCAGTAAAAATGTATATATATATATTTATATTTATATATATGTATATATTTGAAAACGTATTGGAACTCACACAGGACATAATTCCTATATTCGAAAATCGGTTTGACCCTCTGCTCATGAGATTCTTTTTATGGTATGTTCCAGCAAATCTGGGCTTCCATCCCCAATAAATTTTGGGGTTGGAGGACACAAAAGCTTTTGCTCAGACCTAAATTCTGTCTGAAAATAAGGGAAATATTATAAGCCCTTTGTAACCTCTCCAAGAGCAGAAATGATTTACAGCTGTGGCATTGAGCCATAATTCCTCAGTCTCATTTGAGAAGAGTTCAGTTCGAAACAGTGTCTTGATTTTTGCTTCTTTTATTTCTTCCCTCTTTTCTTGTCTTGCTTACCAACTATCCATTGTACTTCATGAGTTAGTATGGCAGCAGGCTGAGTGTTCCCTGGAGCTCATTAAATGAACTGATTTTCCTTAAATGACGTTTGCCTCCTCGTTTTCAGCCCCTCTTCTTTCCTGTGCCCTTTACTGTAACCAGAGCTCAGCAAAAGCTGAGTGGCTTTGTGCAGACCTTACTTAGGGTCAGCCTTTTTTTCTTCATTCTTTTATTCACGGCTCCTCCGTTTCATTGTTTGCCTTCTCGAAATGTGTTGAAATCGTTCTGTGGTTGATGTCTTCCAAAATATCTTGGCTTTTATTGGTTGATTAATTTTGGTATTTCTACAGTTTTATTTAGATATGGTTTCAGGAGGAACAGAAAGTAAATATATTTCCTAGTCTGCCATCTTGAACTGAAAATCCCTGTGGATTTTAGCATCCAATGTTCCCATGGGAAAACACCCAACCATGGCATTAATAGATGTAATACTCAAGGTTTCAGCTTTTCTTGAGCAATCCCTAAGGATTTAATATGTGGTCATTTCTAATGGGGAAATAATAACTATCTCATGACGTTGATTTGAGGATTAAATTAGATAATGAGCATGAAAATGGTTTGTAAGATTTAAAAATCTGTAAAAATGTTTTCTGTTATTATTTGATTTGTTGCTATTTCAACTTCACTTGACAGTTGTTTCTGACCTTGCCTATGTGAGAAAATGCCCTCTGGGTTACTTTTTTGAAAGCCAGAATGTATTTTTCAATAGCTCAATGAAACTGGCATCATTTGTGAAGGTTAAGGGTGAAGGGGTAAAGGTTTCTTGACACCTATCACTTTCCAGTGTTTTCAGGAACTAACTGACTCATGTATTCTTCTTCCAAATTTTGTTGAGGACCTCCTACCAGCCACATGCTTTACATCAGGTGTTGCAAAGCATTTTATGGATTTTAAATATCTTAGGCTTTGTGGGCCATATACAGTTTCTGTAGCTTCTCCTCCTCTTTCTTCTTCAACAAGCTTTCTGCACGTGAGAACCATTATTAGCTCACAGTCCCACAGATCCAGGCTGAGAGCCTGATGTGAGTTGTGGCCATTATTTGCCAATTCCTGCTCTGCGTCTTCACTGAGGAGGGGGACCATGTTTGAGTCATCACTTCTTTGAATCAACTGTTGGTCTTCTGGGGTTCGTCCTTGCTCTCCTACAGTCTCTAATCAACGTGGCATCCAGAGAGATCTTGTTAAAACATAAGTCAGATCATGTCAGTCAAATTTCTTCAGTGGCTTCTTCACAGAAAATGCAAAGTCCTCAGAGTGCCTCCACAGACCTAGAAATCTGGGCCTCTGTTTCCTCTCTGACTGTTTCCTTCTCCTCTCCAATTTGCTCGCTCTGTTTTCCACACGCTGACATCCTTTCTGCTCCTTGGATACTCCAAGCCTACTCTTGCCTCATTGACTTTCTGCCGCAGGCCAGCCACAGAAAGAGGATTTCACCGCCCAGGGTCAGAAGGGAAGGGGTGCAAGGAACTGAAGTAGCACCGACGAATGGGGTCAGAAGCCCATGGGGTCAGAAGGCTGCAATGAGAAGCCTACTCACCGCAAGAAAGAATAGACCCCCACTCGCCGAAACTAGAGAAAGCTCGCATGCAGCAATGAAGACCCAATGCAGCCAAAAATAAATAAATAAAAAATAAAGTATAGAATCTTAAAACAAATCTATAAAGATTATTACAAGAATAGAATCAGAGGCCTGTTTCTCCTTTGAACATGCATGCAAAATGTGTAAAGAGAAGCACAAACTATATCCATGGTATGTAAAACAATCATATATCAGAATCAAAGTAGCTTTATTCTGGCAATGCAAGGTTGCTTTAATGTCCAAACATGAAACTGATCCCAGGAATGAACTAGAGTGGGGAAAAAGTCATTTAAAGGTGAAATCTTGGGGCTTCCCTGGTGGTCCAGTGTTTAGAACATGGCGCTTTCACTGCTGGGGCCCTGGGGTCCAATCCCAGGTCAGGGAACTAAGATCCTGCAAGACATGAGGCAGGGTCCCGAAAAAAAAAAAGGAAAGAAAGAAGTCTTAACCAGGAGAAGCACAAGATTGAATAAACATAACAGATAACACCTTACGAAAAGTAGGTGAAGATTATGGAATATTCTAAAATTTAAAAGAGAAAGAAACTTTTAAAGATTCAAAAGGATGTGACAAATATTGTACATAGGCAAAAATAAAATGAAATAAAATATACAAATGATGGGAGCCCAAAATTCCAGATGCCCAAGTCCTGTCTCTGAAGATTCTCATTCAATGGGTTCAGGATTTCCTCTATATTTATAAACCTACAGGTGATTCTGGTACGATTCACAGACACAATGTAAAGCTTCTCTTTTACAGGAAAGAATACCAGATTATTTTGTTATCTTATACTTATACTAACAGGTTGTACTATTGACGGATAAGTCTGCTGTCAAAATGCACCCCCACTAGGGATCAAAAAGGAACTAGTAGTCTCTACTGCTACTTGGTGGCAGCATGCATGTATTGCAAGGGCAATTATTGTAGGAATCCAAATTAGTGGAACATTTTAGAATTGGAAGACTACATACAGATCATCTAGTCAAGCTTCCAACTATTATAGTTGTGAAAACTAAGGCCCATATAAATGAAATGATTTATCTCCAAAGAGCATTAGTGAAAGTATGAAATAAAAAATACCTCTGAACTTTTAATTTCGTGCTGTTTTTATTAATCTCAAGTATTAGCTTAAACTTCAGTGTGACAGATTTGGGATTGAATCCTTGCTCACGTTTACTGATTGCGTGCCTTTTAGTAAGTTACTAAAACACTTTTTTTTTGAAATAGACGTATTTATTTATTTATCTTTGGCTGCCTAGGCTCTTCGTTGCTGTGCGCGGGCTTGCTCTAGTTGCGGTGAGCGGGGGCTACTCTTTGTTGCAGTATGCGGACTTCCCATTGTGGTGGCTTCTCGTTGTTGCTGAGCACAGGGTCTAGGTGCGTGGGCTTCAGTAGTTGTTGTTCACGGGCTCTAGCACGCAGGCTCAGTAGTTGTGGCACATGGTCTTAGCTTCTCCGTGGCATGTGGGATCTTCCCGGACCAGGGCTCAAACGTGTGTCCCGTGCACTGGCAGGTGGATCCTTAACCACTGCACCAACAGGGAAGCCCTACTAAAACACTTTTAACTTTGCTTTTCACGCGTATGTAAAATGGTGAGGCTTGACTGATATAGAACATGAGATAACCTAGCACTGTTCTTGACACATATATGTAGTTAAAATTTTTTGGCTCTCATCCCTCTTAAACAGCCTCTATCCTCTTAATAACGAATGTGTCTTTCAGCTAGCAGAGCACCCCAGAGCTGACCACATTCTGGCAAGAGATATAGGATTCTTTTTCTTACTGGGGGTTCTTTATACCTGGTATTTGAACTGCACTTAAACATGAACAACTCTTGTTTATACTGTATTAATGGATTTGATGGATGAATTTTAGAAAGTAATATTCAGGAATTGAGCTGCCTTACTCTCAAGAAATATAATTCAATAGTGGTGGCTAGAACGATAAACAGTGTTTGGACAGGGAGTCCGTATTGGATGTGAACTTCCTGTACTCCCATTCATCTGTTAAGAATAAATAGAATCCCTTCAAAATGTGTTTTGAAGGGCAGTTATTTCTTTCTGCCTCATTTAAGTTACCTGCAAGTAAAAGACAATCTCCTGAATCCTTGTTTAATAGGCTTTTAATATAGAGCAGATAATTTTTTGCAACATTTCCCAAACTTTTCATTATCCAATTGGCTGAGGCTTCTCAACGATTATCATTTCACAATATCTCCATCTTCAGCTTCTTTCAATGAGTTGGCCTAATAGATGTGCCATTAAAACAGAACTTCACTCTCAACGTATTTTTAATTTTTTATTCAAACAGTATGAAGTGTTCAGCCATAACAGTGAGTGGATTTCTGATACATGCTACATGATGGATGCAACTAAGTGAAAGAAGTCAGGCATGAAAGGCTACATATTGCATGGTTCCATTTATATGAAATGTCCAGCAGTGGCACATCCATACACACAGAAAAGATTATACATTAGTGGTTGCCAGGGGTTTGGAAGAGAGGGAAATAGGGAATGACTCCTTAAAATGGGTGTAGGTTTCCTCTTGGTTGGTGAAAATGTTTTGCAGCTAGGCAGTGGTGATAGTTGCACAACATTGTGACAGTAGTAAATTCCACTGAATGGTACAGTGAATTGTAAAATGATTCAAATGGTGGATTTTGTGTTATGTTCATTTTACTACAATAAAAAGGGGGAAGAATTAGAGAAACACTGAGAGTTTGGGAAACTAAGGTGAACTGGTCAAGAAATCATAGCTCTATTGTTCAGTTTTCTCTCAGCTCTCCCAGTGCATTAATCCTCAGCAATATGTAGCCTGAACTTGTAGATGATACTCATTCAACACAGCCCAGAGAAAAGTAAATAATAAAGTAAAACCGAACTCTTCTTGTTTAGCACATGTATGAAAGGTTAACTTGCTGCTCAGCCACGTGGACATACATGAAGACGTTTCACTTTAGGTGTCCTCTACTTCAGTACTTTACTCACTTTAGCTCATTCACACATGTAGGCAACAGCATTCCTTAATTCGATGGAATCTGCAGCACTGGTTGTGATCGGTCTCATGAAAAGAAAAGGAAAGGTGGCACAGAAGCCAAGGGAAGAGATTTTCAAGGCAGAGACGTTGTTTAAGATCTAACTCGGCTTGGCGGTCACAAAGATACGGATTGAGAAGTAGTCCCTTGGACTTGTCAACGGAGAGATCAGTTTCACGGGAGTAGTGGGGCAGAAACCAGATCGCAGTGTAGATGGGAGGGGAGAAATGGGGGGCAAGTCAAGAAATTGATGGCAAAGGGAAAGAAGGGAGGGGTGGATAGGAGGACAACAAAATGGAATGGAGGAGAGCATTTCCTTGTGGCTCTTTAACATGGCTGGGAGGGGCCAACAGAGAAGGAGAGCATGAAGATGTAGGAAGAGGGGATGGCATCCCGAGCCCAAGGAGGACTGGCCCCTGTCTTCAGCTCCCACCAGCTGGATGTTCCCTTCCTCTAGCTTTCCACGTAGGCTGTGGAAGTTGCCCCTTGCCTCCTTGGATCAGCTGCCCTTGATTCGTTCGTCCTTTTCTTATTTCTCAGCACATCTGGGTCATACGTTATGTGAAGACAAACAGGTCACCACTGATGCTTAATTTTCTTGAAAAATCCCCCAGGCAGGTACCCTTTTGGAGAACTACATATTGTGCCTCAGAAAGCCAAAGTAGCCCATGTTTCCTCTCCCATTCGGAGAGATTGCTGTTTCTTGGAGAACCTGATGAAGAGGGTGACTTGCACTTAGGAATAACGTTGCTTGAAAAGTGCAAAAGGTGAGGTAGTTTGGCTATGAGGGGCCTCTGAGGCCTGAGACTTCCTGAGAGATGGCAGACTCACAGCTCCCGTTTCCCTCTGACCCTGGGCTATGCGCTCATCAAATGAGATGGTAAATAAAGTCACTGACATGGTTTAAAGGACAATTTTGTTCTCTCTTTTTCACTCAGAGCATTAGAATGGAATTTGCATACACCATATGGATGAAATATCTATAGGAAGGGGCTTGACCATATCCTCATGGTTCCACTTCCCTTTTCTACATCTGGCCCCTTTAGCTCTGCAGACTTAACGCCACACCATCAGTCTACCCAGTCGGTCCACTGAATATCTCTTCCTCCTTCGCATCTGGTCGTTGTCGTCACCTTGTTCTCCACTACTGCCTCCTGCAGTAGCTGTTAGGTCCAGAGCGGTTGGTTCACTGTGAGCAAGCAACTGTCAGCTCCATGGATGGGTGGAAGTGACTTGGCAGCCGGGATGCGCCCACCCTGAGTTCATTATACCAATGAGGGTCAAGGAGAATGGGGATGCAGCTGGTCTGCAGAGCCCCGGCAGTTCTGAGACACATGTGCTCCTGGATCCACACGTTGCTCCATACCCAGCCTTGCCTTTCTCTTTGCTCTCTCTAGACTCCATCCAGGTTTCAGCTCTCCTTGTCCCTTTGGGGAGGGAGGCCAGTACCAGCCCAGGTGTAGTCTGCCAAAGCTTCCTACTTCCAAGCCTTACGTAGGCTTGTATACCCACATGTTTTGGTTGCCCTGGCATTCATGCCAAAAGGTTGAGTGGCTTATGCCCTAGGCCCTCTTTTCTGGCAAGAATGTGACTAAAAATCTCCACCTCTGGTTTGGTGGTCCCTAAACATTCCCAGTCAGTTTTGCTGAGGGGACACTTGGTGACAGTGTTGTCTTTCGAAACGAGTAAGTCCGTTACCGACAATGCTTTGCTCCCCATACATTATTTATAAGGTTTCTCTGTTTGTATGTGCCAACTATTTATGTGTATATTGTGAGAAATACATTGTACAGGCCTCTTTTTTATTTCTTCCACACACCCTAGAGATGTCCTAGAGGCAGTAAGTGTGTCCAACTTTTTGAGAAATTGGAACAATCAAGACTTACCTGTATGGAATGCTGTTAATGATGTCAATTCCCGCAACAGTACTTTTCATCTGACACACTTAGGGACTGTTAACAGGTTACAAGTAGTAAAAGACACAGATAGAGAGAAACTACCTGAAATCTTGGATTTTCATTGGTTTGAATGGGCCTGAAAATGTATTTTTGTTAGTAGGGACATAGAACCCTCTAGCGGTATCCTTAATAAAGCAAGGTGAGTTGTAAGCAATCATCTGATGGAGGGTAAATGTACCACACTCCAGTTTAAGAGAAATACAATATAAAAAGTCTTACCATGGAAGAAAATCTTTATATGATGTTTTGTAAAAAAAAAAAAAGCTTCAAGAAACATAAAGACATGACACCATATTCAGTTTAAAGTCAGTGACTTGTAAGCAAGGCAAAGCAAAGACAGTCTGATTAAGGCCATTGCATTGTTCTGGCATTTTTTAGGTCTCACCCATTTCTGTGGCCTTTTTAGAACCTAAGCTTCTAGGGCACAGCGAACTTCATCTTGACGTAGGGCTGAGCAAATGCACGGAGCATTTCTCAATATGTAGGCATTAAATTCTAAGTCCAGAAGGGGCCTTGAGATGCCCTCTCTTTACTCCTTGGTAGAACTGTTTTAACCATCCCCCGAAAACAGATTTTTTCTTTAAATCTCAAAATTCAGAGATTCCACAATCAGAACTTACTTCTCATATTGCCTTGCGGTCTGCTGTGGGCATCTGTCAAATGGTGTGAACTCTGCGTGGGGAGCCTGGCCTACCCTCCAGGCCCACGGTTTGGGCTGCGGTGGTGCCATGCTGTGCTCAGGGGCCTTCTTTTGTGGAAGTCTGGGCTCCAGTGAGCCTTCGTCTTGTTTTTTTATGGAACTTTGGGTGCTAGACCACTCTGACCCTCAGTCTCATTTGCAGGTTCTGGGGAGGATGAAATGAGCTCATGTGATATCCAGGTGACTGAGGCACAGTCGGCTTGGGATGAATCTTTGCTTCATTTTCATTAGCTGTGGAGAAGACGATGACAGCTTGGTGCCTCTCCAACTTTAATACGGGTATGCCTCTCTTGTGGATCTTGTTAAATGCAGGCTGGTATTCAGTAGTTCTGGGTGGGGCCTGGATTTTGTGCTTCTAACAAGCTCCTAGGTGACGGTGACGCTGAGGGCAAGGGTTTGGCACCTGTGTTTCTCCCTTGCCGGAAGTGCAGGGTATCTGCTCCGCCCCCACCCCGAGAAGAGAAAACATCCGCAACGTGACTACTAGGACCCAGCATCCCTCACAGGCAAGGGACCTGTACCACTGCTCCCAACCATTCTGTCTGAGGCACATCAAGCCAAAACCCTGAGATGCTGAGATTTGCAGCAAAGAGGAGGTTTATTCACAGGGCAGCCAAGCGAGGACGTGATGTGACAATAGGTCTCAAATCCGCCTCCCCAAAGGCAAGGGGCTTTGTGGGATAAAGAATAAAGAAGCAGGGCAGTATCTGTGGGATACTGTGTGGGATAAAGAATATCTGTGGGATATCTGTGGGATAAAGAATAAAGAAGCAGGGCAGTATGAGGCATGGGGAACATGAGGAAAGGTGATTGGGAAAAGGTGTGCTCATCATTGTTCTGAGCTGGCGTAACTAGGCTACAGGGCTCAGCACATTCTCAGGCTGGAGATTTCGGCCCTCTGATGGCAGGAGGTCAAAAGGCACTTGCCCAGGTGGAAGATCGGTGGTCCTCTCCACTCTAAACCAGCTCAGCCTAACCAGGCACAGCTGATTCCAAGTTCCTGGACGATCATGGGACAAACATCTTATTGCTTATGCTACATGCTACTTGGAGGACGTGCAGGTGTTCAACCTACCTTGATGAGTGAAGACGGGATTTGACTAATCATGACACATTGTTTCACCTCCAGGCGAGCAGAAGAGAGCTGTAGGCTGAGTCTGGCTCCTGGCACCTGGTATTGGAGGCAGGTGGTTTAAACACGGGCTCTCCCACGCTCTGTGTGATATTAGGTAGATAGACTATTGAACCTTCCTGTGCCTGTTTCTCCACAAGCAGCATGGGGACACCCAGAGTCCCTCTCTTGGGGGCTGTTATGAGGGTTCAGTGAGATATAGATGCATGCACAGGCACACGGGAGACACCCACTGTGTGTTCCCTTCGTGCTTATTTTTATTAGGACACCAGTATTGTTAGAAGATTTCTGGTTTGGACAACGAATTACATAGGTGGTCATTGCTATAGTTTATGCAACAGCAATTCACATTGCCATTTGCAAAATAGTAGTTGGTTGTCCAATGGGGATTATAAACATCCGTTTAACATGAGCTACTGAACAGATAGTTGACACAGTAACTACTTTATTTAAAATCAATTCTCTTTGTTTTCTTAAGCAATTGTTAACCCCCAATTTCGTGAGTACTCCCAAGTAAGTCACTTGAAAATCATCTAGAGCAATGTATTTCACTTAGCAAGCCTAAAGCTATAGTTCAACCATTTTATTTACTGTTCTATGACAAAAATTACTCTAAACAGCTATCCCCTGGATAAGTAATCAGCTAAAGCTAGTTTGACTGACTAAATCGATTTACTGAGTTAATAAGCGAGTTGTTTTAGAAAAGGTCTAATGCATATTTCTCATCCATTCTGCATTAAACTATTTCCCATGCCTCAAATGTCTTTTTTTGCCATTCGTACATACCCAGATTCCTACTTCTGTGCTGTAGGGCTTGGCTGAACTACACCTGCCTTCAGTGAAACTTTTCTCCCCTGCACAATTGGAGATAATTTTAGTCTCCTCATGACTCCCACGGGGTTACCTCTATTGTGACAATTGACTATTTGGTGGCTTATTTTATTTTATTTTATTTTATTTGAAAAAGCCTTCCATTGCTCCATGCACGTCAAACAGTAAATGCTTTCTCTTCGTCAACCTGCGTAACAATTTTCTGAACTCTTCTGCTCTGGGCAAGATTCATCAGTACACCAGGCAAACATAGTGAAAGAGGAGACAGTACTTGTGTTGTACCCAATTGGGTCTTGATAGCTAAGTGTGACTCTTAACCAAGGATTATGCAGTAGTTAAGGACACAGATTAAAGTTGTTTAGGGTGTGTCCTAAAGTGTCAGTGGCAGAATTTAAGTCTCTACTCTGGAAATTGTAGACCTGAGACAGACTACTTCCCTAAACGTCATTTCCTACATCTGAGAAAGATAATAGTATCTACCTTGTAGTAGACTGAATGATACCATTGCCCCCAAATGTCCGCATTCTACTCTCCAGAACCTGTGAATGTCACCATAAATGGCAGAAGGCACTTTGCCAGTGAGATGAAAGTAATGGTTCTCAGATGGGAAGATTCTCCTGGACTACCTGGACGGGCCCAAATATAACCACTGGTGTTCTCGTAAGAGAGAGGCAGAGGGAATTTTTACTCCAAAGAGAATGTGATGATGAAGTTGGGGTTGGATTGATGTGGCCAGAAGTGAAGGAATGCTGGCGAGGAAACAGATTCTCGCTTAGAGCCTCTAGAAGGAGGATGGATGGCCCTGTTGACTCCTGGTTCCAGCCCAGGGAAACTGGTTTTGGACCTCTGTCTTCCAGAACCATAAGAAAATAAGTGTGTTTTGTTAGAAGCAAGCACATTTGTAGTAATTTGTTACAGCAGCCATAGGGAACTAATGCCTACCTCATAGGAAGTATTCCTCTAATTAAAATGTGTGACTGGAAACACACCTAGTGGCATGTGTGACACACACTAGTTATGCTACCGTAGGCGTTCTTGGAAACAGAAGCCTTGGTTTTGAGGGATCATCAAAACCAGTACAATGGTTGCCATGTTTCTCCTTGTTCAGCCTGGTGACCAACCCGGTAAAGAGAGCTCCATCCTTTCCCACAGGACACAACCTGTGGGTACATAGAGGGGAGCGGTTATGTCTCAATTAAGGCACCTTTTTCTTTTCCTTTCTACTTTTGTCTTCGTTAATCTTCATCCAACTGACCTTTCTAAATTTTACAGGAAACAAAACCATTTCTCAATGGATTCAGATACCACCCCAAGTTAATATTCCAACCAAGTTCTTCTTCTTCCGGGTCTCAGCACCAGAAATTTCTGAGCCTAAATCTTCTCTAGTTTCTAGGATCACTCATTTTCTCATTTCTCCCTTCTCCTTTTAGTTCAGAGTCTTGTCAATTTAGTCCCTTTCCTAACCACAACGTATAATAAGGTGACACAGCAAAGTGATGAAAGTCTAGATGGTCTGGTTTTAATCGCGGGTTTTGCCACCTACTAACTGTGTGGCATAAGGCAAGCTATTCAACGTCTCTGGGCCTCAGTTTCATCCCAAAAAGTGAACATTATGAATATTCCCTACCACTAGGGTTGCCATTATGAGGAATAAGTGAGTTACTTTTTGGTAAGCCCTTAGAATAGTACTTGTTCTAGTCTAAGCACTAGAGTTGTGCTTGTTAATAATAATAAATGAAATTCCAAGCGTATAACTTACTCAATTTTCTGTCATAACTTTGAAGTGTTGGTCTATCTGTTGGCTCACGTTGCAGGTAAATGAGTCGAGGCATGGGCTGAGGCATTGCTACCACTAGGTGGCATGTTCCCAGAACTTGGAACAGCAGTGTGAAATGGGTAGTGGTTCTACTTGGAGACAGGGCAGACTGCCAAATGACAGCCTGGGAAGGAGGTGTAGTGTCCATAGCTTTGGTGTTAGAGGTGCTGCCTGCTGAAGCACCAGTGCCAGCCTAAGCGGTAAATGGGGTGCTGGGGTAAAGAGGAGCAGGATGGAAGATGACAGCCTGGGAAGGACTTGTAGTGTCCATAGGTTCGGGTTCAGACGTGCTGACTGCGGAAGCACCGATGCCCGCCAGGGCCGTCAATGGGGTGCTGGGGAAAACAGGAGCAGAATGGAAGATGACAGCGTGTGAAGGAGGTGTGGTGTCTATAGGTTCGGGGTCTGCGGTGCCGCCTGCTGAAGCACCAATGCCCGCCACAACCGTCAATGGGGTGCTGGGGAAAACAGGAGCAGAATGGAAGATGACAGCGTGTGAAGGAGGTGTGGTGTCCATAGGTTCGGGGTGTGAGGTGCTGCCTGCTGAAGCACCAATGCCCGCCAAAGCCATAAATTGGGTGCTGGGGAAAACAGGAGCAGAATGGAAGATGGCAGCGTGAGAAGGAGGTGTGGTGTCCATAGGTTCGGGGTCAGACGTGCTGCCTGCTGAAGCCCCGATACCCGCCAAAGCCGTCAGTGGGGTGCTTGGGAAAACATGAGCAGAATGGAAGAGGACAGCCTGGGAAGGAGGTGTGGTGTCCATAGCTTCCATATTAGAGGTACTGCCTGCCTGATCTGAGAGCAGAGAGTGAAAGTGGGAGAGCTTCTTCCTAGATTGTAACTCCTCTGAATTTATAGCACTGGCTCCGCCTGGCTTTATGACATATCCATTGTACGTGTCACAGAGGAAGGGCGGACGGGGCAGGGGGTGTGGCAGGGGTCACATGCAAGCCCAGCTGGTGGCTTAAACCCCGGCCCAAAGGCAAAGGGCGGGGCCCCTTCTGGACTTTCTTGTGGCTGGGACTTCTCGCTGTGGGTGGCAGGTGTTTGGCACCAGATGGGCCACCATGCAGAGACTGTTGGGGACTGTGGAAGCCTCCTTCAGAGCTCACCCTGCCTGGGGACTGGCTCTGCAGGCCCCTCAGCCCTGCGTATGTATCGGCCAGGCCTCCCCCACCACGGGGCCCAGAGGCCAGAGCCTGCTCAGACCTGAGGGCAGGAGGCAGCCAGAGCTTACCAGGGTGTGGGCCACTTCTTCCAGAGACCTCCCCAGCTTCTCTGCAAGACCTGGAGACAGGATCGCCTTCTCCAGGGCTGCTCAGCTGCCAGCATCACCACGAGCCAGGTGGCCAAGGTTTCTGAGCAGGAGATGCAGGGCCCTGATCTGACTGGATGCTGCACCCCACGATGTCCCTTCCTGGCAGAGAGGTTCTTTCTTCACTTCTTTTTTGAAATTTGGTAAAACAACATTTAAACCTTGGCCTGTCCTTCAGGGTATATAGATGGTAGTGCCTTAGCTGGGGATTCGATCCAAGCCTGTGTGATTCCAGAGCTCATGTTCTGGACTGTGGTGCCTCCTTATCTTATATGCTTCATGTGTTACTTGTTTTTCTTTTTTTCTTGTAGTCCTTATGGTACTTAGCCCTAAGTGCCATACTTGTAACGAACAGCTACACTGCCCTGTCGGAGGTCTTCTTTTGTTCAACGCATGAATTGGTCATCCACCACACTGTGTTCTAATCTCAGAAGATACTGGTCAGGGACCACCAGTTGTCAGCATGGCACCATTCCATATTTCTGATGGAGGCTTAAGCCCGTATTTTCCCTTTGTCTAGTTTGAAGGATCTAGATATGTAAAGATGATATTCTAGATAAATCATGGGCTATCGTGAAAGAAATTCACCAGTGAATTGTTCCGTATGGATTAGAAGCCAGCTTCTCTGGCCTTCCTGGAGTATATCCAGTAAGGCGTCTCATTCATGTCTAGAAAGCAAATATATCATTTATTGCAACTTCAGCGTGGAGCGATGTATTGGTATAAAGTACGATCGACACAATTTGGTAATTGTGAGTATGCCAGCTGGGTCCACTCTTACTACAAA
This sequence comes from Phocoena phocoena, assembly GCF_963924675.1. NCBI lineage: Eukaryota > Metazoa > Chordata > Mammalia > Artiodactyla > Phocoenidae > Phocoena > Phocoena phocoena. Next base: position 231,631 of record NC_089227.1, on the reverse strand, counting down.
TATGTAACCCTAGAGATTCTTATGCCCAAGAGAGGAGACGTACTCTTGGCTGTCTAGGACATGGGAAGCATCTGTTGTTATTCAGGAGCTGGAAGCTTCAGCATGACAGGTAGGAATTGAACAATCCTGGTCTTCTCATCACTTGACCTTGCTCAAAACTTGTTTCTTTGGCTTGCTTCATTGGAGTGTTTTCTCCCTCCTGGGGCTGACATTGTCTGTTATGTATCACGCATGTGACATGTAGAAGTTTCAGAAGCCAAAATCATATAGATCAGTAAAAATGTATATATATATATTTATATTTATATATATGTATATATTTGAAAACGTATTGGAACTCACACAGGACATAATTCCTATATTCGAAAATCGGTTTGACCCTCTGCTCATGAGATTCTTTTTATGGTATGTTCCAGCAAATCTGGGCTTCCATCCCCAATAAATTTTGGGGTTGGAGGACACAAAAGCTTTTGCTCAGACCTAAATTCTGTCTGAAAATAAGGGAAATATTATAAGCCCTTTGTAACCTCTCCAAGAGCAGAAATGATTTACAGCTGTGGCATTGAGCCATAATTCCTCAGTCTCATTTGAGAAGAGTTCAGTTCGAAACAGTGTCTTGATTTTTGCTTCTTTTGTTTCTTCCCTCTTTTCTTGTCTTGCTTACCAACTATCCATTGTACTTCATGAGTTAGTATGGCAGCAGGCTGAGTGTTCCCTGGAGCTCATTAAATGAACTGTTTTTCCTTAAATGACGTTTGCCTCCTCGTTTTCAGCCCCTCTTCTTTCCTGTGCCCTTTACTGTAACCAGAGCTCAGCAAAAGCTGAGTGGCTTTGTGCAGACCTTACTTAGGGTCAGCCTTTTTTTCTTCATTCTTTTATTCACGGCTCCTCCGTTTCATTGTTTGCCTTCTCGAAATGTGTTGAAATCGTTCTGTGGTTGATGTCTTCCAAAATATCTTGGCTTTTATTGGTTGATTAATTTTGGTATTTCTACAGTTTTATTTAGATATGGTTTCAGGAGGAACAGAAAGTAAATATATTTCCTAGTCTGCCATCTTGAACTGAAAATCCCTGTGGATTTTAGCATCCAATGTTCCCATGGGAAAACACCCAACCATGGCATTAATAGATGTAATACTCAAGGTTTCAGCTTTTCTTGAGCAATCCCTAAGGATTTAATATGTGGTCATTTCTAATGGGGAAATAATAACTATCTCATGACGTTGATTTGAAGATTAAATTAGATAATGAGCATGAAAATGGTTTGTAAGATTTAAAAATCTGTAAAAATGTTTTCTGTTATTATTTGATTTGTTGCTATTTCAACTTCACTTGACAGTTGTTTCTGACCTTGCCTATGTGAGAAAATGCCCTCTGGGTTACTTTTTTGAAAGCCAGAATGTATTTTTCAATAGCTCAATGAAACTGGCATCATTTGTGAAGGTTAAGGGTGAAGGGGTAAAGGTTTCTTGACACCTATCACTTTCCAGTGTTTTCAGGAACTAACTGACTCATGTATTCTTCTTCCAAATTTTGTTGAGGACCTCCTACCAGCCACATGCTTTACATCAGGTGTTGCAAAGCATTTTCTGGATTTTAAATATCTTAGGCTTTGTGGGCCATATACAGTTTCTGTAGCTTCTCCTCCTCTTTCTTCTTCAACAAGCTTTCTGCACGTGAGAACCATTATTAGCTCACAGTCCCACAGATCCAGGCTGAGAGCCTGATGTGAGTTGTGGCCATTATTTGCCAATTCCTGCTCTGCGTCTTCACTGAGGAGGGGGACCATGTTTGAGTCATCACTTCTTTGAATCAACTGTTGGTCTTCTGGGGTACGTCCTTGCTCTCCTACAGTCTCTAATCAACGTGGCATCCAGAGAGATCTTGTTAAAACATAAGTCAGATGATGTCAGTCAAATTTCTTCAGTGGCTTCTTCACAGAAAATGCAAAGTCCTCAGAGTGCCTCCACAGACCTAGAAATCTGGGCCTCTGTTTCCTCTCTGACTGTTTCCTTCTCCTCTCCAATTTGCTCGCTCTGTTTTCCACACGCTGACATCCTTTCTGCTCCTTGGATACTCCAAGCCTACTCTTGCCTCATTGACTTTCTGCCGCAGGCCAGCCACAGAAAGAGGATTTCACCGCCCAGGGTCAGAAGGGAAGGGGTGCAAGGAACTGAAGTAGCACCGACGAATGGGGTCAGAAGCCCATGGGGTCAGAAGGCTGCAATGAGAAGCCTACTCACCGCAAGAAAGAATAGACCCCCACTCGCCGAAACTAGAGAAAGCTCGCATGCAGCAATGAAGACCCAATGCAGCCAAAAATAAATAAATAAAAAATAAAGTATAGAATCTTAAAACAAATCTATAAAGATTATTACAAGAATAGAATCACAGGCCTGTTTCTCCTTTGAACATGCATGCAAAATGTGTAAAGAGAAGCACAAACTATATCCATGGTATGTAAAACAATCATATATCAGAATCAAAGTAGCTTTATTCTGGCAATGCAAGGTTGCTTTAATGTCCAAACATGAAACTGATCCCAGGAATGAATTAGAGTGGGGAAAAAGTCATTTAAAGGTGAAATCTTGGGGCTTCCCTGGTGGTCCAGTGTTTAGAACATGGCGCTTTCACTGCTGGGGCCCTGGGGTCCAATCCCAGGTCAGGGAACTAAGATCCTGCAAGACATGAGGCAGGGTCCCGAAAAAAAAAAAGGAAAGAAAGAAGTCTTAACCAGGAGAAGCACGAGATTGAATAAACATAACAGATAACACCTTACGAAAAGTAGGTGAAGATTATGGAATATTCTAAAATTTAAAAGAGAAAGAAACTTTTAAAGATTCAAAAGGATGTGACAAATATTGTACATAGGCAAAAATAAAATGAAATAAAATATACAAATGATGGGAGCCCAAAATTCCAGATGCCCAAGTCCTGTCTCTGAAGATTCTCATTCAATGGGTTCAGGATTTCCTCTATATTTATAAACCTACAGGTGATTCTGGTACGATTCACAGACACAATGTAAAGCTTCTCTTTTACAGGAAAGAATACCAGATTATTTTGTTATCTTATACTTATACTAACAGGTTGTACTATTGACGGATAAGTCTGCTGTCAAAATACACCCCCACTAGGGATCAAAAAGGAACTAGTAGTCTCTACTGCTACTTGGTGGCAGCATGCATGTATTGCAAGGGCAATTATTGTAGGAATCCAAATTAGTGGAACATTTTAGAATTGGAAGACTACATACAGATCATCTAGTCAAGCTTCCAACTATTATAGTTGTGAAAACTAAGGCCCATATAAATGAAATGATTTATCTCCAAAGAGCATTAGTGAAAGTATGAAATAAAAAATACCTCTGAACTTTTAATTTCGTGCTGTTTTTATTAATCTCAAGTATTAGCTTAAACTTCAGTGTGACAGATTTGGGATTGAATCCTTGCTCACGTTTACTGATTGCGTGCCTTTTAGTAAGTTACTAAAACAATTTTTTTTTTGAAATAGACGTATTTATTTATTTATCTTTGGCTGCCTAGGCTCTTCGTTGCTGTGCGCGGGCTTGCTCTAGTTGCGGTGAGCGGGGGCTACTCTTTGTTGCAGTACGCGGACTTCCCATTGTGGTGGCTTCTCGTTGTTGCTGAGCACAGGGTCTAGGTGCGTGGGCTTCAGTAGTTGTTGTTCACGGGCTCTAGCACGCAGGCTCAGTAGTTGTGGCACATGGTCTTAGCTTCTCCGTGGCATGTGGGATCTTCCCGGACCAAGGCTCAAACGTGTGTCCCGTGCACTGGCAGGTGGATCCTTAACCACTGCACCAACAGGGAAGCCCTACTAAAACACTTTTAACTTTGCTTTTCACGCGTATGTAAAATGGTGAGGCTTGACTGATATAGAACATGAGATAACCTAGCACTGTTCTTGACACATATATGTAGTTAAAATTTTTTGGCTCTCATCCCTCTTAAACAGCCTCTATCCTCTTAATAACGAATGTGTCTTTCAGCTAGCAGAGCACCCCAGAGCTGACCACATTCTGGCAAGAGATATAGGATTCTTTTTCTTACTGGGGGTTCTTTATACCTGGTATTTGAACTGCACTTAAACATGAACAACTCTTGTTTATACTGTATTAATGGATTTGATGGATGAATTTTAGAAAGTAATATTCAGGAATTGAGCTGCCTTACTCTCAAGAAATATAATTCAATAGTGGTGGCTAGAACGATAAACAGTGTTTGGACAGGGAGTCCATATTGGATGTGAACTTCCTGTACTCCCATTCATCTGTTAAGAATAAATAGAATCCCTTCAAAATGTGTTTTGAAGGGCAGTTATTTCTTTCTGCCTCATTTAAGTTACCTGCAAGAAAAAGACAATCTCCTGAATCCTTGTTTAATAGGCTTTTAATATAGAGCAGATAATTTTTTGCAACATTTCCCAAACTTTTCATTATCCAATTGGCTGAGGCTTCTCAACGATTATCATTTCACAATATCTCCATCTTCAGCTTCTTTCAATGAGTTGGCCTAATAGATGTGCCATTAAAACAGAACTTCACTCTCAACGTATTTTTAATTTTTTATTCAAACAGTATGAAGTGTTCAGCCATAACAGTGAGTGGATTTCTGATACATGCTACATGATGGATGCAACTAAGTGAAAGAAGTCAGGCATGAAAGGCTACATATTGCATGGTTCCATTTATATGAAATGTCCAGCAGTGGCACATCCATACACACAGAAAAGATTATACATTAGTGGTTGCCAGGGGTTTGGAAGAGAGGGAAATAGGGAATGACTCCTTAAAATGGGTGTAGGTTTCCTCTTGGTTGGTGAAAATGTTTTGCAGCTAGGCAGTGGTGATAGTTGCACAACATTGTGACAGTAGTAAATTCCACTGAATGGTACAGTGAATTGTAAAATGATTCAAATGGTGGATTTTGTGTTATGTTCATTTTACTACAATAAAAAGGGGGAAGAATTAGAGAAACACTGAGAGTTTGGGAAACTAAGGTGAACTGGTCAAGAAAAACATAGCTCTATTGTTCAGTTTTCTCTCAGCTCTCCCAGTGCATTAATCCTCAGCAATATGTAGCCTGAACTTGTAGATGATACTCATTCAACACAGCCCAGAGAAAAGTAAATAATAAAGTAAAACCGAACTCTTCTTGTTTAGCACATGTATGAAAGGTTAACTTGCTGCTCAGCCACGTGGACATACATGAAGACGTTTCACTTTAGGTGTCCTCTACTTCAGTACTTTACTCACTTTAGCTCATTCACACATGTAGGCAACAGCATTCCTTAATTCGATGGAATCTGCAGCACTGGTTGTGATCGGTCTCATGAAAAGAAAAGGAAAGGTGGCACAGAAGCCAAGGGAAGAGATTTTCAAGGCAGAGACGTTGTTTAAGATCTAACTCGGCTTCGCAGTCACAAAGATAAGGATTGAGAAGTAGTCCCTTGGACTTGTCAACGGAGAGATCAGTTTCACGGGAGTAGTGGGGCAGAAACCAGATCGCAGTGTAGATGGGAGGGGAGAAATGGGGGGCAAGTCAAGAAATTGATGGCAAAGGGAAAGAAGGGAGGGGTGGATAGGAGGACAACAAAATGGAATGGAGGAGAGCATTTCCTTGTGGCTCTTTAACATGGCTGGGAGGGGCCAACAGAGAAGGAGAGCATGAAGATGTAGGAAGAGGGGATGGCATCCCGAGCCCAAGGAGGACTGGCCCCTGTCTTCAGCTCCCACCAGCTGGATGTTCCCTTCCTCTAGCTTTCCACGTAGGCTGTGGAAGTTGCCCCTTGCCTCCTTGGATCAGCTGCCCTTGATTCGTTCGTCCTTTTCTTATTTCTCAGCACATCTGGGTCATACGTTATGTGAAGACAAACAGGTCACCACTGATGCTTAATTTTCTTGAAAAATCCCCCAGGCAGGTACCCTTTTGGAGAACTACATATTGTGCCTCAGAAAGCCAAAGTAGCCCATGTTTCCTCTCCCATTCGGAGAGATTGCTGTTTCTTGGAGAACCTGATGAAGAGGGTGACTTGCACTTAGGAATAACGTTGCTTGAAAAGTGCAAAAGGTGAGGTAGTTTGGCTATGAGGGGCCTCTGAGGCCTGAGACTTCCTGAGAGATGGCAGACTCACAGCTCCCGTTTCCCTCTGACCCTGGGCTATGCGCTCATCAAATGAGATGGTAAATAAAGTCACTGACATGGTTTAAAGGACAATTTTGTTCTCTCTTTTTCACTCAGAGCATTAGAATGGAATTTGCATACAACATATGGATGAAATATCTATAGGAAGGGGCTTGACCATATCCTCATGGTTCCACTTCCCTTTTCTACATCTGGCCCCTTTAGCTCTGCAGACTTAACGCCACACCATCAGTCTACCCAGTCGGTCCACTGAATATCTCTTCCTCCTTCGCATCTGGTCGTTGTCTTCACCTTGTTCTCCACTACTGCCTCCTGCAGTAGCTGTTAGGTCCAGAGCGGTTGGTTCACTGTGAGCAAGCAACTGTCAGCTCCATGGATGGGTGGAAGTGACTTGGCAGCCGGGATGCGCCCACCCTGAGTTCATTATACCAATGAGGGTCAAGGAGAATGGGGATGCAGCTGGTCTGCAGAGCCCCGGCAGTTCTGAGACACATGTGCTCCTGGATCCACACGTTGCTCCATACCCAGCCTTGCCTTTCTCTTTGCTCTCTCTAGACTCCATCCAGGTTTCTGCTCTCCTTGTCCCTTTGGGGAGGGAGGCCAGTACCAGCCCAGGTGTAGTCTGCCAAAGCTTCCTACTTCCAAGCCTTACGTAGGCTTGTATACCCACATGTTTGGGTTGCCCTGGCATTCATGCCAACAGGTTGAGTGGTTTATGCCCTAGGCCCTCTTTTCTGGCAAGAATGTGACTAAAAATCTCCACCTCTGGTTTGGTGGCCCCTAAACATTCCCAGTCAGTTTTGCTGAGGGGACACTTGGTGACAGTGTTGTCTTTCGAAACGAGTAAGTCCGTTACCGACAATGCTTTGCTCCCCATACATTATTTATAAGGTTTCCCTGTTTGTATGTGCCAACTATTTATGTGTATATTGTGAGAAATACATTGTACAGGCCTCTTTTTTATTTCTTCCACACACCCTAGAGATGTCCTAGAGGCAGTAAGTGTGTCCAACTTTTTGAGAAATTGGAACAATCAAGACTTACCTGTATGGAATGCTGTTAATGATGTCAATTCCCGCAACAGTACTTTTCATCTGACACACTTAGGGACTGTTAACAGGTTACAAGTAGTAAAAGACACAGATAGAGAGAAACTACCTGAAATCTTGGATTTTCATTGGTTTGAATGGGCCTGAAAATGTATTTTTGTTAGTAGGGACATAGAACCCTCTAGCGGTATCCTTAATAAAGCAAGGTGAGTTGTAAGCAATCATCTGATGGAGGGTAAATGTACCACACTCCAGTTTAAGAGAAATACAATATAAAAAGTCTTACCATGGAAGAAAATCTTTATATGATGTTTTGTAAAAAAAAAAAAAAGCTTCAAGAAACATAAAGACATGACACCATATTCAGTTTAAAGTCAGTGACTTGTAAGCAAGGCAAAGCAAAGACAGTCTGATTAAGGCCATTGCATTGTTCTGGCATTTTTTAGGTCTCACCCATTTCTGTGGCCTTTTTAGAACCTAAGCTTCTAGGGCACAGCGAACTTCATCTTGACGTAGGGCTGAGCAAATGCACGGAGCATTTCTCAATATGTAGGCATTAAATTCTAAGTCCAGAAGGGGCCTTGAGATGCCCTCTCTTTACTCCTTGGTAGAACTGTTTTAACCATCCCCCGAAAACAGATTTTTTCTTTAATCTCAAAATTCAGAGATTCCACAATCAGAACTTACTTCTCATATTGCCTTGCGGTCTGCTGTGGGCATCTGTCAAATGGTGTGAACTCTGCGTGGGGAGCCTGGCCTACCCTCCAGGCCCACGGTTTGGGCTGCGGTGGTGCCATGCTGTGCTCAGGGGCCTTCTTTTGTGGAAGTCTGGGCTCCAGTGAGCCTTCGTCTTGTTGTTTTATGGAACTTTGGGTGCTAGACCACTCTGACCCTCAGTCTCATTTGCAGGTTCTGGGGAGGATGAAATGAGCTCATGTGATATCCAGGTGACTGAGGCACAGTCGGCTTGGGATGAATCTTTGCTTCGTTTTCATTAGCTGTGGAGAAGACGATGACAGCTTGGTGCCTCTCCAACTTTAATACGGGTATGCCTCTCTTGTGGATCTTGTTAAATGCAGGCTGGTATTCAGTAGTTCTGGGTGGGGCCAGGATTTTGTGCTTCTAACAAGCTCCTAGGTGACGGTGACGCTGAGGGCAAGGGTTTGGCACCTGTGTTTCTCCCTTGCCGGAAGTGCAGGGTATCTGCCCCGCCCCCACCCCGAGAAGAGAAAACATCCGCAACGTGACTACTAGGACCCAGCATCCCTCACAGGCAAGGGACCTGTACCACTGCTCCCAACCATTCTGTCTGAGGCACATCAAGCCAAAACCCTGAGATGCTGAGATTTGCAGCAAAGAGGAGGTTTATTCACAGGGCAGCCAAGCGAGGACGTGATGTGACAATAGGTCTCAAATCCGCCGCCCCAAAGGCAAGGGGCTTTGTGGGATAAAGAATAAAGAAGCAGGGTAGTATCTGTGGGATACTGTGTGGGATAAAGAATATCTGTGGGATATCTGTGGGATAAAGAATAAAGAAGCAGGGCAGTATGAGGCATGGGGAACATGAGGAAAGGTGATTGGGAAAAGGTGTGCTCATCATTGTTCTGAGCTGGCGTAACTAGGCTACAGGGCTCAGCACATTCTCAGGCTGGAGATTTCGGCCCTCTGATGGCAGGAGGTCAAAAGGCACTTGCCCAGGTGGAAGATCGGTGGTCCTCTCCACTCTAAACCAGCTCAGCCTAAACAGGCACAGCTGATTCCAAGTTCTTGGACGATCACGGGACAAACATCTTATTGCTTATGCTACATGCTACTTGGAGGACGTGCAGGTGTTCAACCTACCTTGATGAGTGAAGACGGGATTTGACTAATCATGACACATTGTTTCACCTCCAGGCGAGCAGAAGAGAGCTGTAGGCTGAGTCTGGCTCCTGGCACCTGGTATTGGAGGCAGGTGGTTTAAAAACGGGCTCTCCCACCCTCTGTGTGATATTAGGTAGATAGACTATTGAACCTTCCTGTGCCTGTTTCTCCACAAGCAGCATGGAGACACCCAGAGTCCCTCTCTTGGGGGCTGTTATGAGGGTTCAGTGAGATATAGATGCATGCACAGGCACACGGGAGACACCCACTGTGTGTTCCCTTCATGCTTATTTTTATTAGGACACCAGTATTGTTAGAAGATTTCTGGTTTGGACAACGAATTACATAGGTGGTCATTGCTATAGTTTATGCAACAGCAATTCACATTGCCATTTGCAAAATAGTAGTTGGTTGTCCAATGGGGATTATAAACATCCGTTTAACATGAGCTACTGAACAGATAGTTGACACAGTAACTACTTTATTTAAAATCAATTCTCTTTGTTTTCTTAAGCAATTGTTAACCCCCAATTTCGTGAGTACTCCCAAGTAAGTCACTTGAAAATCATCTAGAGCAATGTATTTCACTTAGCAAGCCTAAAGCTATAGTTCAACCATTTTATTTACTGTCCTATGACAAAAATTACTCTAAACAGCTATCCCCTGGATAAGTAATCAGCTAAAGCTAGTTTGACTGACTAAATCGATTTACTGAGTTAATAAGCGAGTTGTTTTAGAAAAGGTCTAATGCATATTTCTCATCCATTCTGCATTAAACTATTTCCCATGCCTCAAATGTCTTTTTTGCCATTCATACATACCCAGATTCCTACTTCAGTGCTGTAGGGCTTGGCTGAACTACACCTGCCTTCAGTGAAACTTTTCTCCCCTGCACAATTGGAGATAATTTTAGTCTCCTCATGACTCCCACGGGGTTACCTCTATTGTGACAATTGACTATTTGGTGGCTTATTTTATTTTATTTTATTTTATTTGAAAAGGCCTTCCATTCCTCCATGCACGTCAAACAGTAAATGCTTTCTCTTTGTAAACCTGCATAACAATTTTCTGAACTCTTCTGCTCTGGGCAAGATTCATCAGTACACCAGGCAAACATAGTGAACGAGGAGACAGTACTTGTGCTGTATCCAATTGGGTCTTGATAGCTAAGTGTGACTGTTAACCAAGGATTATGCAGTAGTTAAGGACACAGATTAAAGTTGTTTAGGGTGTGTCCTAAAGTGTCAGTGGCAGAATTTAAGTCTCTACTCTGGAAATTGTAGACCTGAGACACACTACTTCCCTAAACGTCATTTCCTACATCTGAGGAAGATAATAGTATCTACCTTGTAGTAGACTGAATGATACCATTGCCCCCAAATGTCCGCATTCTACTCTCCAGAACCTGTGAATGTCACCATAAATGGCAGAAGGCACTTTGCCAGTGGGATGAAAGTAATGGTTCTCAGATGGGAAGATTCTCCTGGACTACCTGGACGGGCCCAAATATAACCACTGGTGTTCTCCTAAGAGAGAGGCAGAGGGAATTTTTACTCCAAAGAGAATGTGATGATGAAGTTGGGGTTGGATTGATGTGGCCAGAAGTGAAGGAATGCTGGCGAGGAAACAGATTCTCGCTTAGAGCCTCTAGAAGGAGGATGGATGGCCCTATTGACTCCTGGTTCCAGCCCAGGGAAACTGGTTTTGGACCTCTGTCTTCCAGAACCATAAGAAAATAAGTGTGTTTTGTTAGAAGCAAGCACATATGTAGTAATTTGTTACAGCAGCCATAGGGAACTAATGCCTACCTCATAGGAAGTATTCCTCTAATTAAAATGTGTGACTGGAAACACACCTAGTGGCATGTGTGACACACACTAGTTATGCTACCGTAGGTCGTTCTTGGAAACCGAAGCCTTGGTTTTGAGGGATTATCAAAACCAGTACAATGGTTGCCATGTTTCTCCTTGTTCAGCCTGGTGACCAACCCGGTAGAGAGAGCTCCATCCTTTCCCGCAGGACACAACCTGTGGGTACATAGAGGGGAGCGGTTATGTCTCACTTAAGGCACCATTTTCTTTTCCTTTCTACTTTTGTCTTCGTTAATCTTCATCCAACTGACCTTTCTAAATTTTACAGGAAACAAAACCATTTCTCAATGGATTCAGATACCACCCCAAGTTAATATTCCAACCAAGTTCTTCTTCTTCCGGGTCTCAGCACCAGAAATTTCTGAGCCTAAATCTTCTCTAGTTTCTAGGATCACTCATTTTCTCATTTCTCCCTTCTCCTTTTAGTTCAGAGTCTTGTCAATTTAGTCCCTTCCCTAACCACAACGTGTAATAATGTGACACAGCAAAGTGATGAAAGTCTAGATGGTCTGGTTTTAATCGCGGGTTTTGCCACCTACTAACTGTGTGGCATAAGGCAAGCTATTCAACGTCTCTGGGCCTCAGTTTCATCCCAAAAAGTGAACATTATGAATATTCCCTACCACTAGGTTTGCCATTATGAGGAATAAGTGAGTTACTTTTTGGTAAGCCCTTAGAATAGTACTTGTTCTAGTCTAAGCACTAGAGTTGTGCTTGTTAATAATAATAAATGAAATTCCAAGCGTATAACTTACTCAATTTTCTGTCATAACTTTGAAGTGTTGGTCTATCTGTTGGCTCACGTTGCAGGTAAATGAGTCGAGGCATGGGTTGAGGCATTGCTACCACTAGGTGGCATGTTCCCAAAACTTGGAACAGCAGTGTGAAATGGGTAGTGGTTCTACTTGGAGACAGGGCAGACTGCCAAATGACAGCCTGGGAAGGAGGTGTAGTGTCCATAGCTTTGGTGTTAGAGGTGCTGCCTGCTGAAGCACCAGTGCCAGCCTAAGCGGTAAATGGGGCGCTGGGGTAAAGAGGAGCAGGATGGAAGATGACAGCCTGGGAAGGAGGTGTAGTGTCCATAGGTTCGGGGTCAGACGTTCTGACTGCGGAAGCACCGATGCCCGCCAGGGCCGTCAATGGGGTGCTGGGGAAAACAGGAGCAGAATGGAAGATGACAGCGTGTGAAGGAGGTGTGGTGTCCATAGGTTCGGGGTCTGCGGTGCTGCCTGCTGAAGCACCGATGCCCGCCACAACCGTCAATGGGGTGCTGGGGAAAACAGGAGCAGAATGGAAGATGACAGCGTGTGAAGGAGGTGTGGTGTCCATAGGTTCGGGGTCTGAGGTGCTGCCTGCTGAAGCACCGATGCCCGCCACAGCCATCAATCGGGTGCTGGGGAAAACAGGAGCAGAATGGAAGATGACAGCATGTGAAGGAGGTGTGGTGTCCATAGGTTCGGGGTGTGAGGTGCTGCCTGCTGAAGCACCAATGCCCGCCAAAGCCATAAATTGGGTGCTGGGGAAAACAGGAGCAGAATGGAAGATGGCAGCGTGAGAAGGAGGTGTGGTGTCCATAGGTTCGGTGTCAGACTGCTGCCTGCTGAAGCCCCGATACCCGCCAAAGCCGTCAGTGGGGTGCTTGGGAAAACATGAGCAGAATGGAAGAGGACAGCCTGGGAAGGAGGTGTGGTGTCCATAGCTTCCATATTAGAGGTACTGCCTGCCTGATCTGAGAGCAGAGAGTGAAAGTGGGAGAGCTTCTTCCTAGATTGTAACTCCTCTGAATTTATAGCACTGGCTCCGCCTGGCTTTATGACATATCCATTGTACGTGTCACAGAGGAAGGGCGGACGGGGCAGGGGGTGTGGCAGGGGTCACATGCAAGCCCAGCTGGTGGCTTAAACCCCGGCCCAAAGGCAAAGGGCGGGGCCCCTTCTGGACTTTCTTGTGGCTGGGACTTCTCGCTGTGGGTGGCAGGTGTTTGGCACCAGATGGGCCACCATGCAGAGACTGTTGGGGACTGTGGAAGCCTCCTTCAGAGCTCACCCTGCCTGGGGACTGGCTCTGCAGGCCCCTCAGCCCTGCGTATGTATCGGCCAGGCCTCCCCCACCACGGGGCCCAGAGGCCAGAGCCTGCTCAGACCTGAGGGCAGGAGGCAGCCAGAGCTTACCAGGGTGTGGGCCACTTCTTCCGGAGACCTCCCCAGCTTCTCTGCAAGACCTGGAGACAGGATCGCCTTCTCCAGGGCTGCTCAGCTGCCAGCATCACCACGAGCCAGGTGGCCAAGGTTTCTGAGCAGGAGATGCAGGGCCCTGATCTGACTGGATGCTGCACCCCACGATGTCCCTTCCTGGCAGAGAGGTTCTTTCTTCACTTCTTTTTTGAAATTTGGTAAAACAACATTTAAACCTTGGCCTGTCCTTCAGGGTATATAGATGGTAGTGCCTTAGCTGGGGATTCGATCCAAGCCTGTGTGATTCCAGAGCTCATGTTCTGGACTGTGGTGCCTCCTTATCTTATATGCTTCATGTGTTACTTGTTTTTCTTTTTTTCTTGTAGTCCTTATGGTACTTAGCCCTAAGTGCCATACTTGTAACGAACAGCTACACTGCCCTGTCGGAGGTCTTCTTTTGTTCAACGCATGAATTGGTCATCCACCACACTGTGTTCTAATCTCAGAAGATACTGGTCAGGGACCACCAGTTGTCAGCATGGCACCATTCCATATTTCTGATGGAGGCTTAAGCCCGTATTTTCCCTTTGTCTAGTTTGAAGGATCTAGATATGTAAAGATGATATTCTAGATAAATCATGGGCTATCGTGAAAGAAATTCACCAGTGAATTGTTCCGTATGGATTAGAAGCCAGCTTCTCTGGCCTTCCTGGAGTATATCCAGTAAGGCGTCTCATTCATGTCTAGAAAGCAAATATATCATTTATTGCAACTTCAGCGTGGAGCGATGTATTGGTATAAAGTACGATCGACACAATTTGGTAATTGTGAGTATGCCAGCTGGGTCCACTCTTACTACAAATATGTAACCCTAGAGATTCTTATGCCCAAGAGAGGAGACGTACTCTTGGCTGTCTAGGACATGGGAAGCATCTGTTGTTATTCAGGAGCTGGAAGCTTCAGCATGACAGGTAGGAATTGAACAATCCTGGTCTTCTCATCACTTGACCTTGCTCAAAACTTGTTTCTTTGGCTTGCTTCATTGGAGTGTTTTCTCCCTCCTGGGGCTGACATTGTCTGTTATGTATCACGCATGTGACATGTAGAAGTTTCAGAAGCCAAAATCATATAGATCAGTAAAAATGTATATATATATATTTATATTTATATATATGTATATATTTGAAAACGTATTGGAACTCACACAGGACATAATTCCTATATTCGAAAATCGGTTTGACCCTCTGCTCATGAGATTCTTTTTATGGTATGTTCCAGCAAATCTGGGCTTCCATCCCCAATAAATTTTGGGGTTGGAGGACACAAAAGCTTTTGCTCAGACCTAAATTCTGTCTGAAAATAAGGGAAATATTATAAGCCCTTTGTAACCTCTCCAAGAGCAGAAATGATTTACAGCTGTGGCATTGAGCCATAATTCCTCAGTCTCATTTGAGAAGAGTTCAGTTAGAAACAGTGTCTTGATTTTTGCTTCTTTTGTTTCTTCCCTCTTTTCTTGTCTAGCTTACCAACTATCCATTGTACTTCATGAGTTAGTATGGCAGCAGGCTGAGTGTTCCCTGGAGCTCATTAAATGAACTGTTTTTCCTTAAATGACGTTTGCCTCCTCGTTTTCAGCCCCTCTTTTTTCCTGTGCCCTTTACTGTAACCAGAGCTCAGCAAAAGCTGAGTGGCTTTGTGCAGACCTTACTTAGGGTCAGCCTTTTTTTCTTCATTCTTTTATTCACGGCTCCTCCGTTTCATTGTTTGCCTTCTCGAAATGTGTTGAAATCGTTCTGTGGTTGATGTCTTCCAAAATATCTTGGCTTTTATTGGTTGATTAATTTTGGTATTTCTACAGTTTTATTTAGATATGGTTTCAGGAGGAACAGAAAGTAAATATATTTCCTAGTCTGCCATCTTGAACTGAAAATCCCTGTGGATTTTAGCATCCAATGTTCCCATGGGAAAACACCCAACCATGGCATTAATAGATGTAATACTCAAGGTTTCAGCTTTTCTTGAGCAATCCCTAAGGATTTAATATGTGGTCATTTCTAATGGGGAAATAATAACTATCTCATGACGTTGATTTGAGGATTAAATTAGATAATGAGCATGAAAATGGTTTGTAAGATTTAAAAATCTGTAAAAATGTTTTCTGTTATTATTTGATTTGTTGCTATTTCAACTTCACTTGACAGTTGTTTCTGACCTTGCCTATGTGAGAAAATGCCCTCTGGGTTACTTTTTTGAAAGCCAGAATGTATTTTTCAATAGCTCAATGAAACTGGCATCATTTGTGAAGGTTAAGGGTGAAGGGGTAAAGGTTTCTTGACACCTATCACTTTCCAGTGTTTTCAGGAACTAACTGACTCATGTATTCTTCTTCCAAATTTTGTTGAGGACCTCCTACCAGCCACATGTTTTACATCAGGTGTTGCAAAGCATTTTCTGGATTTTAAATATCTTAGGCTTTGTGGGCCATATACAGTTTCTGTAGCTTCTCCTCCTCTTTCTTCTTCAACAAGCTTTCTGCACGTGAGAACCATTATTAGCTCACAGTCCCACAGATCCAGGCTGAGAGCCTGATGTGAGTTGTGGCCATTATTTGCCAATTCCTGCTCTGCGTCTTCACTGAGGAGGGGGACCATGTTTGAGTCATCACTTCTTTGAATCAACTGTTGGTCTTCTGGGGTTCGTCCTTGCTCTCCTACAGTCTCTAATCAACGTGGCATCCAGAGAGATCTTGTTAAAACATAAGTCAGATCATGTCAGTCAAATTTCTTCAGTGGCTTCTTCACAGAAAATGCAAAGTCCTCAGAGTGCCTCCACAGACCTAGAAATCTGGGCCTCTGTTTCCTCTCTGACTGTTTCCTTCTCCTCTCCAATTTGCTCGCTCTGTTTTCCACACGCTGACATCCTTTCTGCTCCTTGGATACTCCAAGCCTACTCTTGCCTCATTGACTTTCTGCCGCAGGCCAGCCACAGAAAGAGGATTTCACTGCCCAGGGTCAGAAGGGAAGGGGTGCAAGGAACTGAAGTAGCACCAACGAATGGGGTCAGAAGCCCATGGGGTCAGAAGGCTGCAATGAGAACCCTACTCACCGCAAGAAAGAATAGACCCCCCGCTCGCCGAAACTAGAGAAAGCTCGCATGCAGCAATGAGGACACAATGCAGCCAATAATAAATAAATAAAAAATAAAGTATAGAATCTTAAAACAAATCTATAAAGATTATTACAAGAATAGAATCAGAGGCCTGTTTCTCCTTTGAACATGCATGCAAAATGTGTAAAGAGAAGAACAAACTATATCCATGGTATGTAAAACAATCATATATCAGAATCAAAGTAGCTTTATTCTGGCAATGCAAGGTTGCTTTAATGTCCAAACATGAAACTGATCCCAGGAATGAATTAGAGTGGGAAAAAAGTCATTTAAAGCTGAAATCTTGGGGCTTCCCTGGTGGTCCAGTGTTTACAACATGGCGCTTTCACTGCTGGGGCCCTGGGGTCCAATCCCAGGTCAGGGAACTAAGATCCTGCAAGACATGAGGCAGGGTCCCGAAAAAAAAAAAAGGAAAGAAAGAAGTCTTAACCAGGAGAAGCACGAGATCGAATAAACATAACAGATAACACCTTACGAAAAGTAGGTGAAGATTATGGAATATTCTAAAATTTAAAAGAGAAAGAAACTTTTAAAGATTCAAAAGGATGTGACAAATATTGTACATAGGCAAAAATAAAATGAAATAAAATATACAAATGATGGGAGCCCAAAATTCCAGATGCCCAAGTCCTGTCTCTGAAGATTCTCATTCAATGGGTTCAGGATTTCCTCTATATTTATAAACCTACAGGTGATTCTGGTACGATTCACAGACACAATGTAAAGCTTCTCTTTTACAGGAAAGAATACCAGATTATTTTGTTATCTTATAGTTATACTAACAGGTTGTACTATTGACGGATAAGTCTGCTGTCAAAATGCACCCCCACTAGGGATCAAAAAGGAACTAGTAGTCTCTACTGCTACTTGGTGGCAGCATGCATGTATTGCAAGGGCAATTATTGTAGGAATCCAAATTAGTGGAACATTTTAGAATTGGAAGACTACATACAGATCATCTAGTCAAGCTTCCAACTATTATAGTTGTGAAAACTAAGGCCCATATAAATGAAATGATTTATCTCCAAAGAGCATTAGTGAAAGTATGAAATAAAAAATACCTCTGAACTTTTAATTTCGTGCTGTTTTTATTAATCTCAAGTATTAGCTTAAACTTCAGTGTGACAGATTTGGGATTGAATCCTTGCTCACGTTTACTGATTGCGTGCCTTTTAGTAAGTTACTAAAACACTTTTTTTTTGAAATAGACGTATTTATTTATTTATCTTTGGCTGCCTAGGCTCTTCGTTGCTGTGCGCGGGCTTGCTCTAGTTGCGGTGAGCGGGGGCTACTCTTTGTTGCAGTACACGGACTTCCCATTGTGGTGGCTTCTCGTTGTTGCTGAGCACAGGGTCTAGGTGCGTGGGCTTCAGTAGTTGTTGTTCACGGGCTCTAGCACGCAGGCTCAGTAGTTGTGGCACATGGTCTTAGCTTCTCCGTGGCATGTGGGATCTTCCCGGACCAGGGCTCAAACGTGTGTCCCGTGCACTGGCAGGTGGATCCTTAACCACTGCACCAACAGGGAAGCCCTACTAAAACACTTTTAACTTTGCTTTTCACGCGTATGTAAAATGGTGAGGCTTGACTGATATAGAACATGAGATAACCTAGCACTGTTCTTGACACATATATGTAGTTAAAAATTTTTTGGCTCTCATCCCTCTTAAACAGCCTCTATCCTCTTAATAACGAATGTGTCTTTCAGCTAGCAGAGCACCCCAGAGCTGACCACATTCTGGCAAGAGATATAGGATTCTTTTTCTTACTGGGGGTTCTTTATACCTGGTATTTGAACTGCACTTAAACATGAACAACTCTTGTTTATACTGTATTAATGGATTTGATGGATGTATTTTACAAAGTAATATGCAGGAATTGAGCTGCCTTACTCTCAAGAAATATAATTCGATAGTGGTGGCTAGAACAATAAACAGTGTTTGGACAGGGAGTCCATATTGGATGTGAACTTCCTGTACTCCCATTCATCTATTAAGAATAAATAGAATCCCTTCAAAATGTGTTTTGAAGGGCAGTTATTTCTTTCTGCCTCATTTAAGTTACCTGCAAGAAAAAGACAATCTCCTGAATCCTTGTTTAATAGGCTTTTAATATAAAGCAGATAATTTTTTGCAACATTTCCCAAACTTTTCATTATCCAATTGGCTGAGGCTTCTCAACGATTATCATTTCACAATATCTCCATCTTCAGCTTCTTTCGATGAGTTGGCCTAATAGATGTGCCATTAAAACAGAACTTCACTCTCAACGTATTTTTAATTTTGTATTCAAACAGTATGAAGTGTTCAGCCATAACAGTGAGTGGATTTCTGATAATGCTACATTATGGATGCAACTAAGTGAAAGAAGTCAGGCATGAAAGGCTGCATATTGCATGGTTCCATTTATATGAAATGTCCAGCAGTGGCACATCCATACACACAGAAAAGATTATACATTAGTGGTTGCCAGGGGTTTGGAAGAGAGGGAAATAGGGAATGACTCCTTAAAATGGGTGTAGGTTTCCTCTTGGTTGGTGAAAATGTTTTGCAGCTAGGCAGTGGTGATAGTTGCACAACATTGTGACAGTAGTAAATTCCACTGAATGGTACAGTGAATTGTAAAATGATTCAAATGGTGGATTTTGTGTTATGTTCATTTTACTACAATAAAAAGGGGAAAGAATTAGAGAAACACTGAGAGTTTGGGAAACTAAGGTGAACTGGTCAAGAAAAACATAGCTCTATTGTTCAGTTTTCTCTCAGCTCTCCCAGTGCATTAATCCTCAGCAATATGTAGCCTGAACTTGTAGATGATATTCATTCAACACAGTCCAGAGAAAAGTAAATAATAAAGTAAAACCCAACTCTTCTTGTTTAGCACATGTATGAAAGGTTAACTTGCTGCTCAGCCACGTGGACATACATGAAGACGTTTCACTTTAGGTGTCCTCTACTTCAGTACTTTACTCACTTTAGCTCATTCACACATGTAGGCAACAGCATTCCTTAATTCGATGGAATCTGCAGCACTGGTTGTGATCGGTCTCATGAAAAGAAAAGGAAAGGTGGCACAGAAGCCAAGGGAAGAGATTTTCAAGGCAGAGACGTTGTTTAAGATCTAACTCGGCTTGGCAGTCACAAAGATAAGGATTGAGAAGTAGTCCCTTGGACTTGTCAACGGAGAGATCAGTTTCACGGGAGTAGTGGGGCAGAAACCAGATCGCAGTGTAGATGGGAGGGGAGAAATGGGGGGCAAGTCAAGAAATTGATGGCAAAGGGAAAGAAGGGAGGGGTGGATAGGAGGACAACAAAATGGAATGGAGGAGAGCATTTCCTTGTGGCTCTTTAACATGGCTGGGAGGGGCCAACAGAGAAGGAGAGCGTGAAGATGTAGGAAGAGGGGATGGCATCCCGAGCCCAAGGAGGACTGGCCCCTGTCTTCAGCTCCCACCAGCTGGATGTTCCCTTCCTCTAGCTTTCCACGTAGGCTGTGGAAGTTACCCCTTGCCTCCTTGGATCAGCTGCCCTTGATTCGTTCGTCCTTTTCTTATTTCTCAGCACATCTGGGTCATACGTTATGTGAAGACAAACAGGTCACCACTGATGCTTAATTTTCTTGAAAAATCCCCCAGGCAGGTACCCTTTTGGAGAACTACATATTGTGCCTCAGAAAGCCAAAGTAGCCCATGTTTCCTCTCCCATTGGGAGAGATTGCTGTTTCTTGGAGAACCTGATGAAGAGGGTGACTCGCACTTAGGAATAACGTTGCTTGAAAAGTGCAAAAGGTGAGGTAGTTTGGCTATGAGGGGCCTCTGAGGCCTGAGACTTCCTGAGAGATGGCAGACTCACAGCTCCCGTTTCCTTCTGACCCTGGGCTATGCGCTCATCAAATGAGATGGTAAATAAAGTCACTGACATGGTTTAAAGGACAATTTTGTTCTCTCTTTTTCACTCAGAGCATTAGAATGGAATTTGCATACACCATATGGATGAAATATCTATACGAAGGGGCTTGACCATATCCTCATGGTTCCACTTCCCTTTTCTACATCTGGCCCCTTTAGCTCTGCAGACTTAACGCCACACCATCAGTCTACCCAGTCGGTCCACTGAATATCTCTTCCTCCTTCGCATCTGGTCGTTGTCGTCACCTTGTTCTCCACTACTGCCTCCTGCAGTAGCTGTTAGGTCCAGAGCGGTTGGTTCACTGTGAGCAAGCAACTGTCAGCTCCATGGACGGGTGGAAGTGACTTGGCAGCCGGGATGCGCCCACCCTGAGTTCATTATACCAATGAGGGTCAAGGAGAATGGGGATGCAGCTGGTCTGCAGAGCCTCGGCAGTTCTGAGACCCCTGCTCCTGGATCCACACGTTGCTCCATACCCAGCCTTGCCTTTCTCTTTGCTCTCTCTAGACTCCATCCAGGTTTCAGCTCTCCTTGTCCCTTTGGGGAGGGAGGCCAGTACCAGCCCAGGTGTAGTCTGCCAAAGCTTCCTACTTCCAAGCATTACGTAGGCTTGTATACCCACATGTTTGGGTTGCCCTGGCATTCATGCCAACAGGTTGAGTGGTTTATGCCCTAGGCCCTCTTTTCTGGCAAGAATGTGCCTAAAAATCTCCACCTCTGGTTTGGTGGTCCCTAAACATTCCCAGTCAGTTTTGCTGAGGGGACACTTGGTGACAGTGTTGTCTTTCGAAACGAGTAGGTCCGTTACCGACAATGCTTTGCTCCCCATACATTATTTATAAGGTTTCCCTGTTTGTATGTGCCAACTATTTATGTGTATATTGTGAGAAATACATTGTACAGGCCTCTTTTTTATTTCTTCCACACACCCTAGAGATGTCCTAGAGGCAGTAAGTGTGTCCAACTTTTTGAGAAATTGGAACAATCAAGACTTACCTGTATGGAATGCTGTTAATGATGTCAATTCCCGCAACAGTACTTTTCATCTGACACACTTAGGGACTGTTAACAGGTTACAAGTAGTAAAAGACGCAGATAGAGAGAAACTACCTGAAATCTTGGATTTTCATTGGTTTGAATGGGCCTGAAAATGTATTTTTGTTAGTAGGGATATAGAACCCTCTAGCGGTATCCTTAATAAAGCAAGGTGAGTTGTAAGCAATCATCTGATGGAGGGTAAATGTACCACACTCCAGTTTAAGAGAAATACAATATAAAAAGTCTTACCATGGAAGAAAATCTTTATATGATGTTTTGTAAAAAAAAAAAAAAGCTTCAAGAAACATAAAGACATGACACCATATTCAGTTTAAAGTCAGTGACTTGTAAGCAAGGCAAAGCAAAGACAGTCTGATTAAGGCCATTGCATTGTTCTGGCATTTTTAGGTCTCACCCATTTCTGTGGCCTTTTTAGAACCTAAGCTTCTAGGGCACAGCGAACTTCATCTTGACGTAGGGCTGAGCAAATGCACGGAGCATTTCTCAATAAGTAGGCATTAAATTCAAAGTCCAGAAGGGGCCTTGAGATGCCCTCTCTTTACTCCTTGGTAGAACTGTTTTAACCATCCCCCGAAAACAGATTTTTTTCTTTAAATCTCAAAATTCAGAGATTCCACAATCAGAACTTACTTCTCATATTGCCTTGCGGTCTGCTGTGGGCATCTGTCAAATGGTGTGAACTCTGCGTGGGGAGCCTGGCCTACCCTCCAGGCCCACGGTTTGGGCTGCGGTGGTGCCATGCTGTGCTCAGGGGCCTTCTTTTGTGGAAGTCTGGGCTCCAGTGAGCCTTCGTCTTGTTTTTTATGGAACTTTGGGTGCTAGACCACTCTGACCCTCAGTCTCATTTGCAGGTTCTGGGGAGGATGAAATGAGCTCATGTGATATCCAGGTGACTGAGGCACAGTCGGCTTGGGATGAATCTTTGCTTCGTTTTCATTAGCTGTGGAGAAGACGATGACAGCTTGGTGCCTCTCCAACTTTAATACGGGTATGCCTCTCTTGTGGATCTTGTTAAATGCAGGCTGGTATTCAGTAGTTCTGGGTGGGGCCTGGATTCTGTGCTTCTAACAAGCTCCTAGGTGACGGTGACGCTGAGGGCAAGGGTTTGGCACCTGTGTTTCTCCCTTTCCGGAAGAGCAGGATGTCTGCCCTGCCCCCACCCCGAGAAGAGAAAACATCCGCAACGTGACTACTAGGAACCAGCATCCCACACAGGCAAGGGACCTGTACCACTGCTCCCAACCATTCTGTCTGAGGCGCATCAAGCCAAAACACTGAGATGCTGAGATTTGCAGCAAAGAGGAGGTTTATTCACAGGGCAGCCAAGCGAGGATGTGATGTGACAATAGGTCTCAAATCTGCCTCCCCAAAGGCAAGGGGCTTTGTGGGATAAAGAATAAAGAAGCAGGGCAGTATCTGTGGGATACTGTGTGGGATAAAGAATATCTGTGGGATATCTGTGGGATAAAGAATAAAGAAGCAGGGCAGTATGAGGCATGGGGAACATGAGGAAAGGTGATTGGGAAAAGGTGTGCTCATCATTGTTCTGAGCTGGCGTAACTAGGCTACAGGGCTCAGCACATTCTCAGGCTGGAGATTTCGGCCCTCTGATGGCAGGAGGTCAAAAGGCACTTGCCCAGGTGGAAGATCGGTGGTCCTCTCCACTCTAAACCAGCTCAGCCTAACCAGGCACAGCTGATTCCAAGTTCCTGGACGATCACGGGACAAACATCTTATTGCTTATGCTACATGCTACTTGGAGGACGTGCAGGTGTTCAACCTACCTTGATGAGTGAAGACGGGATTTGACTAATCATGACACATTGTTTCACCTCCAGGCGAGCAGAAGAGAGCTGTAGGCTGAGTCTGGCTCCTGGCACCTGGTATTGGAGGCAGGTGGTTTAAACACGGGCTCTCCCACCCTCTGTGTGATATTAGGTAGATAGACTATTGAACCTTCCTGTGCCTGTTTCTCCACAAGCAGCATGGGGACACCCAGAGTCCCTCTCTTGGGGGCTGTTATGAGGGTTCAGTGAGATATAGATGCATGCACAGGCACACGGGAGACACCCACTGTGTGTTCCCTTCGTGCTTATTTTTATTAGGACACCAGTATTGTTAGAAGATTTCTGGTTTGGACAACGAATTACATAGGTGGTCATTGCTATAGTTTATGCAACAGCAATTCACATTGCCATTTGCAAAATAGTAGTTGGTTGTCCAATGGGGATTATAAACATCCGTTTAACATGAGCTACTGAACAGATAGTTGACACAGTAACTACTTTATTTAAAATCAATTCTCTTTGTTTTCTTAAGCAATTGTTAACCCCCAATTTCGTGAGTACTCCCAAGTAAGTCACTTGAAAATCATCTAGAGCAATGTATTTCACTTAGCAAGCCTAAAGCTATAGTTCAACCATTTTATTTACTGTTCTATGACAAAAATTACTCTAAACAGCTATCCCCTGGATAAGTAATCAGCTAAAGCTAGTTTGACTGACTAAATCGATTTACTGAGTTAATAAGCGAGTTGTTTTAGAAAAGGTCTAATGCATATTTCTCATCCATTCTGCATTAAACTATTTCCCATGCCTCAAATGTCTTTTTTGCCATTCATACATACCCAGATTCCTACTTCTGTGCTGTAGGGCTTGGCTGAACTACACCTGCCTTCAGTGAAACTTTTCTCCCCTGCACAATTGGAGATAATTTTAGTCTCCTCATGACTCCCACGGGGTTACCTCTATTGTGACAATTGACTATTTGGTGGCTTATTTTATTTTATTTTATTTTATTTGAAAAAGCCTTCCATTCCTCCATGCACGTCAAACAGTAAATGCTTTCTCTTCGTAAACCTGCGTAACAATTTTCTGAACTCTTCTGCTCTGGGCAAGATTCATCAGTACACCAGGCAAACATAGTGAAAGAGGAGACAGTACTTGTGTTGTATCCAATTGGGTCTTGATAGCTAAGTGTGACTCTTAACCAAGGATTATGCAGTAGTTAAGGACACAGATTAAAGTTGTTTAGGGTGTGTCCTAAAGTGTCAGTGGCAGAATTTAAGTCTCTACTCTGGAAATTGTAGACCTGAGACAGACTACTTCCCTAAACGTCATTTCCTACATCTGAGAAAGATAATAGTATCTACCTTGTAGTAGACTGAATGATACCACTGCCCCCAAATGTCCGCATTCTACTCTCCAGAACCTGTGAATGTCACCGTAAATGGCAGAAGGCACTTTGCCAGTGGGATGAAAGTAATGGTTCTCAGATGGGAAGATTCTCCTGGACTACCTGGACGGGCCCAAATATAACCACTGGTGTTCTCGTAAGAGAGAGGCAGAGGGAAGTTTTACTCCAAAGAGAATGTGATGATGAAGTTGGGGTTGGATTGATGTGGCCAGAAGTGAAGGAATGCTGGCGAGGAAACAGATTCTCGCTTAGAGCCTCTAGAAGGAGGATGGATGGCCCTGTTGACTCCTGGTTCCAGCCCAGGGAAACTGGTTTTGGACCTCTGTCTTCCAGAACCATAAGAAAATAAGTGTGTTTTGTTAGAAGCAAGCACATTTGTAGTAATTTGTTACAGCAGCCATAGGGAACTAATGCCTACCTCATAGGAAGTATTCCTCTAATTAAAATGTGTGACTGGAAACACACCTAGTGGCATGTGTGACACACACTAGTTATGCTACCGTAGGTCGTTCTTGGAAACAGAAGCCTTGGTTTTGAGGGATCATCAAAACCAGTACAATGGTTGCCATGTTTCTCCTTGTTCAGCCTGGTGACCAACCCGGTAGAGAGAGCTCCATCCTTTCCCACAGGACACAACCTGTGGGTACATAGAGGGGAGCGGTTATGTCTCACTTAAGGCACCTTTTTCTTTTCCTTTCTACTTTTGTCTTCGTTAATCTTCATCCAACTGACCTTTCTAAATTTTACAGGAAACAAAACCATTTCTCAATGGATTCAGATACCACCCCAAGTTAATATTCCAACCAAGTTCTTCTTCTTCCGGGTCTCAGCACCAGAAATTTCTGAGCCTAAATCTTCTCTAGTTTCTAGGATCACTCATTTTCTCATTTCTCCCTTCTCCTTTTAGTTCAGAGTCTTGTCAATTTAGTCCCTTCCCTAACCACAATGTATAATAAGGTGACACAGCAAAGTGATGAAAGTCTAGATGGTCTGGTTTTAATCGCGGGTTTTGCCACCTACTAACTGTGTGGCATAAGGCAAGCTATTCAACGTCTCTGGGCCTCAGTATCATCCCAAAAAGTGAACATTATGAATATTCCCTACCACTAGGGTTGCCATTATGAGGAATAAGTGAGTTACTTTTTGGTAAGCCCTTAGAATAGTACTTGTTCTAGTCTAAGCACTAGAGTTGTGCTTGTTAATAATAATAAATGAAATTCCAAGCGTATAACTTACTCAATTTTCTGTCATAACTTTGAAGTTTTGGTCTATCTGTTGGCTCACGTTGCAGGTAAATGAGTCGAGGCATGGGTTGAGGCATTGCTACCACTAGGTGGCATGTTCCCAAAACTTGGAACAGCAGTGTGAAATGGGTAGTGGTTCTACTTGGAGACAGGGCAGACTGCCAAATGACAGCCTGGGAAGGAGGTGTAGTGTCCATAGCTTTGGTGTTAGAGGTGCTGCCTGCTGAAGCACCAGTGCCAGCCTAAGCGGTAAATGGGGTGCTGGGGTAAAGAGGAGCAGGATGGAAGATGACAGCCTGGGAAGGAGTTGTAGTGTCCATAGGTTCGGGGTCAGACGTGCTGACTGCGGAAGCACCGATGCCCGCCAGGGCCGTCAATGGGGTGCTGGGGAAAACAGGAGCAGAATGGAAGATGACAGCGTGTGAAGGAGGTGTGGTGTCCATAGGTTCGGGGTCTGCGGTGCTGCCTGCTGAAGCACCGATGCCCGCCACAACCGTCAATGGGGTGCTGGGGAAAACAGGAGCAGAATGGAAGATGACAGCGTGTGAAGGAGGTGTGGTGTCCATAGGTTCGGGGTCTGAGGTGCTGCCTGCTGAAGCACCGATGCCCGCCACAGCCATCAATGGGGTGCTGGGGAAAACAGGAGCAGAATGGAAGATGACAGCATGTGAAGGAGGTGTGGTGTCCATAGGTTCGGGGTGTGAGGTGCTGCCTGCTGAAGCACCAATGCCCGCCAAAGCCATAAATTGGGTGCTGGGGAAAACAGGAGCAGAATGGAAGATGGCAGCGTGAGAAGGAGGTGTGGTGTCCATAGGTTCGGGGTCAGACGTGCTGCCTGCTGAAGCCCCGATACCCGCCAAAGCCGTCAGTGGGGTGCTTGGGAAAACATGAGCAGAATGGAAGAGGACAGCCTGGGAAGGAGGTGTGGTGTCCATAGCTTCCATATTAGAGGTACTGCCTGCCTGATCTGAGAGCACAGAGTGAAAGTGGGAGAGCTTCTTCCTAGATTGTAACTCCTCTGAATTTATAGCACTGGCTCAGCCTGGCTTTATGACATATCCATTGTATGTGTCACAGAGGAAGGGCGGGCGGTGCACGGGGTGTGGCAGGGGTCACATGCAAGCCCAGCTGGTTGCTTAACCCCGGCCCAAAGGCAAAAGCGGGGCCCCTTCTGGATTTTCTAGTGGCTGGTACTGCACACTGTGGGTGGCAGGTGTTTCGCACCAGATGGGCCACCATGCGGAGACTGTTGGGGACTGTGGAAGCCTCCTCCAGAGCTCATCCTGCCTGGGGACTGGCTCTGCAGGCCCCTCAGCCCTGCGTATGTATCGGCCAGGCCTTCCCCACCACGGGGCCCAGAGGCCAGAGCTTGCTCAGACCTGAGGGCAGGAGGCAGCCAGAGCTTACCAGGGTGTGGGCCACTTCTTCCGGAGACCTCCCCAGCTTCTCTGCAAGACCTGGAGACAGGATCGCCTTCTCCAGGGCTGCTCAGCTGCCAGCATCACCACGAGCCAGGTGGCCAAGGTTTCTGAGCAGGAGATGCAGGGCCCTGATCTGACTGGATGCTGCACCCCACGATGTCCCTTCCTGGCAGAGAGGTTCTTTCTTCACTTCTTTTTTGAAATTTGGTAAAACAACATTTAAACCTTGGCCTGTCCTTCAGGGTATATAGATGGTAGTGCC
The DNA here is from genome assembly GCF_963924675.1 of Phocoena phocoena. Taxonomy (NCBI): domain Eukaryota; kingdom Metazoa; phylum Chordata; class Mammalia; order Artiodactyla; family Phocoenidae; genus Phocoena; species Phocoena phocoena. The sequence goes on along the minus strand of NC_089227.1, from coordinate 204,256 downwards.
TTAGCTGGGGATTCGATCCAAGCCTGTGTGATTCCAGAGCTCATGTTCTGGACTGTGGTGCCTCCTTATCTTATATGCTTCATGTGTTACTTGTTTTTCTTTTTTTTCTTGTAGTCCTTATGGTACTTAGCCCTAAGTGCCATACTTGTAACGAACAGCTACACTGCCCTGTCGGAGGTCTTCTTTTGTTCAACGCATGAATTGGTCATCCACCACACTGTGTTCTAATCTCAGAAGATACTGGTCAGGGACCACCAGTTGTCAGCATGGCACCATTCCATATTTCTGATGGAGGCTTAAGCCCGTATTTTCCCTTTGTCTAGTTTGAAGGATCTAGATATGTAAAGATGATATTCTAGATAAATCATGGGCTATCGTGAAAGAAATTCACCAGTGAATTGTTCCGTATGGATTAGAAGCCAGCTTCTCTGGCCTTCCTGGAGTATATCCAGTAAGGCGTCTCATTCATGTCTAGAAAGCAAATATATCATTTATTGCAACTTCAGCGTGGAGCGATGTATTGGTATAAAGTACGATCGACACAATTTGGTAATTGTGAGTATGCCAGCTGGGTCCACTCTTACTACAAATATGTAACCCTAGAGATTCTTATGCCCAAGAGAGGAGACGTACTCTTGGCTGTCTAGGACATGGGAAGCATCTGTTGTTATTCAGGAGCTGGAAGCTTCAGCATGACAGGTAGGAATTGAACAATCCTGGTCTTCTCATCACTTGACCTTGCTCAAAACTTGTTTCTTTGGCTTGCTTCATTGGAGTGTTTTCTCCCTCCTGGGGCTGACATTGTCTGTTATGTATCACGCATGTGACATGTAGAAGTTTCAGAAGCCAAAATCATATAGATCAGTAAAAATGTATATATATATATTTATATTTATATATATGTATATATTTGAAAACGTATTGGAACTCACACAGGACATAATTCCTATATTCGAAAATCGGTTTGACCCTCTGCTCATGAGATTCTTTTTATGGTATGTTCCAGCAAATCTGGGCTTCCATCCCCAATAAATTTTGGGGTTGGAGGACACAAAAGCTTTTGCTCAGACCTAAATTCTGTCTGAAAATAAGGGAAATATTATAAGCCCTTTGTAACCTCTCCAAGAGCAGAAATGATTTACAGCTGTGGCATTGAGCCATAATTCCTCAGTCTCATTTGAGAAGAGTTCAGTTAGAAACAGTGTCTTGATTTTTGCTTCTTTTGTTTCTTCCCTCTTTTCTTGTCTAGCTTACCAACTATCCATTGTACTTCATGAGTTAGTATGGCAGCAGGCTGAGTGTTCCCTGGAGCTCATTAAATGAACTGTTTTTCCTTAAATGACGTTTGCCTCCTCGTTTTCAGCCCCTCTTTTTTCCTGTGCCCTTTACTGTAACCAGAGCTCAGCAAAAGCTGAGTGGCTTTGTGCAGACCTTACTTAGGGTCAGCCTTTTTTTCTTCATTCTTTTATTCACGGCTCCTCCGTTTCATTGTTTGCCTTCTCGAAATGTGTTGAAATCGTTCTGTGGTTGATGTCTTCCAAAATATCTTGGCTTTTATTGGTTGATTAATTTTGGTATTTCTACAGTTTTATTTAGATATGGTTTCAGGAGGAACAGAAAGTAAATATATTTCCTAGTCTGCCATCTTGAACTGAAAATCCCTGTGGATTTTAGCATCCAATGTTCCCATGGGAAAACACCCAACCCTGGCATTAATAGATGTAATACTCAAGGTTTCAGCTTTTCTTGAGCAATCCCTAAGGATTTAATATGTGGTCATTTCTAATGGGGAAATAATAACTATCTCATGACGTTGATTTGAGGATTAAATTAGATAATGAGCATGAAAATGGTTTGTAAGATTTAAAAATCTGTAAAAATGTTTTCTGTTATTATTTGATTTGTTGCTATTTCAACTTCACTTGACAGTTGTTTCTGACCTTGCCTATGTGAGAAAATGCCCTCTGGGTTACTTTTTTGAAAGCCAGAATGTATTTTTCAATAGCTCAATGAAACTGGCATCATTTGTGAAGGTTAAGGGTGAAGGGGTAAAGGTTTCTTGACACCTATCACTTTCCAGTGTTTTCAGGAACTAACTGACTCATGTATTCTTCTTCCAAATTTTGTTGAGGACCTCCTACCAGCCACATGTTTTACATCAGGTGTTGCAAAGCATTTTCTGGATTTTAAATATCTTAGGCTTTGTGGGCCATATACAGTTTCTGTAGCTTCTCCTCCTCTTTCTTCTTCAACAAGCTTTCTGCACGTGAGAACCATTATTAGCTCACAGTCCCACAGATCCAGGCTGAGAGCCTGATGTGAGTTGTGGCCATTATTTGCCAATTCCTGCTCTGCGTCTTCACTGAGGAGGGGGACCATGTTTGAGTCATCACTTCTTTGAATCAACTGTTGGTCTTCTGGGGTTCGTCCTTGCTCTCCTACAGTCTCTAATCAACGTGGCATCCAGAGAGATCTTGTTAAAACATAAGTCAGATCATGTCAGTCAAATTTCTTCAGTGGCTTCTTCACAGAAAATGCAAAGTCCTCAGAGTGCCTCCACAGACCTAGAAATCTGGGCCTCTGTTTCCTCTCTGACTGTTTCCTTCTCCTCTCCAATTTGCTCGCTCTGTTTTCCACACGCTGACATCCTTTCTGCTCCTTGGATACTCCAAGCCTACTCTTGCCTCATTGACTTTCTGCCGCAGGCCAGCCACAGAAAGAGGATTTCACTGCCCAGGGTCAGAAGGGAAGGGGTGCAAGGAACTGAAGTAGCACCAACGAATGGGGTCAGAAGCCCATGGGGTCAGAAGGCTGCAATGAGAACCCTACTCACCGCAAGAAAGAATAGACCCCCGCTCGCCGAAACTAGAGAAAGCTCGCATGCAGCAATGAGGACACAATGCAGCCAATAATAAATAAATAAAAAATAAAGTATAGAATCTTAAAACAAATCTATAAAGATTATTACAAGAATAGAATCAGAGGCCTGTTTCTCCTTTGAACATGCATGCAAAATGTGTAAAGAGAAGAACAAACTATATCCATGGTATGTAAAACAATCATATATCAGAATCAAAGTAGCTTTATTCTGGCAATGCAAGGTTGCTTTAATGTCCAAACATGAAACTGATCCCAGGAATGAATTAGAGTGGGAAAAAAGTCATTTAAAGCTGAAATCTTGGGGCTTCCCTGGTGGTCCAGTGTTTACAACATGGCGCTTTCACTGCTGGGGCCCTGGGGTCCAATCCCAGGTCAGGGAACTAAGATCCTGCAAGACATGAGGCAGGGTCCCGAAAAAAAAAAAAGGAAAGAAAGAAGTCTTAACCAGGAGAAGCACGAGATCGAATAAACATAACAGATAACACCTTACGAAAAGTAGGTGAAGATTATGGAATATTCTAAAATTTAAAAGAGAAAGAAACTTTTAAAGATTCAAAAGGATGTGACAAATATTGTACATAGGCAAAAATAAAATGAAATAAAATATACAAATGATGGGAGCCCAAAATTCCAGATGCCCAAGTCCTGTCTCTGAAGATTCTCATTCAATGGGTTCAGGATTTCCTCTATATTTATAAACCTACAGGTGATTCTGGTACGATTCACAGACACAATGTAAAGCTTCTCTTTTACAGGAAAGAATACCAGATTATTTTGTTATCTTATAGTTATACTAACAGGTTGTACTATTGACGGATAAGTCTGCTGTCAAAATGCACCCCCACTAGGGATCAAAAAGGAACTAGTAGTCTCTACTGCTACTTGGTGGCAGCATGCATGTATTGCAAGGGCAATTATTGTAGGAATCCAAATTAGTGGAACATTTTAGAATTGGAAGACTACATACAGATCATCTAGTCAAGCTTCCAACTATTATAGTTGTGAAAACTAAGGCCCATATAAATGAAATGATTTATCTCCAAAGAGCATTAGTGAAAGTATGAAATAAAAAATACCTCTGAACTTTTAATTTCGTGCTGTTTTTATTAATCTCAAGTATTAGCTTAAACTTCAGTGTGACAGATTTGGGATTGAATCCTTGCTCACGTTTACTGATTGCGTGCCTTTTAGTAAGTTACTAAAACACTTTTTTTTTGAAATAGACGTATTTATTTATTTATCTTTGGCTGCCTAGGCTCTTCGTTGCTGTGCGCGGGCTTGCTCTAGTTGCGGTGAGCGGGGGCTACTCTTTGTTGCAGTACACGGACTTCCCATTGTGGTGGCTTCTCGTTGTTGCTGAGCACAGGGTCTAGGTGCGTGGGCTTCAGTAGTTGTTGTTCACGGGCTCTAGCACGCAGGCTCAGTAGTTGTGGCACATGGTCTTAGCTTCTCCGTGGCATGTGGGATCTTCCCGGACCAGGGCTCAAACGTGTGTCCCGTGCACTGGCAGGTGGATCCTTAACCACTGCACCAACAGGGAAGCCCTACTAAAACACTTTTAACTTTGCTTTTCACGCGTATGTAAAATGGTGAGGCTTGACTGATATAGAACATGAGATAACCTAGCACTGTTCTTGACACATATATGTAGTTAAAAATTTTTTGGCTCTCATCCCTCTTAAACAGCCTCTATCCTCTTAATAACGAATGTGTCTTTCAGCTAGCAGAGCACCCCAGAGCTGACCACATTCTGGCAAGAGATATAGGATTCTTTTTCTTACTGGGGGTTCTTTATACCTGGTATTTGAACTGCACTTAAACATGAACAACTCTTGTTTATACTGTATTAATGGATTTGATGGATGTATTTTACAAAGTAATATGCAGGAATTGAGCTGCCTTACTCTCAAGAAATATAATTCGATAGTGGTGGCTAGAACAATAAACAGTGTTTGGACAGGGAGTCCATATTGGATGTGAACTTCCTGTACTCCCATTCATCTATTAAGAATAAATAGAATCCCTTCAAAATGTGTTTTGAAGGGCAGTTATTTCTTTCTGCCTCATTTAAGTTACCTGCAAGAAAAAGACAATCTCCTGAATCCTTGTTTAATAGGCTTTTAATATAAAGCAGATAATTTTTTGCAACATTTCCCAAACTTTTCATTATCCAATTGGCTGAGGCTTCTCAACGATTATCATTTCACAATATCTCCATCTTCAGCTTCTTTCGATGAGTTGGCCTAATAGATGTGCCATTAAAACAGAACTTCACTCTCAACGTATTTTTAATTTTGTATTCAAACAGTATGAAGTGTTCAGCCATAACAGTGAGTGGATTTCTGATACATGCTACATTATGGATGCAACTAAGTGAAAGAAGTCAGGCATGAAAGGCTGCATATTGCATGGTTCCATTTATATGAAATGTCCAGCAGTGGCACATCCATACACACAGAAAAGATTATACATTAGTGGTTGCCAGGGGTTTGGAAGAGAGGGAAATAGGGAATGACTCCTTAAAATGGGTGTAGGTTTCCTCTTGGTTGGTGAAAATGTTTTGCAGCTAGGCAGTGGTGATAGTTGCACAACATTGTGACAGTAGTAAATTCCACTGAATGGTACAGTGAATTGTAAAATGATTCAAATGGTGGATTTTGTGTTATGTTCATTTTACTACAATAAAAAGGGGAAAGAATTAGAGAAAGACTGAGAGTTTGGGAAACTAAGGTGAACTGGTCAAGAAAAACATAGCTCTATTGTTCAGTTTTCTCTCAGCTCTCCCAGTGCATTAATCCTCAGCAATATGTAGCCTGAACTTGTAGATGATATTCATTCAACACAGTCCAGAGAAAAGTAAATAATAAAGTAAAACCCAACTCTTCTTGTTTAGCACATGTATGAAAGGTTAACTTGCTGCTCAGCCACGTGGACATACATGAAGACGTTTCACTTTAGGTGTCCTCTACTTCAGTACTTTACTCACTTTAGCTCATTCACACATGTAGGCAACAGCATTCCTTAATTCGATGGAATCTGCAGCACTGGTTGTGATCGGTCTCATGAAAAGAAAAGGAAAGGTGGCACAGAAGCCAAGGGAAGAGATTTTCAAGGCAGAGACGTTGTTTAAGATCTAACTCGGCTTGGCAGTCACAAAGATAAGGATTGAGAAGTAGTCCCTTGGACTTGTCAACGGAGAGATCAGTTTCACGGGAGTAGTGGGGCAGAAACCAGATCGCAGTGTAGATGGGAGGGGAGAAATGGGGGGCAAGTCAAGAAATTGATGGCAAAGGGAAAGAAGGGAGGGGTGGATAGGAGGACAACAAAATGGAATGGAGGAGAGCATTTCCTTGTGGCTCTTTAACATGGCTGGGAGGGGCCAACAGAGAAGGAGAGCGTGAAGATGTAGGAAGAGGGGATGGCATCCCGAGCCCAAGGAGGACTGGCCCCTGTCTTCAGCTCCCACCAGCTGGATGTTCCCTTCCTCTAGCTTTCCACGTAGGCTGTGGAAGTTACCCCTTGCCTCCTTGGATCAGCTGCCCTTGATTCGTTCGTCCTTTTCTTATTTCTCAGCACATCTGGGTCATACGTTATGTGAAGACAAACAGGTCACCACTGATGCTTAATTTTCTTGAAAAATCCCCCAGGCAGGTACCCTTTTGGAGAACTACATATTGTGCCTCAGAAAGCCAAAGTAGCCCATGTTTCCTCTCCCATTGGGAGAGATTGCTGTTTCTTGGAGAACCTGATGAAGAGGGTGACTCGCACTTAGGAATAACGTTGCTTGAAAAGTGCAAAAGGTGAGGTAGTTTGGCTATGAGGGGCCTCTGAGGCCTGAGACTTCCTGAGAGATGGCAGACTCACAGCTCCCGTTTCCTTCTGACCCTGGGCTATGCGCTCATCAAATGAGATGGTAAATAAAGTCACTGACATGGTTTAAAGGACAATTTTGTTCTCTCTTTTTCACTCAGAGCATTAGAATGGAATTTGCATACACCATATGGATGAAATATCTATACGAAGGGGCTTGACCATATCCTCATGGTTCCACTTCCCTTTTCTACATCTGGCCCCTTTAGCTCTGCAGACTTAACGCCACACCATCAGTCTACCCAGTCGGTCCACTGAATATCTCTTCCTCCTTCGCATCTGGTCGTTGTCGTCACCTTGTTCTCCACTACTGCCTCCTGCAGTAGCTGTTAGGTCCAGAGCGGTTGGTTCACTGTGAGCAAGCAACTGTCAGCTCCATGGACGGGTGGAAGTGACTTGGCAGCCGGGATGCGCCCACCCTGAGTTCATTATACCAATGAGGGTCAAGGAGAATGGGGATGCAGCTGGTCTGCAGAGCCTCGGCAGTTCTGAGACCCCTGCTCCTGGATCCACACGTTGCTCCATACCCAGCCTTGCCTTTCTCTTTGCTCTCTCTAGACTCCATCCAGGTTTCAGCTCTCCTTGTCCCTTTGGGGAGGGAGGCCAGTACCAGCCCAGGTGTAGTCTGCCAAAGCTTCCTACTTCCAAGCATTACGTAGGCTTGTATACCCACATGTTTGGGTTGCCCTGGCATTCATGCCAACAGGTTGAGTGGTTTATGCCCTAGGCCCTCTTTTCTGGCAAGAATGTGCCTAAAAATCTCCACCTCTGGTTTGGTGGTCCCTAAACATTCCCAGTCAGTTTTGCTGAGGGGACACTTGGTGACAGTGTTGTCTTTCGAAACGAGTAGGTCCGTTACCGACAATGCTTTGCTCCCCATACATTATTTATAAGGTTTCCCTGTTTGTATGTGCCAACTATTTATGTGTATATTGTGAGAAATACATTGTACAGGCCTCTTTTTTATTTCTTCCACACACCCTAGAGATGTCCTAGAGGCAGTAAGTGTGTCCAACTTTTTGAGAAATTGGAACAATCAAGACTTACCTGTATGGAATGCTGTTAATGATGTCAATTCCCGCAACAGTACTTTTCATCTGACACACTTAGGGACTGTTAACAGGTTACAAGTAGTAAAAGACGCAGATAGAGAGAAACTACCTGAAATCTTGGATTTTCATTGGTTTGAATGGGCCTGAAAATGTATTTTTGTTAGTAGGGATATAGAACCCTCTAGCGGTATCCTTAATAAAGCAAGGTGAGTTGTAAGCAATCATCTGATGGAGGGTAAATGTACCACACTCCAGTTTAAGAGAAATACAATATAAAAAGTCTTACCATGGAAGAAAATCTTTATATGATGTTTTGTAAAAAAAAAAAAAAGCTTCAAGAAACATAAAGACATGACACCATATTCAGTTTAAAGTCAGTGACTTGTAAGCAAGGCAAAGCAAAGACAGTCTGATTAAGGCCGTTGCATTGTTCTGGCATTTTTAGGTCTCACCCATTTCTGTGGCCTTTTTAGAACCTAAGCTTCTAGGGCACAGCGAACTTCATCTTGACGTAGGGCTGAGCAAATGCACGGAGCATTTCTCAATAAGTAGGCATTAAATTCAAAGTCCAGAAGGGGCCTTGAGATGCCCTCTCTTTACTCCTTGGTAGAACTGTTTTAACCATCCCCCGAAAACAGATTTTTTTCTTTAAATCTCAAAATTCAGAGATTCCACAATCAGAACTTACTTCTCATATTGCCTTGCGGTCTGCTGTGGGCATCTGTCAAATGGTGTGAACTCTGCGTGGGGAGCCTGGCCTACCCTCCAGGCCCACGGTTTGGGCTGCGGTGGTGCCATGCTGTGCTCAGGGGCCTTCTTTTGTGGAAGTCTGGGCTCCAGTGAGCCTTCGTCTTGTTTTTTATGGAACTTTGGGTGCTAGACCACTCTGACCCTCAGTCTCATTTGCAGGTTCTGGGGAGGATGAAATGAGCTCATGTGATATCCAGGTGACTGAGGCACAGTCGGCTTGGGATGAATCTTTGCTTCGTTTTCATTAGCTGTGGAGAAGACGATGACAGCTTGGTGCCTCTCCAACTTTAATACGGGTATGCCTCTCTTGTGGATCTTGTTAAATGCAGGCTGGTATTCAGTAGTTCTGGGTGGGGCCTGGATTCTGTGCTTCTAACAAGCTCCTAGGTGACGGTGACGCTGAGGGCAAGGGTTTGGCACCTGTGTTTCTCCCTTTCCGGAAGAGCAGGATGTCTGCCCTGCCCCCACCCCGAGAAGAGAAAACATCCGCAACGTGACTACTAGGAACCAGCATCCCACACAGGCAAGGGACCTGTACCACTGCTCCCAACCATTCTGTCTGAGGCGCATCAAGCCAAAACACTGAGATGCTGAGATTTGCAGCAAAGAGGAGGTTTATTCACAGGGCAGCCAAGCGAGGATGTGATGTGACAATAGGTCTCAAATCTGCCTCCCCAAAGGCAAGGGGCTTTGTGGGATAAAGAATAAAGAAGCAGGGCAGTATCTGTGGGATACTGTGTGGGATAAAGAATATCTGTGGGATATCTGTGGGATAAAGAATAAAGAAGCAGGGCAGTATGAGGCATGGGGAACATGAGGAAAGGTGATTGGGAAAAGGTGTGCTCATCATTGTTCTGAGCTGGTGTAACTAGGCTACAGGGCTCAGCACATTCTCAGGCTGGAGATTTCGGCCCTCTGATGGCAGGAGGTCAAAAGGCACTTGCCCAGGTGGAAGATCGGTGGTCCTCTCCACTCTAAACCAGCTCAGCCTAACCAGGCACAGCTGATTCCAAGTTCCTGGACGATCACGGGACAAACATCTTATTGCTTATGCTACATGCTACTTGGAGGACGTGCAGGTGTTCAACCTACCTTGATGAGTGAAGACGGGATTTGACTAATCATGACACATTGTTTCACCTCCAGGCCAGCAGAAGAGAGCTGTAGGCTGAGTCTGGCTCCTGGCACCTGGTATTGGAGGCAGGTGGTTTAAACACGGGCTCTCCCACCCTCTGTGTGATATTAGGTAGATAGACTATTGAACCTTCCTGTGCCTGTTTCTCCACAAGCAGCATGGGGACACCCAGAGTCCCTCTCTTGGGGGCTGTTATGAGGGTTCAGTGAGATATAGATGCATGCACAGGCACACGGGAGACACCCACTGTGTGTTCCCTTCGTGCTTATTTTTATTAGGACACCAGTATTGTTAGAAGATTTCTGGTTTGGACAACGAATTACATAGGTGGTCATTGCTATAGTTTATGCAACAGCAATTCACATTGCCATTTGCAAAATAGTAGTTGGTTGTCCAATGGGGATTATAAACATCCGTTTAACATGAGCTACTGAACAGATAGTTGACACAGTAACTACTTTATTTAAAATCAATTCTCTTTGTTTTCTTAAGCAATTGTTAACCCCCAATTTCGTGAGTACTCCCAAGTAAGTCACTTGAAAATCATCTAGAGCAATGTATTTCACTTAGCAAGCCTAAAGCTATAGTTCAACCATTTTATTTACTGTTCTATGACAAAAATTACTCTAAACAGCTATCCCCTGGATAAGTAATCAGCTAAAGCTAGTTTGACTGACTAAATCGATTTACTGAGTTAATAAGCGAGTTGTTTTAGAAAAGGTCTAATGCATATTTCTCATCCATTCTGCATTAAACTATTTCCCATGCCTCAAATGTCTTTTTTGCCATTCATACATACCCAGATTCCTACTTCTGTGCTGTAGGGCTTGGCTGAACTACACCTGCCTTCAGTGAAACTTTTCTCCCCTGCACAATTGGAGATAATTTTAGTCTCCTCATGACTCCCACGGGGTTACCTCTATTGTGACAATTGACTATTTGGTGGCTTATTTTATTTTATTTTATTTTATTTGAAAAAGCCTTCCATTCCTCCATGCACGTCAAACAGTAAATGCTTTCTCTTCGTAAACCTGCGTAACAATTTTCTGAACTCTTCTGCTCTGGGCAAGATTCATCAGTACACCAGGCAAACATAGTGAAAGAGGAGACAGTACTTGTGTTGTATCCAATTGGGTCTTGATAGCTAAGTGTGACTCTTAACCAAGGATTATGCAGTAGTTAAGGACACAGATTAAAGTTGTTTAGGGTGTGTCCTAAAGTGTCAGTGGCAGAATTTAAGTCTCTACTCTGGAAATTGTAGACCTGAGACAGACTACTTCCCTAAACGTCATTTCCTACATCTGAGAAAGATAATAGTATCTACCTTGTAGTAGACTGAATGATACCACTGCCCCCAAATGTCCGCATTCTACTCTCCAGAACCTGTGAATGTCACCGTAAATGGCAGAAGGCACTTTGCCAGTGGGATGAAAGTAATGGTTCTCAGATGGGAAGATTCTCCTGGACTACCTGGACGGGCCCAAATATAACCACTGGTGTTCTCGTAAGAGAGAGGCAGAGGGAAGTTTTACTCCAAAGAGAATGTGATGATGAAGTTGGGGTTGGATTGATGTGGCCAGAAGTGAAGGAATGCTGGCGAGGAAACAGATTCTCGCTTAGAGCCTCTAGAAGGAGGATGGATGGCCCTGTTGACTCCTGGTTCCAGCCCAGGGAAACTGGTTTTGGACCTCTGTCTTCCAGAACCATAAGAAAATAAGTGTGTTTTGTTAGAAGCAAGCACATTTGTAGTAATTTGTTACAGCAGCCATAGGGAACTAATGCCTACCTCATAGGAAGTATTCCTCTAATTAAAATGTGTGACTGGAAACACACCTAGTGGCATGTGTGACACACACTAGTTATGCTACCGTAGGTCGTTCTTGGAAACAGAAGCCTTGGTTTTGAGGGATCATCAAAACCAGTACAATGGTTGCCATGTTTCTCCTTGTTCAGCCTGGTGACCAACCCGGTAGAGAGAGCTCCATCCTTTCCCACAGGACACAACCTGTGGGTACATAGAGGGGAGCGGTTATGTCTCACTTAAGGCACCTTTTTATTTTCCTTTCTACTTTTGTCTTCGTTAATCTTCATCCAACTGACCTTTCTAAATTTTACAGGAAACAAAACCATTTCTCAATGGATTCAGATACCACCCCAAGTTAATATTCCAACCAAGTTCTTCTTCTTCCGGGTCTCAGCACCAGAAATTTCTGAGCCTAAATCTTCTCTAGTTTCTAGGATCACTCATTTTCTCATTTCTCCCTTCTCCTTTTAGTTCAGAGTCTTGTCAATTTAGTCCCTTCCCTAACCACAATGTATAATAAGGTGACACAGCAAAGTGATGAAAGTCTAGATGGTCTGGTTTTAATCGCGGGTTTTGCCACCTACTAACTGTGTGGCATAAGGCAAGCTATTCAACGTCTCTGGGCCTCAGTATCATCCCAAAAAGTGAACATTATGAATATTCCCTACCACTAGGGTTGCCATTATGAGGAATAAGTGAGTTACTTTTTGGTAAGCCCTTAGAATAGTACTTGTTCTAGTCTAAGCACTAGAGTTGTGCTTGTTAATAATAATAAATGAAATTCCAAGCGTATAACTTACTCAATTTTCTGTCATAACTTTGAAGTTTTGGTCTATCTGTTGGCTCACGTTGCAGGTAAATGAGTCGAGGCATGGGTTGAGGCATTGCTACCACTAGGTGGCATGTTCCCAAAACTTGGAACAGCAGTGTGAAATGGGTAGTGGTTCTACTTGGAGACAGGGCAGACTGCCAAATGACAGCCTGGGAAGGAGGTGTAGTGTCCATAGCTTTGGTGTTAGAGGTGCTGCCTGCTGAAGCACCAGTGCCAGCCTAAGCGGTAAATGGGGTGCTGGGGTAAAGAGGAGCAGGATGGAAGATGACAGCCTGGGAAGGAGTTGTAGTGTCCATAGGTTCGGGGTCAGACGTGCTGACTGCGGAAGCACCGATGCCCGCCAGGGCCGTCAATGGGGTGCTGGGGAAAACAGGAGCAGAATGGAAGATGACAGCGTGTGAAGGAGGTGTGGTGTCCATAGGTTCGGGGTCTGCGGTGCTGCCTGCTGAAGCACCGATGCCCGCCACAACCGTCAATGGGGTGCTGGGGAAAACAGGAGCAGAATGGAAGATGACAGCGTGTGAAGGAGGTGTGGTGTCCATAGGTTCGGGGTCTGAGGTGCTGCCTGCTGAAGCACCGATGCCCGCCACAGCCATCAATGGGGTGCTGGGGAAAACAGGAGCAGAATGGAAGATGACAGCATGTGAAGGAGGTGTGGTGTCCATAGGTTCGGGGTGTGAGGTGCTGCCTGCTGAAGCACCAATGCCCGCCAAAGCCATAAATTGGGTGCTGGGGAAAACAGGAGCAGAATGGAAGATGGCAGCGTGAGAAGGAGGTGTGGTGTCCATAGGTTCGGGGTCAGACGTGCTGCCTGCTGAAGCCCCGATACCCGCCAAAGCCGTCAGTGGGGTGCTTGGGAAAACATGAGCAGAATGGAAGAGGACAGCCTGGGAAGGAGGTGTGGTGTCCATAGCTTCCATATTAGAGGTACTGCCTGCCTGATCTGAGAGCACAGAGTGAAAGTGGGAGAGCTTCTTCCTAGATTGTAACTCCTCTGAATTTATAGCACTGGCTCAGCCTGGCTTTATGACATATCCATTGTATGTGTCACAGAGGAAGGGCGGGCGGTGCACGGGGTGTGGCAGGGGTCACATGCAAGCCCAGCTGGTGGCTTAACCCCGGCCCAAAGGCAAAAGCGGGGCCCCTTCTGGATTTTCTAGTGGCTGGTACTGCACACTGTGGGTGGCAGGTGTTTCGCACCAGATGGGCCACCATGCGGAGACTGTTGGGGACTGTGGAAGCCTCCTCCAGAGCTCATCCTGCCTGGGGACTGGCTCTGCAGGCCCCTCAGCCCTGCGTATGTATCGGCCAGGCCTTCCCCACCACGGGGCCCAGAGGCCAGAGCTTGCTCAGACCTGTGGGCAGGAGGCAGCCAGAGCTTACCAGGGTGTGGGCCACTTCTTCCGGAGACCTCCCCAGCTTCTCTGCAAGACCTGGAGACAGGATCGCCTTCTCCAGGGCTGCTCAGCTGCCAGCATCACCACGAGCCAGGTGGCCAAGGTTTCTGAGCAGGAGATGCAGGGCCCTGATCTGACTGGATGCTGCACCCCACGATGTCCCTTCCTGGCAGAGAGGTTCTTTCTTCACTTCTTTTTTGAAATTTGGTAAAACAACATTTAAACCTTGGCCTGTCCTTCAGGGTATATAGATGGTAGTGCCTTAGCTGGGGATTCGATCCAAGCCTGTGTGATTCCAGAGCTCATGTTCTGGACTGTGGTGCCTCCTTATCTTATATGCTTCATGTGTTACTTGTTTTTCTTTTTTTCTTGTAGTCCTTATGGTACTTAGCCCTAAGTGCCATACTTGTAACGAACAGCTACACTGCCCTGTCGGAGGTCTTCTTTTGTTCAACGCATGAATTGGTCATCCACCACACTGTGTTCTAATCTCAGAAGATACTGGTCAGGGACCACCAGTTGTCAGCATGGCACCATTCCATATTTCTGATGGAGGCTTAAGCCCGTATTTTCCCTTTGTCTAGTTTGAAGGATCTAGATATGTAAAGATGATATTCTAGATAAATCATGGGCTATCGTGAAAGAAATTCACCAGTGAATTGTTCCGTATGGATTAGAAGCCAGCTTCTCTGGCCTTCCTGGAGTATATCCAGTAAGGCGTCTCATTCATGTCTAGAAAGCAAATATATCATTTATTGCAACTTCAGCGTGGAGCGATGTATTGGTATAAAGTACGATCGACACAATTTGGTAATTGTGAGTATGCCAGCTGGGTCCACTCTTACTACAAATATGTAACCCTAGAGATTCTTATGCCCAAGAGAGGAGACGTACTCTTGGCTGTCTAGGACATGGGAAGCATCTGTTGTTATTCAGGAGCTGGAAGCTTCAGCATGACAGGTAGGAATTGAACAATCCTGGTCTTCTCATCACTTGACCTTGCTCAAAACTTGTTTCTTTGGCTTGCTTCATTGGAGTGTTTTCTCCCTCCTGGGGCTGACATTGTCTGTTATGTATCACGCATGTGACATGTAGAAGTTTCAGAAGCCAAAATCATATAGATCAGTAAAAATGTATATATATATATTTATATTTATATATATGTATATATTTGAAAACGTATTGGAACTCACACAGGACATAATTCCTATATTCGAAAATCGGTTTGACCCTCTGCTCATGAGATTCTTTTTATGGTATGTTCCAGCAAATCTGGGCTTCCATCCCCAATAAATTTTGGGGTTGGAGGACACAAAAGCTTTTGCTCAGACCTAAATTCTGTCTGAAAATAAGGGAAATATTATAAGCCCTTTGTAACCTCTCCAAGAGCAGAAATGATTTACAGCTGTGGCATTGAGCCATAATTCCTCAGTCTCATTTGAGAAGAGTTCAGTTAGAAACAGTGTCTTGATTTTTGCTTCTTTTGTTTCTTCCCTCTTTTCTTGTCTAGCTTACCAACTATCCATTGTACTTCATGAGTTAGTATGGCAGCAGGCTGAGTGTTCCCTGGAGCTCATTAAATGAACTGTTTTTCCTTAAATGACGTTTGCCTCCTCGTTTTCAGCCCCTCTTTTTTCCTGTGCCCTTTACTGTAACCAGAGCTCAGCAAAAGCTGAGTGGCTTTGTGCAGACCTTACTTAGGGTCAGCCTTTTTTTCTTCATTCTTTTATTCACGGCTCCTCCGTTTCATTGTTTGCCTTCTCGAAATGTGTTGAAATCGTTCTGTGGTTGATGTCTTCCAAAATATCTTGGCTTTTATTGGTTGATTAATTTTGGTATTTCTACAGTTTTATTTAGATATGGTTTCAGGAGGAACAGAAAGTAAATATATTTCCTAGTCTGCCATCTTGAACTGAAAATCCCTGTGGATTTTAGCATCCAATGTTCCCATGGGAAAACACCCAACCATGGCATTAATAGATGTAATACTCAAGGTTTCAGCTTTTCTTGAGCAATCCCTAAGGATTTAATATGTGGTCATTTCTAATGGGGAAATAATAACTATCTCATGACGTTGATTTGAGGATTAAATTAGATAATGAGCATGAAAATGGTTTGTAAGATTTAAAAATCTGTAAAAATGTTTTCTGTTATTATTTGATTTGTTGCTATTTCAACTTCACTTGACAGTTGTTTCTGACCTTGCCTATGTGAGAAAATGCCCTCTGGGTTACTTTTTTGAAAGCCAGAATGTATTTTTCAATAGCTCAATGAAACTGGCATCATTTGTGAAGGTTAAGGGTGAAGGGGTAAAGGTTTCTTGACACCTATCACTTTCCAGTGTTTTCAGGAACTAACTGACTCATGTATTCTTCTTCCAAATTTTGTTGAGGACCTCCTACCAGCCACATGTTTTACATCAGGTGTTGCAAAGCATTTTCTGGATTTTAAATATCTTAGGCTTTGTGGGCCATATACAGTTTCTGTAGCTTCTCCTCCTCTTTCTTCTTCAACAAGCTTTCTGCACGTGAGAACCATTATTAGCTCACAGTCCCACAGATCCAGGCTGAGAGCCTGATGTGAGTTGTGGCCATTATTTGCCAATTCCTGCTCTGCGTCTTCACTGAGGAGGGGGACCATGTTTGAGTCATCACTTCTTTGAATCAACTGTTGGTCTTCTGGGGCTCGTCCTTGCTCTCCTACAGTCTCTAATCAACGTGGCATCCAGAGAGATCTTGTTAAAACATAAGTCAGATCATGTCAGTCAAATTTCTTCAGTGGCTTCTTCACAGAAAATGCAAAGTCCTCAGAGTGCCTCCACAGACCTAGAAATCTGGGCCTCTGTTTCCTCTCTGACTGTTTCCTTCTCCTCTCCAATTTGCTCGCTCTGTTTTCCACACGCTGACATCCTTTCTGCTCCTTGGATACTCCAAGCCTACTCTTGCCTCATTGACTTTCTGCCGCAGGCCAGCCACAGAAAGAGGATTTCACTGCCCAGGGTCAGAAGGGAAGGGGTGCAAGGAACTGAAGTAGCACCAACGAATGGGGTCAGAAGCCCATGGGGTCAGAAGGCTGCAATGAGAACCCTACTCACCGCAAGAAAGAATAGACCCCCGCTCGCCGAAACTAGAGAAAGCTCGCATGCAGCAATGAGGACACAATGCAGCCAATAATAAATAAATAAAAAATAAAGTATAGAATCTTAAAACAAATCTATAAAGATTATTACAAGAATAGAATCAGAGGCCTGTTTCTCCTTTGAACATGCATGCAAAATGTGTAAAGAGAAGAACAAACTATATCCATGGTATGTAAAACAATCATATATCAGAATCAAAGTAGCTTTATTCTGGCAATGCAAGGTTGCTTTAATGTCCAAACATGAAACTGATCCCAGGAATGAATTAGAGTGGGAAAAAAGTCATTTAAAGCTGAAATCTTGGGGCTTCCCTGGTGGTCCAGTGTTTACAACATGGCGCTTTCACTGCTGGGGCCCTGGGGTCCAATCCCAGGTCAGGGAACTAAGATCCTGCAAGACATGAGGCAGGGTCCCGAAAAAAAAAAAGGAAAGAAAGAAGTCTTAACCAGGAGAAGCACGAGATCGAATAAACATAACAGATAACACCTTACGAAAAGTAGGTGAAGATTATGGAATATTCTAAAATTTAAAAGAGAAAGAAACTTTTAAAGATTCAAAAGGATGTGACAAATATTGTACATAGGCAAAAATAAAATGAAATAAAATATACAAATGATGGGAGCCCAAAATTCCAGATGCCCAAGTCCTGTCTCTGAAGATTCTCATTCAATGGGTTCAGGATTTCCTCTATATTTATAAACCTACAGGTGATTCTGGTACGATTCACAGACACAATGTAAAGCTTCTCTTTTACAGGAAAGAATACCAGATTATTTTGTTATCTTATAGTTATACTAACAGGTTGTACTATTGACGGATAAGTCTGCTGTCAAAATGCACCCCCACTAGGGATCAAAAAGGAACTAGTAGTCTCTACTGCTACTTGGTGGCAGCATGCATGTATTGCAAGGGCAATTATTGTAGGAATCCAAATTAGTGGAACATTTTAGAATTGGAAGACTACATACAGATCATCTAGTCAAGCTTCCAACTATTATAGTTGTGAAAACTAAGGCCCATATAAATGAAATGATTTATCTCCAAAGAGCATTAGTGAAAGTATGAAATAAAAAATACCTCTGAACTTTTAATTTCGTGCTGTTTTTATTAATCTCAAGTATTAGCTTAAACTTCAGTGTGACAGATTTGGGATTGAATCCTTGCTCACGTTTACTGATTGCGTGCCTTTTAGTAAGTTACTAAAACACTTTTTTTTTGAAATAGACGTATTTATTTATTTATCTTTGGCTGCCTAGGCTCTTCGTTGCTGTGCGCGGGCTTGCTCTAGTTGCGGTGAGCGGGGGCTACTCTTTGTTGCAGTACACGGACTTCCCATTGTGGTGGCTTCTCGTTGTTGCTGAGCACAGGGTCTAGGTGCGTGGGCTTCAGTAGTTGTTGTTCACGGGCTCTAGCACGCAGGCTCAGTAGTTGTGGCACATGGTCTTAGCTTCTCCGTGGCATGTGGGATCTTCCCGGACCAGGGCTCAAACGTGTGTCCCGTGCACTGGCAGGTGGATCCTTAACCACTGCACCAACAGGGAAGCCCTACTAAAACACTTTTAACTTTGCTTTTCACGCGTATGTAAAATGGTGAGGCTTGACTGATATAGAACATGAGATAACCTAGCACTGTTCTTGACACATATATGTAGTTAAAAATTTTTTGGCTCTCATCCCTCTTAAACAGCCTCTATCCTCTTAATAACGAATGTGTCTTTCAGCTAGCAGAGCACCCCAGAGCTGACCACATTCTGGCAAGAGATATAGGATTCTTTTTCTTACTGGGGGTTCTTTATACCTGGTATTTGAACTGCACTTAAACATGAACAACTCTTGTTTATACTGTATTAATGGATTTGATGGATGAATTTTAGAAAGTAATATGCAGGAATTGAGCTGCCTTACTCTCAAGAAATATAATTCGATAGTGGTGGCTAGAACAATAAACAGTGTTTGGACAGGGAGTCCATATTGGATGTGAACTTCCTGTACTCCCATTCATCTATTAAGAATAAATAGAATCCCTTCAAAATGTGTTTTGAAGGGCAGTTATTTCTTTCTGCCTCATTTAAGTTACCTGCAAGAAAAAGACAATCTCCTGAATCCTTGTTTAATAGGCTTTTAATATAAAGCAGATAATTTTTTGCAACATTTCCCAAACTTTTCATTATCCAATTGGCTGAGGCTTCTCAACGATTATCATTTCACAATATCTCCATCTTCAGCTTCTTTCGATGAGTTGGCCTAATAGATGTGCCATTAAAACAGAACTTCACTCTCAACGTATTTTTAATTTTGTATTCAAACAGTATGAAGTGTTCAGCCATAACAGTGAGTGGATTTCTGATACATGCTACATTATGGATGCAACTAAGTGAAAGAAGTCAGGCATGAAAGGCTGCATATTGCATGGTTCCATTTATATGAAATGTCCAGCAGTGGCACATCCATACACACAGAAAAGATTATACATTAGTGGTTGCCAGGGGTTTGGAAGAGAGGGAAATAGGGAATGACTCCTTAAAATGGGTGTAGGTTTCCTCTTGGTTGGTGAAAATGTTTTGCAGCTAGGCAGTGGTGATAGTTGCACAACATTGTGACAGTAGTAAATTCCACTGAATGGTACAGTGAATTGTAAAATGATTCAAATGGTGGATTTTGTGTTATGTTCATTTTACTACAATAAAAAGGGGAAAGAATTAGAGAAACACTGAGAGTTTGGGAAACTAAGGTGAACTGGTCAAGAAAAACATAGCTCTATTGTTCAGTTTTCTCTCAGCTCTCCCAGTGCATTAATCCTCAGCAATATGTAGCCTGAACTTGTAGATGATATTCATTCAACACAGTCCAGAGAAAAGTAAATAATAAAGTAAAACCCAACTCTTCTTGTTTAGCACATGTATGAAAGGTTAACTTGCTGCTCAGCCACGTGGACATACATGAAGACGTTTCACTTTAGGTGTCCTCTACTTCAGTACTTTACTCACTTTAGCTCATTCACACATGTAGGCAACAGCATTCCTTAATTCGATGGAATCTGCAGCACTGGTTGTGATCGGTCTCATGAAAAGAAAAGGAAAGGTGGCACAGAAGCCAAGGGAAGAGATTTTCAAGGCAGAGACGTTGTTTAAGATCTAACTCGGCTTGGCAGTCACAAAGATAAGGATTGAGAAGTAGTCCCTTGGACTTGTCAACGGAGAGATCAGTTTCACGGGAGTAGTGGGGCAGAAACCAGATCGCAGTGTAGATGGGAGGGGAGAAATGGGGGGCAAGTCAAGAAATTGATGGCAAAGGGAAAGAAGGGAGGGGTGGATAGGAGGACAACAAAATGGAATGGAGGAGAGCATTTCCTTGTGGCTCTTTAACATGGCTGGGAGGGGCCAACAGAGAAGGAGAGCGTGAAGATGTAGGAAGAGGGGATGGCATCCCGAGCCCAAGGAGGACTGGCCCCTGTCTTCAGCTCCCACCAGCTGGATGTTCCCTTCCTCTAGCTTTCCACGTAGGCTGTGGAAGTTACCCCTTGCCTCCTTGGATCAGCTGCCCTTGATTCGTTCGTCCTTTTCTTATTTCTCAGCACATCTGGGTCATACGTTATGTGAAGACAAACAGGTCACCACTGATGCTTAATTTTCTTGAAAAATCCCCCAGGCAGGTACCCTTTTGGAGAACTACATATTGTGCCTCAGAAAGCCAAAGTAGCCCATGTTTCCTCTCCCATTGGGAGAGATTGCTGTTTCTTGGAGAACCTGATGAAGAGGGTGACTCGCACTTAGGAATAACGTTGCTTGAAAAGTGCAAAAGGTGAGGTAGTTTGGCTATGAGGGGCCTCTGAGGCCTGAGACTTCCTGAGAGATGGCAGACTCACAGCTCCCGTTTCCTTCTGACCCTGGGCTATGCGCTCATCAAATGAGATGGTAAATAAAGTCACTGACATGGTTTAAAGGACAATTTTGTTCTCTCTTTTTCACTCAGAGCATTAGAATGGAATTTGCATACACCATATGGATGAAATATCTATACGAAGGGGCTTGACCATATCCTCATGGTTCCACTTCCCTTTTCTACATCTGGCTCCTTTAGCTCTGCAGACTTAACGCCACACCATCAGTCTACCCAGTCGGTCCACTGAATATCTCTTCCTCCTTCGCATCTGGTCGTTGTCGTCACCTTGTTCTCCACTACTGCCTCCTGCAGTAGCTGTTAGGTCCAGAGCGGTTGGTTCACTGTGAGCAAGCAACTGTCAGCTCCATGGACGGGTGGAAGTGACTTGGCAGCCGGGATGCGCCCACCCTGAGTTCATTATACCAATGAGGGTCAAGGAGAATGGGGATGCAGCTGGTCTGCAGAGCCTCGGCAGTTCTGAGACCCCTGCTCCTGGATCCACACGTTGCTCCATACCCAGCCTTGCCTTTCTCTTTGCTCTCTCTAGACTCCATCCAGGTTTCAGCTCTCCTTGTCCCTTTGGGGAGGGAGGCCAGTACCAGCCCAGGTGTAGTCTGCCAAAGCTTCCTACTTCCAAGCATTACGTAGGCTTGTATACCCACATGTTTGGGTTGCCCTGGCATTCATGCCAACAGGTTGAGTGGTTTATGCCCTAGGCCCTCTTTTCTGGCAAGAATGTGCCTAAAAATCTCCACCTCTGGTTTGGTGGTCCCTAAACATTCCCAGTCAGTTTTGCTGAGGGGACACTTGGTGACAGTGTTGTCTTTCGAAACGAGTAGGTCCGTTACCGACAATGCTTTGCTCCCCATACATTATTTATAAGGTTTCCCTGTTTGTATGTGCCAACTATTTATGTGTATATTGTGAGAAATACATTGTACAGGCCTCTTTTTTATTTCTTCCACACACCCTAGAGATGTCCTAGAGGCAGTAAGTGTGTCCAACTTTTTGAGAAATTGGAACAATCAAGACTTACCTGTATGGAATGCTGTTAATGATGTCAATTCCCGCAACAGTACTTTTCATCTGACACACTTAGGGACTGTTAACAGGTTACAAGTAGTAAAAGACGCAGATAGAGAGAAACTACCTGAAATCTTGGATTTTCATTGGTTTGAATGGGCCTGAAAATGTATTTTTGTTAGTAGGGATATAGAACCCTCTAGCGGTATCCTTAATAAAGCAAGGTGAGTTGTAAGCAATCATCTGATGGAGGGTAAATGTACCACACTCCAGTTTAAGAGAAATACAATATAAAAAGTCTTACCATGGAAGAAAATCTTTATATGATGTTTTGTAAAAAAAAAAAAAAGCTTCAAGAAACATAAAGACATGACACCATATTCAGTTTAAAGTCAGTGACTTGTAAGCAAGGCAAAGCAAAGACAGTCTGATTAAGGCCGTTGCATTGTTCTGGCATTTTTAGGTCTCACCCATTTCTGTGGCCTTTTTAGAACCTAAGCTTCTAGGGCACAGCGAACTTCATCTTGACGTAGGGCTGAGCAAATGCACGGAGCATTTCTCAATAAGTAGGCATTAAATTCAAAGTCCAGAAGGGGCCTTGAGATGCCCTCTCTTTACTCCTTGGTAGAACTGTTTTAACCATCCCCCGAAAACAGATTTTTTTCTTTAAATCTCAAAATTCAGAGATTCCACAATCAGAACTTACTTCTCATATTGCCTTGCGGTCTGCTGTGGGCATCTGTCAAATGGTGTGAACTCTGCGTGGGGAGCCTGGCCTACCCTCCAGGCCCACGGTTTGGGCTGCGGTGGTGCCATGCTGTGCTCAGGGGCCTTCTTTTGTGGAAGTCTGGGCTCCAGTGAGCCTTCGTCTTGTTTTTTTATGGAACTTTGGGTGCTAGACCACTCTGACCCTCAGTCTCATTTGCAGGTTCTGGGGAGGATGAAATGAGCTCATGTGATATCCAGGTGACTGAGGCACAGTCGGCTTGGGATGAATCTTTGCTTCGTTTTCATTAGCTGTGGAGAAGACGATGACAGCTTGGTGCCTCTCCAACTTTAATACGGGTATGCCTCTCTTGTGGATCTTGTTAAATGCAGGCTGGTATTCAGTAGTTCTGGGTGGGGCCTGGATTCTGTGCTTCTAACAAGCTCCTAGGTGACGGTGACGCTGAGGGCAAGGGTTTGGCACCTGTGTTTCTCCCTTTCCGGAAGAGCAGGATGTCTGCCCTGCCCCCACCCCGAGAAGAGAAAACATCCGCAACGTGACTACTAGGAACCAGCATCCCACACAGGCAAGGGACCTGTACCACTGCTCCCAACCATTCTGTCTGAGGCGCATCAAGCCAAAACACTGAGATGCTGAGATTGGCAGCAAAGAGGAGGTTTATTCACAGGGCAGCCAAGCGAGGATGTGATGTGACAATAGGTCTCAAATCTGCCTCCCCAAAGGCAAGGGGCTTTGTGGGATAAAGAATAAAGAAGCAGGGCAGTATCTGTGGGATACTGTGTGGGATAAAGAATATCTGTGGGATATCTGTGGGATAAAGAATAAAGAAGCAGGGCAGTATGAGGCATGGGGAACATGAGGAAAGGTGATTGGGAAAAGGTGTGCTCATCATTGTTCTGAGCTGGCGTAACTAGGCTACAGGGCTCAGCACATTCTCAGGCTGGAGATTTCGGCCCTCTGATGGCAGGAGGTCAAAAGGCACTTGCCCAGGTGGAAGATCGGTGGTCCTCTCCACTCTAAACCAGCTCAGCCTAACCAGGCACAGCTGATTCCAAGTTCCTGGACGATCACGGGACAAACATCTTATTGCTTATGCTACATGCTACTTGGAGGACGTGCAGGTGTTCAACCTACCTTGATGAGTGAAGACGGGATTTGACTAATCATGACACATTGTTTCACCTCCAGGCCAGCAGAAGAGAGCTGTAGGCTGAGTCTGGCTCCTGGCACCTGGTATTGGAGGCAGGTGGTTTAAACACGGGCTCTCCCACCCTCTGTGTGATATTAGGTAGATAGACTATTGAACCTTCCTGTGCCTGTTTCTCCACAAGCAGCATGGGGACACCCAGAGTCCCTCTCTTGGGGGCTGTTATGAGGGTTCAGTGAGATATAGATGCATGCACAGGCACACGGGAGACACCCACTGTGTGTTCCCTTCGTGCTTATTTTTATTAGGACACCAGTATTGTTAGAAGATTCCTGGTTTGGACAACGAATTACATAGGTGGTCATTGCTATAGTTTATGCAACAGCAATTCACATTGCCATTTGCAAAATAGTAGTTGGTTGTCCAATGGGGATTATAAACATCCGTTTAACATGAGCTACTGAACAGATAGTTGACACAGTAACTACTTTATTTAAAATCAATTCTCTTTGTTTTCTTAAGCAATTGTTAACCCCCAATTTCGTGAGTACTCCCAAGTAAGTCACTTGAAAATCATCTAGAGCAATGTATTTCACTTAGCAAGCCTAAAGCTATAGTTCAACCATTTTATTTACTGTTCTATGACAAAAATTACTCTAAACAGCTATCCCCTGGATAAGTAATCAGCTAAAGCTAGTTTGACTGACTAAATCGATTTACTGAGTTAATAAGCGAGTTGTTTTAGAAAAGGTCTAATGCATATTTCTCATCCATTCTGCATTAAACTATTTCCCATGCCTCAAATGTCTTTTTTGCCATTCATACATACGCAGATTCCTACTTCTCTGCTGTAGGGCTTGGCTGAACTACACCTGCCTTCAGTGAAACTTTTCTCCCCTGCACAATTGGAGATAATTTTAGTCTCCTCATGACTCCCACGGGGTTACCTCTATTGTGACAATTGACTATTTGGTGGCTTATTTTATTTTATTTTATTTTATTTGAAAAAGCCTTCCATTCCTCCATGCACGTCAAACAGTAAATGCTTTCTCTTCGTAAACCTGCGTAACAATTTTCTGAACTCTTCTGCTCTGGGCAAGATTCATCAGTACACCAGGCAAACATAGTGAAAGAGGAGACAGTACTTGTGTTGTATCCAATTGGGTCTTGATAGCTAAGTGTGACTCTTAACCAAGGATTATGCAGTAGTTAAGGACACAGATTAAAGTTGTTTAGGGTGTGTCCTAAAGTGTCAGTGGCAGAATTTAAGTCTCTACTCTGGAAATTGTAGACCTGAGACAGACTACTTCCCTAAACGTCATTTCCTACATCTGAGAAAGATAATAGTATCTACCTTGTAGTAGACTGAATGATACCATTGCCCCCAAATGTCTGCATTCTACTCTCCAGAACCTGTGAATGTCACCATAAATGGCAGAAGGCACTTTGCCAGTGGGATGAAAGTAATGGTTCTCTGATGGGAAGATTCTCCTGGACTACCTGGACGGGCCCAAATATAACCACTGGTGTTCTCGTAAGAGAGAGGCAGAGGGAAGTTTTACTCCAAAGAGAATGTGATGATGAAGTTGGGGTTGGATTGATGTGGCCAGAAGTGAAGGAATGCTGGCGAGGAAACAGATTCTCGCTTAGAGCCTCTAGAAGGAGGATGGATGGCCCTGTTGACTCCTGGTTCCAGCCCAGGGAAACTGGTTTTGGACCTCTGTCTTCCAGAACCATAAGAAAATAAGTGTGTTTTGTTAGAAGCAAGCACATTTGTAGTAATTTGTTACAGCAGCCATAGGGAACTAATGCCTACCTCATAGGAAGTATTCCTCTAATTAAAATGTGTGACTGGAAACACACCTAGTGGCATGTGTGACACACACTAGTTATGCTACCGTAGGTCGTTCTTGGAAACAGAAGCCTTGGTTTTGAGGGATCATCAAAACCAGTACAATGGTTGCCATGTTTCTCCTTGTTCAGCCTGGTGACCAACCCGGTAGAGAGAGCTCCATCCTTTCCCACAGGACACAACCTGTGGGTACATAGAGGGGAGCGGTTATGTCTCACTTAAGGCACCTTTTTCTTTTCCTTTCTACTTTTGTCTTCGTTAATCTTCATCCAACTGACCTTTCTAAATTTTACAGGAAACAAAACCATTTCTCAATGGATTCAGATACCACCCCAAGTTAATATTCCAACCAAGTTCTTCTTCTTCCGGGTCTCAGCACCAGAAATTTCTGAGCCTAAATCTTCTCTAGTTTCTAGGATCACTCATTTTCTCATTTCTCCCTTCTCCTTTTAGTTCAGAGTCTTGTCAATTTAGTCCCTTCCCTAACCACAATGTATAATAAGGTGACACAGCAAAGTGATGAAAGTCTAGATGGTCTGGTTTTAATCGCGGGTTTTGCCACCTACTAACTGTGTGGCATAAGGCAAGCTATTCAACGTCTCTGGGCCTCAGTATCATCCCAAAAAGTGAACATTATGAATATTCCCTACCACTAGGGTTGCCATTATGAGGAATAAGTGAGTTACTTTTTGGTAAGCCCTTAGAATAGTACTTGTTCTAGTCTAAGCACTAGAGTTGTGCTTGTTAATAATAATAAATGAAATTCCAAGCGTATAACTT
Source organism: Phocoena phocoena (assembly GCF_963924675.1). Classification (NCBI taxonomy): domain Eukaryota; kingdom Metazoa; phylum Chordata; class Mammalia; order Artiodactyla; family Phocoenidae; genus Phocoena; species Phocoena phocoena. The sequence continues at coordinate 177,986 of NC_089227.1, read as the reverse complement.
ACTCAATTTTCTGTCATAACTTTGAAGTTTTGGTCTATCTGTTGGCTCACGTTGCAGGTAAATGAGTCGAGGCATGGGTTGAGACATTGCTACCACTAGGTGGCATGTTCCCAAAACTTGGAACAGCAGTGTGAAATGGGTAGTGGTTCTAATTGGAGACAGGGCAGACTGCCAAATGACAGCCTGGGAAGGAGGTGTAGTGTCCATAGCTTTGGTGTTAGAGGTGCTGCCTGCTGAAGCACCAGTGCCAGCCTAAGCGGTAAATGGGGTGCTGGGGTAAAGAGGAGCAGGATGGAAGATGACAGCCTGGGAAGGAGTTGTAGTGTCCATAGGTTCGGGGTCAGACGTGCTGACTGCGGAAGCACCGATGCCCGCCAGGGCCGTCAATGGGGTGCTGGGGAAAACAGGAGCAGAATGGAAGATGACAGCGTGTGAAGGAGGTGTGGTGTCCATAGGTTCGGGGTCTGCGGTGCTGCCTGCTGAAGCACCGATGCCCGCCACAACCGTCAATGGGGTGCTGGGGAAAACAGGAGCAGAATGGAAGATGACAGCGTGTGAAGGAGGTGTGGTGTCCATAGGTTCGGGGTCTGAGGTGCTGCCTGCTGAAGCACCGATGCCCGCCACAGCCATCAATGGGGTGCTGGGGAAAACAGGAGCAGAATGGAAGATGACAGCATGTGAAGGAGGTGTGGTGTCCATAGCTTCCATATTAGAGGTACTGCCTGCCTGATCTGAGAGCACAGAGTGAAAGTGGGAGAGCTTCTTCCTAGATTGTAACTCCTCTGAATTTATAGCACTGGCTCAGCCTGGCTTTATGACATATCCATTGTATGTGTCACAGAGGAAGGGCGGGCGGTGCACGGGGTGTGGCAGGGGTCACATGCAAGCCCAGCTGGTGGCTTAACCCCGGCCCAAAGGCAAAAGCGGGGCCCCTTCTGGATTTTCTAGTGGCTGGTACTGCACACTGTGGGTGGCAGGTGTTTCGCACCAGATGGGCCACCATGCGGAGACTGTTGGGGACTGTGGACGCCTCCTCCAGAGCTCATCCTGCCTGGGGACTGGCTCTGCAGGCCCCTCAGCCCTGCGTATGTATCGGCCAGGCCTTCCCCACCACGGGGCCCAGAGGCCAGAGCTTGCTCAGACCTGAGGGCAGGAGGCAGCCAGAGCTTACCAGGGTGTGGGCCACTTCTTCCGGAGACCTCCCCAGCTTCTCTGCAAGACCTGGAGACAGGATCGCCTTCTCCAGGGCTGCTCAGCTGCCAGCATCACCACGAGCCAGGTGGCCAAGGTTTCTGAGCAGGAGATGCAGGGCCCTGATCTGACTGGATGCTGCACCCCACGATGTCCCTTCCTGGCAGAGAGGTTCTTTCTTCACTTCTTTTTTGAAATTTGGTAAAACAACATTTAAACCTTGGCCTGTCCTTCAGGGTATATAGATGGTAGTGCCTTAGCTGGGGATTCGATCCAAGCCTGTGTGATTCCAGAGCTCATGTTCTGGACTGTGGTGCCTCCTTATCTTATATGCTTCATGTGTTACTTGTTTTTCTTTTTTTCTTGTAGTCCTTATGGTACTTAGCCCTAAGTGCCATACTTGTAACGAACAGCTACACTGCCCTGTCGGAGGTCTTCTTTTGTTCAACGCATGAATTGGTCATCCACCACACTGTGTTCTAATCTCAGAAGATACTGGTCAGGGACCACCAGTTGTCAGCATGGCACCATTCCATATTTCTGATGGAGGCTTAAGCCCGTATTTTCCCTTTGTCTAGTTTGAAGGATCTAGATATGTAAAGATGATATTCTAGATAAATCATGGGCTATCGTGAAAGAAATTCACCAGTGAATTGTTCCGTATGGATTAGAAGCCAGCTTCTCTGGCCTTCCTGGAGTATATCCAGTAAGGCGTCTCATTCATGTCTAGAAAGCAAATATATCATTTATTGCAACTTCAGCGTGGAGCGATGTATTGGTATAAAGTACGATCGACACAATTTGGTAATTGTGAGTATGCCAGCTGGGTCCACTCTTACTACAAATATGTAACCCTAGAGATTCTTATGCCCAAGAGAGGAGACGTACTCTTGGCTGTCTAGGACATGGGAAGCATCTGTTGTTATTCAGGAGCTGGAAGCTTCAGCATGACAGGTAGGAATTGAACAATCCTGGTCTTCTCATCACTTGACCTTGCTCAAAACTTGTTTCTTTGGCTTGCTTCATTGGAGTGTTTTCTCCCTCCTGAGGCTGACATTGTCTGTTATGTATCACGCATGTGACATGTAGAAGTTTCAGAAGCCAAAATCATATAGATCAGGAAAAATGTATATATATATATTTATATTTATATATATGTATATACTTGAAAACGTATTGGAACTCACACAGGACATAATTCCTATATTCGAAAATCGGTTTGACCCTCTGCTCATGAGATTCTTTTTATGGTATGTTCCAGCAAATCTGGGCTTCCATCCCCAATAAATTTTGGGGTTGGAGGACACAAAAGCTTTTGCTCAGACCTAAATTCTGTCTGAAAATAAGGGAAATATTATAAGCCCTTTGTAACCTCTCCAAGAGCAGAAATGATTTACAGCTGTGGCATTGAGCCATAATTCCTCAGTCTCATTTGAGAAGAGTTCAGTTAGAAACAGTGTCTTGATTTTTGCTTCTTTTGTTTCTTCCCTCTTTTCTTGTCTTGCTTACCAACTATCCATTGTACTTCATGAGTTAGTATGGCAGCAGGCTGAGTGTTCCCTGGAGCTCATTAAATGAACTGTTTTTCCTTAAATGACGTTTGCCTCCTCGTTTTCAGCCCCTCTTCTTTCCTGTGCCCTTTACTGTAACCAGAACTCAGCAAAAGCTGAGTGGCTTTGTGCAGACCTTACTTAGGGTCACCCTTTTTTTCTTCATTCTTTTATTCACGGCTCCTCCGTTTCATTGTTTGCCTTCTCGAAATGTATTGAAATCGTTCTGTGGTTGATGTCTTCCAAAATATCTTGGCTTTTATTGGTTGATTAATTTTGGTATTTCTACAGTTTTATTTAGATATGGTTTCAGGAGGAACAGAAAGTAAATATATTTCCTAGTCTGCCATCTTGAACTGAAAATCCCTGTGGATTTTAGCATCCAATGTTCCCATGGGAAAACACCCAACCATGGCATTAATAGATGTAATACTCAAGGTTTCAGCTTTTCTTGAGCAATCCCTAAGGATTTAATATGTGGTCATTTCTAATGGGGAAATAATAACTATCTCATGACGTTGATTTGAGGATTAAATTAGATAATGAGCATGAAAATGGTTTGTAAGATTTAAAAATCTGTAAAAATGTTTTCTGTTATTATTTGATTTGTTGCTATTTCAACTTCACTTGACAGTTGTTTCTGACCTTGCCTATGTGAGAAAATGCCCTCTGGGTTACTTTTTTGAAAGCCAGAATGTATTTTTCAATAGCTCAATGAAACTGGCATCATTTGTGAAGGTTAAGGGTGAAGGGGTAAAGGTTTCTTGACACCTATCACTTTCCAGTGTTTTCAGGAACTAACTGACTCATGTATTCTTCTTCCAAATTTTGTTGAGGACCTCCTACCAGCCACATGTTTTACATCAGGTGTTGCAAAGCATTTTCTGGATTTTAAATATCTTAGGCTTTGTGGGCCATATACAGTTTCTGTAGCTTCTCCTCCTCTTTCTTCTTCAACAAGCTTTCTGCACGTGAGAACCATTATTAGCTCACAGTCCCACAGATCCAGGCTGAGAGCCTGATGTGAGTTGTGGCCATTATTTGCCAATTCCTGCTCTGCGTCTTCACTGAGGAGGGGGACCATGTTTGAGTCATCACTTCTTTGAATCAACTGTTGGTCTTCTGGGGTTCGTCCTTGCTCTCCTACAGTCTCTAGTCAACGTGGCATCCAGAGAGATCTTGTTAAAACATAAGTCAGATCATGTCAGTCAAATTTCTTCAGTGGCTTCTTCACAGAAAATGCAAAGTCCTCAGAGTGCCTCCACAGACCTAGAAATCTGGGCCTCTGTTTCCTCTCTGACTGTTTCCTTCTCCTCTCCAATTTGCTCGCTCTGTTTTCCACACGCTGACATCCTTTCTGCTCCTTGGATACTCCAAGCCTACTCTTGCCTCATTGACTTTCTGCCGCAGGCCAGCCACAGAAAGAGGATTTCACCGCCCAGGGTCAGAAGGGAAGGGGTGCAAGGAACTGAAGTAGCACCAACGAATGGGGTCAGAAGCCCATGGGGTCAGAAGGCTGCAATGAGAAGCCTACTCACCGCAAGAAAGAATAGACCCCCGCTCGCCGAAACTAGAGAAAGCTCGCATGCAGCAATGAAGACCCAATGCAGCCAAAAATAAATAAATAAAAAATAAAGTATAGAATCTTAAAACAAATCTATAAAGATTATTACAAGAATAGAATCACAGGCCTGTTTCTCCTTTGAACATGCATGCAAAATGTGTAAAGAGAAGCACAAACTATATCCATGGTATGTAAAACAATCATATATCAGAATCAAAGTAGCTTTATTCTGGCAATGCAAGGTTGCTTTAATGTCCAAACATGAAACTGATCCCAGGAATGAATTAGAGTGGGAAAAAAGTCATTTAAAGCTGAAATCTTGGGGCTTCCCTGGTGGTCCAGTGTTTACAACATGGCGCTTTCACTGCTGGATCCCTGGGGTCCAATCCCAGGTCAGGGAACTAAGATCCTGCAAGACATGAGGCAGGGTCCCGAAAAAAAAAAAGGAAAGCAAGAAGTCTTAACCAGGAGAAGCACGAGATCGAATAAACATAACAGATAACACCTTACGAAAAGTAGGTGAAGATTATGGAATATTCTAAAATTTAAAAGAGAAAGAAACTTTTAAAGATTCAAAAGGATGTGACAAATATTGTACATAGGCAAAAATAAAATGAAATAAAATATACAAATGATGGGAGCCCAAAATTCCAGATGCCCAAGTCCTGTCTCTGAAGATTCTCATTCAATGGGTTCAGGATTTCCTCTATATTTATAAACCTACAGGTGATTCTGGTATGATTCACAGACACAATGTAAAGCTTCTCTTTTACAGGAAAGAATACCAGATTATTTTGTTATCTTATAGTTATACTAACAGGTTGTACTATTGACGGATAAGTCTGCTGTCAAAATGCACCCGAACTAGGGATCAAAAAGGAACTAGTAGTCTCTACTGCTACTTGGTGGCAGCATGCATGTATTGCAAGGGCAATTATTGTAGGAATCCAAATTAGTGGAATATTTTAGAATTGGAAGACTACATACAGATCATCTAGTCAAGCTTCCAACTATTATAGTTGTGAAAACTAAGGCCCATATAAATTAAATGATTTATCTCCAAAGAGCATTAGTGAAAGTATGAAATAAAAAATACCTCTGAACTTTTAATTTCGTGCTGTTTTTATTAATCTCAAGTATTAGCTTAAACTTCAGTGTGACAGATTTGGGATTGAATCCTTGCTCACGTTTACTGATTGCGTGCCTTTTAGTAAGTTACTAAAACACTTTTTTTTTGAAATAGACGTATTTATTTATTTATCCTTGGCTGCCTAGGCTCTTCGTTGCTGTGCGCGGGCTTGCTCTAGTTGCGGTGAGCGGGGGCTACTCTTTGTTGCAGTACGCGGACTTCCCATTGTGGTGGCTTCTCGTTGTTGCTGAGCACAGGGTCTAGGTGCGTGGGCTTCAGTAGTTGTTGTTCACGGGCTCTAGCACGCAGGCTCAGTAGTTGTGGCACATGGTCTTAGCTTCTCCGTGGCATGTGGGATCTTCCCGGACCAAGGCTCAAACGTGTGTCCCGTGCACTGGCAGGTGGATCCTTAACCACTGCACCAACAGGGAAGCCCTACTAAAACACTTTTAACTTTGCTTTTCACGCGTATGTAAAATGGTGAGGCTTGACTGATATAGAACATGAGATAACCTAGCACTGTTCTTGACACATATATGTAGTTAAAATTTTTTGGCTCTCATCCCTCTTAAACAGCCTCTATCCTCTTAATAACGAATGTGTCTTTCAGCTAGCAGAGCACCCCAGAGCTGACTACATTCTGGCAAGAGATATAGGATTCTTTTTCTTACTGGGGGTTCTTTATACCTGGTATTTGAACTGCACTTAAACATGAACAACTCTTGTTTATACTGTATTAATGGATTTGATGGATGAATTTTAGAAAGTACTATTCAGGAATTGAGCTGCCTTACTCTCAAGAAATATAATTCAATAGTGGTGGCTAGAACGATAAACAGTGTTTGGACAGGGAGTCCATATTGGATGTGAACTTCCTGTACTCCCATTCATCTATTAAGAATAAATAGAATCCCTTCAAAATGTGTTTTGAAGGGCAGTTATTTCTTTCTGCCTCATTTAAGTTACCTGCAAGAAAAAGACAATCTCCTGAATCCTTGTTTAATAGGCTTTTAATATAGAGCAGATAATTTTTTGCAACATTTCCCAAACTTTTCATTATCCAATTGGCTGAGGCTTCTCAACGATTATCATTTCACAATATCTCCATCTTCAGCTTCTTTCAATGAGTTGGCCTAATAGATGTGCCATTAAAACAGAACTTCACTCTCAACGTATTTTTAATTTTTTATTCAAACAGTATGAAGTGTCCAGCCATAACAGTGAGTGGATTTCTGATACATGTTACATGATGGATGCAACTAAGTGAAAGAAGTCAGGCATGAAAGGCTACATATTGCATGGTTTCATTTATATGAAATGTCCAGCAGTGGCACATCCATACACACAGAAAAGATTATACATTAGTGGTTGCCAGGGGTTTGGAAGAGAGGGAAATAGGGAATGACTCCTTAAAATGGGTGTAGGTTTCCTCTTGGTTGGTGAAAATGTTTTGCAGCTAGGCAGTGGTGATAGTTGCACAACATTGTGACAGTAGTAAATTCCACTGAATGGTACAGTGAATTGTAAAATGATTCAAATGGTGGATTTTGTGTTATGTTCATTTTACTACAATAAAAAGGGGAAAGAATTAGAGAAAGACTGAGAGTTTGGGAAACTAAGGTGAACTGGTCAAGAAAAAGATAGCTCTATTGTTCAGTTTTCTCTCAGCTCTCCCAGTGCATTAATCCTCAGCAATATGTAGCCTGAACTTGTAGATGATACTCATTCAACACAGCCCAGAGAAAAGTAAATAATAAAGTAAAACCGAACTCTTCTTGTTTAGCACATGTATGAAAGGTTAACTTGCTGCTCAGCCACGTGGACATACATGAAGACGTTTCACTTTAGGTGTCCTCTACTTCAGTACTTTACTCACTTTAGCTCATTCACACATGTAGGCAACAGCATTCCTTAATTCGATGGAATCTGCAGCACTGGTTGTGATCGGTCTCATGAAAAGAAAAGGAAAGGTGGCACAGAAGCCAAGGGAAGAGATTTTCAAGGCAGAGACGTTGTTTAAGATCTAACTCGGCTTGGCGGTCACAAAGATAAGGATTGAGAAGTAGTCCCGTGGACTTGTCAACGGAGAGATCAGTTTCACGGGAGTAGTGGGGCAGAAACCAGATCGCAGTGTAGATGGGAGGGGAGAAATGGGGGGCAAGTCAAGAAATTGATGGCAAAGGGAAAGAAGGGAGGGGTGGATAGGAGGACAACAAAATGGAATGGAGGAGAGCATTTCCTTGTGGCTCTTTAACATGGCTGGGAAGGGCCAACAGAGAAGGAGAGCGTGAAGATGTAGGAAGAGGGGATGGCATCCCGAGCCCAAGGAGGACTGGCCCCTGTCTTCAGCTCCCACCAGCTGGATGTTCCCTTCCTCTAGCTTTCCACGTAGGCTGTGGAAGTTGCCCCTTGCCTCCTTGGATCAGCTGCCCTTGATTCGTTCGTCCTTTTCTTATTTCTCAGCACATCTGGATCATACGTTATGTGAAGACAAACAGGTCACCACTGATGCTTAATTTTCTTGAAAAATCCCCCAGGCAGGTACCCTTTTGGAGAACTACATATTGTGCCTCAGAAAGCCAAAGTAGCCCATGTTTCCTCTCCCATTGGGAGAGATTGCTGTTTCTTGGAGAACCTGATGAAGAGGGTGACTCGCACTTAGGAATAACGTTGCTTGAAAAGTGCAAAAGGTGAGGTAGTTTGGCTATGAGGGGCCTCTGAGGCCTGAGACTTCCTGAGAGATGGCAGACTCACAGCTCCCGTTTCCCTCTGACCCTGGGCTATGCGCTCATCAAATGAGATGGTAAATAAAGTCACTGACATGGTTTAAAGGACAATTTTGTTCTCTCTTTTTCACTCAGAGCATTAGAATGGAATTTGCATACAACATATGGATGAAATATCTATACGAAGGGGCTTGACCATATCCTCATGGTTCCACTTCCCTTTTCTACATCTGGCCCCTTTAGCTCTGCAGACTTAACGCCACACCATCAGTCTACCCAGTCGGTCCACTGAATATCTCTTCCTCCTTCGCATCTGGTCGTTGTCGTCACCTTGTTCTCCACTACTGCCTCCTGCAGTAGCTGTTAGGTCCAGAGCGGTTGGTTCACTGTGAGCAAGCAACTGTCAGCTCCATGGATGGGTGGAAGTGACTTGGCAGCCGGGATGCGCCCACCCTGAGTTCATTATACCAATGAGGGTCAAGGAGAATGGGGATGCAGCTGGTCTGCAGAGCCCCGGCAGTTCTGAGACACATGTGCTCCTGGATCCACACGTTGCTCCATACCCAGCCTTGCCTTTCTCTTTGCTCTCTCTAGACTCCATCCAGGTTTCTGCTCTCCTTGTCCCTTTGGGGAGGGAGGCCAGTACCAGCCCAGGTGTAGTCTGCCAAAGCTTCCTACTTCCAAGCATTACGTAGGCTTGTATACCCACATGTTTGGGTTTCCCTGGCATTCATGCCAACAGGTTGAGTGGTTTATGCCCTAGGCCCTCTTTTCTGGCAAGAATGTGCCTAAAAATCTCCACCTCTGGTTTGGTGGTCCCTAAACATTCCCAGTCAGTTTTGCTGAGGGGACACTTGGTGACAGTGTTGTCTTTCGAAACGAGTAAGTCCGTTACCGACAATGCTTTGCTCCCCATACATTATTTATAAGGTTTCCCTGTTTGTATGTGCCAACTATTTATGTGTATATTGTGAGAAATACATTGTACAGGCCTCTTTTTTATTTCTTCCACACACCCTAGAGATGTCCTAGAGGCAGTAAGTGTGTCCAACTTTTTGAGAAATTGGAACAATCAAGACTTACCTGTATGGAATGCTGTTAATGATGTCAATTCCCGCAACAGTACTTTTCATCTGACACACTTAGGGACTGTTAACAGGTTACAAGTAGTAAAAGACGCAGATAGAGAGAAACTACCTGAAATCTTGGATTTTCATTGGTTTGAATGGGCCTGAAAATGTATTTTTGTTAGTAGGGACATAGAACCCTCTAGCGGTATCCTTAATAAAGCAAGGTGAGTTGTAAGCAATCATCTGATGGAGGGTAAATGTACCACACTCCAGTTTAAGAGAAATACAATATAAAAAGTCTTACCATGGAAGAAAATCTTTATATGATGTTTTGTAAAAAAAAAAAAAAAAGCTTCAAGAAACATAAAGACATGACACCATATTCAGTTTAAAGTCAGTGACTTGTAAGCAAGGCAAAGCAAAGACAGTCTGATTAAGGCCGTTGCATTGTTCTGGCATTTTTTAGGTCTCACCCATTTCTGTGGCCTTTTTAGAACCTAAGCTTCTAGGGCACAGCGAACTTCATCTTGACGTAGGGCTGAGCAAATGCACGGAGCATTTCTCAATATGTAGGCATTAAATTCTAAGTCCAGAAGGGGCCTTGAGATGCCCTCTCTTTACTCCTTGGTAGAACTGTTTTAACCATCCCCCGAAAACAGATTTTTTCTTTAAATCTCAAAATTCAGAGATTCCACAATCAGAACTTACTTCTCATATTGCCTTGTGGTCTGCTGTGGGCATCTGTCAAATGGTGTGAACTCTGCGTGGGGAGCCTGGCCTACCCTCCAGGCCCACGGTTTGGGCTGCGGTGGTGCCATGCTGTGCTCAGGGGCCTTCTTTTGTGGAAGTCTGGGCTCCAGTGAGCCTTCGTCTTGTTTTTTTATGGAACTTTGGGTGCTAGACCACTCTGACCCTCAGTCTCATTTGCAGGTTCTGGGGAGGATGAAATGAGCTCATGTGATATCCAGGTGACTGAGGCACAGTCGGCTTGGGATGAATCTTTGCTTCGTTTTCATTAGCTGTGGAGAAGACGATGACAGCTTGGTGCCTCTCCAACTTTAATACGGGTATGCCTCTCTTGTGGATCTTGTTAAATGCAGGCTGGTATTCAGTAGTTCTGGGTGGGGCCTGGATTTTGTGCTTCTAACAAGCTCCTAGGTGACAGTGACGCTGAGGGCAAGGGTTTGGCACCTGTGTTTCTCCCTTGCCGGAAGTGCAGGGTATCTGCACCGCCCCCACCCCGAGAAGAGAAAACATCAGCAACGTGACTACTAGGAACCAGCATCCCTCACAGGCAAGGGACCTGTACCACTGCTCCCAACCATTCTGTCTGAGGCACATCAAGCCAAAACACTGAGATGCTGAGATTTGCAGCAAAGAGGAGGTTTATTCACAGGGCAGCCAAGCGAGGACGTGATGTGACAATACGTCTCAAATCCGCCTGCCCAAAGGCAAGGGGCTTTGTGGGATAAAGAATAAAGAAGCAGGGCAGTATCTGTGGGATACTGTGTGGGATAAAGTATATCTGTGGGATATCTGTGGGATAAAGAATAAAGAAGCAGGGCAGTATGAGGCATGGGGAACATGAGGAAAGGTGATTGGGAAAAGGTGTGCTCATCATTGTTCTGAGCTGGCGTAACTAGGCTACAGGGCTCAGCACATTCTCAGGCTGGAGATTTCGGCCCTCTGATGGCAGGAGGTCAAAAGGCACTTGCCCAGGTGGAAGATCGGTGGTCCTCTCCACTCTAAACCAGCTCAGCCTAACCAGGCACAGCTGATTCCAAGTTCCTGGACGATCACGGGACAAACATCTTATTGCTTATGCTACATGCTACTTGGAGGACGTGCAGGTGTTCAACCTACCTTGATGAGTGAAGACGGGATTTGACTAATCATGACACATTGTTTCACCTCCAGGCGAGCAGAAGAGAGCTGTAGGCTGAGTCTGGCTCCTGGCACCTGGTATTGGAGGCAGATGGTTTAAACACGGGCTCTCCCACCCTCTGTGTGATATTAGGTAGATAGACTATTGAACCTTCCTGTGCCTGTTTCTCCACAAGCAGCATGGGGACACCCAGAGTCCCTCTCTTGGGGGCTGTTATGAGGGTTCAGTGAGATATAGATGCATGCACAGGCACACGGGAGACACCCACTGTGTGTTCCCTTCGTGCTTATTTTTATTAGGACACCAGTATTGTTAGAAGATTTCTGGTTTGGACAACGAATTACATAGGTGGTCATTGCTATAGTTTATGCAACAGCAATTCACATTGCCATTTGCAAAATAGTAGTTGGTTGTCCAATGGGGATTATAAACATCCGTTTAACATGAGCTACTGAACAGATAGTTGACACAGTAACTACTTTATTTAAAATCAATTCTCTTTGTTTTCTTAAGCAATTGTTAACCCCCAATTTCGTGAGTACTCCCAAGTAAGTCACTTGAAAATCATCTAGAGCAATGTATTTCACTTAGCAAGCCTAAAGCTATAGTTCAACCATTTTATTTACTGTTCTATGACAAAAATTACTCTAAACAGCTATCCCCTGGATAAGTAATCAGCTAAAGCTAGTTTGACTGACTAAATCGATTTACTGAGTTAATAAGCGAGTTGTTTTAGAAAAGGTCTAATGCATATTTCTCATCCATTCTGCATTAAACTATTTCCCATGCCTCAAATGTCTTTTTTTGCCATTCGTACATACCCAGATTCCTACTTATGTGCTGTAGGGCTTGGCTGAACTACACCTGCCTTCAGTGAAACTTTTCTCCCCTGCACAATTGGAGATAATTTTAGTCTCCTCATGACTCCCACGGGGTTACCTCTATTGTGACAATTGACTATTTGGTGGCTTATTTTATTTTATTTTATTTTATTTGAAAAAGCCTTCCATTCCTCCATGCACGTCAAACAGTAAATGCTTTCTCTTCGTAAACCTGCGTAACAATTTTCTGAACTCTTCTGCTCTGGGCAAGATTCATCAGTACACCAGGCAAACATAGTGAAAGAGGAGACAGTACTTGTGTTGTATCCAATTGGGTCTTGATAGCTAAGTGTGACTCTTAACCAAGGATTATGCAGTAGTTAAGGACACAGATTAAAGTTGTTTAGGGTGTGTCCTAAAGTGTCAGTGGCAGAATTTAAGTCTCTACTCTGGAAATTGTAGACCTGAGACAGACTACTTCCCTAAACGTCATTTCCTACATCTGAGAAAGATAATAGTATCTACCTTGTAGTAGACTGAATGATACCATTGCCCCCAAATGTCTGCATTCTACTCTCCAGAACCTGTGAATGTCACCATAAATGGCAGAAGGCACTTTGCCAGTGGGATGAAAGTAATGGTTCTCAGATGGGAAGATTCTCCTGGACTACCTGGACGGGCCCAAATATAACCACTGGTGTTCTCGTAAGAGAGAGGCAGAGGGAAGTTTTACTCCAAAGAGAATGTGATGATGAAGTTGGGGTTGGATTGATGTGGCCAGAAGTGAAGGAATGCTGGCGAGGAAACAGATTCTCGCTTAGAGCCTCTAGAAGGAGGATGGATGGCCTTGTTGACTCCTGGTTCCAGCCCAGGGAAACTGGTTTTGGACCTCTGTCTTCCAGAACCATAAGAAAATAAGTGTGTTTTGTTAGAAGCAAGCACATTTGTAGTAATTTGTTACAGCAGCCATAGGGAACTAATGCCTACCTCATAGGAAGTATTCCTCTAATTAAAATGTGTGACTGGAAACACACCTAGTGGCATGTGTGACACACACTAGTTATGCTACCGTAGGTCGTTCTTGGAAACAGAAGCCTTGGTTTTGAGGGATCATCAAAACCAGTACAATGGTTGCCATGTTTCTCCTTGTTCAGCCTGGTGACCAACCCGGTAGAGAGAGCTCCATCCTTTCCCACAGGACACAACCTGTGGGTACATAGAGGGGAGCGGTTATGTCTCACTTAAGGCACCTTTTTCTTTTCCTTTCTACTTTTGTCTTCGTTAATCTTCATCCAACTGACCTTTCTAAATTTTACAGGAAACAAAACCATTTCTCAATGGATTCAGATACCACCCCAAGTTAATATTCCAACCAACTTCTTGTTCTTCTGGGTCTCAGCACCAGAAATTTCTGAGCCTAAATCTTCTCTAGTTTCTAGGATCACTCATTTTCTCATTTCTCCCTTCTCCTTTTAGTTCAGAGTCTTGTCAATTTAGTCCCTTCCCTAACCACAACGTATAATAAGGTGACACAGCAAAGTGATGAAAGTCTAGATGGTCTGGTTTTAATCGCGGGTTTTGCCACCTACTAACTGTGTGGCATAAGGCAAGCTATTCAACGTCTCTGGGCCTCAGTTTCATCCCAAAAAGTGAACATTATGAATATTCCCTACCACTAGGGTTGCCATTATGAGGAATAAGTGAGTTACTTTTTGGTAAGCCCTTAGAATAGTACTTGTTCTAGTCTAAGCACTAGAGTTGTGCTTGTTAATAATAATAAATGAAATTCCAAGCGTATAACTTACTCAATTTTCTGTCATAACTTTGAAGTTTTGGTCTATCTGTTGGCTCACGTTGCAGGTAAATGAGTCGAGGCATGGGTTGAGGCATTGCTACCACTAGGTGGCATGTTCCCAAAACTTGGAACAGCAGTGTGAAATGGGTAGTGGTTCTACTTGGAGACAGGGCAGACTGCCAAATGACAGCCTGGGAAGGAGGTGTAGTGTCCATAGCTTTGGTGTTAGAGGTGCTGCCTGCTGAAGCACCAGTGCCAGCCTAAGCGGTAAATGGGGTGCTGGGGTAAAGAGGAGCAGGATGGAAGATGACAGCCTGGGAAGGAGTTGTAGTGTCCATAGGTTCGGGGTCAGACGTGCTGACTGCTGAAGCACCGATGCCCGCCACAACCGTCAATGGGGTGCTGGGGAAAACAGGAGTAGAATGGAAGATGACAGCGTGTGAAGGAGGTGTGGTGTCCATAGGTTCGAGGTCTGAGGTGCTGCCTGCTGAAGCACCGATGCCCGCCACAGCCATAAATTGGGTGCTGGGGAAAACAGGAGCAGAATGGAAGATGACAGCATGTGAAGGAGGTGTGGTGTCCATAGGTTCGGGGTGTGAGGTGCTGCCTGCTGAAGCCCCAATGCCCGCCAAAGCCATAAATTGGGTGCTGGGGAAAACAGGAGCAGAATGGAAGATGGCAGCGTGAGAAGGAGGTGTGGTGTCCATAGGTTCGGGGGCAGACTGCTGCCTGCTGAAGCCCCGATACCCGCCAAAGCCGTCAGTGGGGTGCTTGGGAAAACATGAGCAGAATGGAAGAGGACAGCCTGGGAAGGAGGTGTGGTGTCCATAGCTTCCATATTAGAGGTACTGCCTGCCTGATCTGAGAGCACAGAGTGAAAGTGGGAGAGCTTCTTCCTAGATTGTAACTCCTCTGAATTTATAGCACTGGCTCAGCCTGGCTTTATGACATATCCATTGTATGTGTCACAGAGGAAGGGCGGGCGGGGCACGGGGTGTGGCAGGGGTCACATGCAAGCCCAGCTGGTGGCTTAACCCCGGCCCAAGGCAAAGGGCGGGGCCCCTTCTGGATTTTCTAGTGGCTGGGTCTTCACACTGTGCGTGGCAGGTGTTTCGCACCAGATGGGCCACCATGCGGAGACTGTTGGGGACTGTGGAAGCCTCCTCCAGAGCTCATCCTGCCTGGGGACTGGCTCTGCAGGCCCCTCAGCCCTGCGTATGTATCGGCCAGGCTGTCCCCACCACGGGGCCCAGAGGCCAGAGCTTGCTGAGACCTGAGGGCAGGAGGCAGCCAGATCTTACCAGGGTGTGGGCTACCTCGTCCGGAGACCTCCGCAGCTTCTCTGCGAGACCTGGAGACAGGATCACCTTCTCCAGGGCTGCTCAGCTGCCAGCATCACCACGAGCCAGGTGGCCAAGATTTCTGAGCAGGAGATGCAGGGCCTTGATCCAATTTGATGCTGCACCCCACGATGTCCCTTCCTGGCAGAGAGGTTCTTTCTTCACTTCTTTTTTGAAATTTGGTAAAACAACATTTAAACCTTGGCCTGTCCTTCAGGGTGTATAGATGGTAGTGCCTTAGCTGGGATTCGATCCAAGCCTGTGTGATTCCAGAGCTCATGTTCTGGACTGTGGTGCCTCCTTATCTTATATGCTTCATGTGTTACTTGTTTTTCTTTTTTTCTTGTAGTCCTTATGGTACTTAGCCCTAAGTGCCATACTTGTAACGAACAGCTACACTGCCCTGTCGGAGGTCTTCTTTTGTTCAACGTATGAATTGGTCATCCACCGCACTGTGTTCTAATCTCAGAAGATACTGGTCAGGGACCACCAGTTGTCAGCATGGCACCATTCCATATTTCTATTGGAGGCTTAAGCCCGTATTTTCCCTTTGTCTTGTTTGAAGGATCTAGATATGTAAAGATGATATTCTAGATAAATCATGGGCTATCGTGAAAGAAATTCACCAGTGAATTGTTCCGTATGGATTAGAAGCCAGCTTCTCTGGCCTTCCTGGAGTATATCCAGTAAGGCGTCTCATTCATGTCTAGAAAGCAAATATATCATTTATTGCAACTTCAGCGTGGAGCGATTTTTTGGTATAAAGTACGATCGACACAATTTGGTCATTGTGAGTATGCCAGCTAGGTCCACTCTTACTACAGATATGTAACCCTAGAGATTCTTATGCCCAAGAGAGGAGACGTACTCTTTGCTGTCTAGGACAAGGGAAGCATGTGTTGTTATTCAGGAGCTGGAAGCTTCAGCATGACAGGTAGGAATTGAACAATCCTGGTCTTCTCATCACTTGACCTTGCTCAAAACTTGTTTCTTTGGCTTGCTTCATTGGAGTGTTTTCTCCCTCCTGGGGCTAACATTGTCTGTTATGTATCACGCATGTGATATGTAGAAGTTTCAGAAGCCAAAATCATATAGATCAGGAAAAATGTATATATATATATTTATATTTATATATATGTATATATTTGAAAACGTATTGGAACTCACACAGGACATAATTCCTATATTCGAAAATCGGTTTGACCCTCTGCTCATGAGATTCTTTTTATGGTATGTTCCAGCAAATCTGGGCTTCCATCCCCAATAAATTTTGGGGTTGGAGGACACAAAAGCTTTTGCTCAGACCTAAATTCTGTCTGAAAATAAGGGAAATATTATAAGCCCTTTGTAACCTCTCCAAGAGCAGAAATGATTTACAGCTGTGGCATTGAGCCATAATTCCTCAGTCTCATTTGAGAAGAGTTCAGTTCGAAACAGTGTCTTGATTTTTGCTTCTTTTGTTTCTTCCCTCTTTTCTTGTCTTGCTTACCAACTATCCATTGTACTTCATGAGTTAGTATGGCAGCAGGCTGAGTGTTCCCTGGAGCTCATTAAATGAACTGTTTTTCCTTAAATGACGTTTGCCTCCTCGTTTTCAGCCCCTCTTCTTTCCTGTGCCCTTTACTGTAACCAGAGCTCAGCAAAAGCTGAGTGGCTTTGTGCAGACCTTACTTAGGGTCACCCTTTTTTTCTTCATTCTTTTATTCACGGCTCCTCCGTTTCATTGTTTGCCTTCTCGAAATGTGTTGAAATCGTTCTGTGGTTGATGTCTTCCAAAATATCTTGGCTTTTATTGGTTGATTAATTTTGGTATTTCTACAGTTTTATTTAGATATGGTTTCAGGAGGAACAGAAAGTAAATATATTTCCTAGTCTGCCATCTTGAACTGAAAATCCCTGTGGATTTTAGCATCCAATGTTCCCATGGGAAAACACCCAACCATGGCATTAATAGATGTAATACTCAAGGTTTCAGCTTTTCTTGAGCAATCCCTAAGGATTTAATATGTGGTCATATCTAATGGGGAAATAATAACTATCTCATGACGTTGATTTGAGGATTAAATTAGATAATGAGCATGAAAATGGTTTGTAAGATTTAAAAATCTGTAAAAATATTTTCTGTTATTATTTGATTTGTTGCTATTTCAACTTCACTTGACAGTTGTTTATGACCTTGCCTATGTGAGAAAATGCCCTCTGGGTTACTTTTTTGAAAGCCAGAATGTATTTTTCAATAGCTCAATGAAACTGGCATCATTTGTGAAGGTTCAGGGTGAAGGGGTAAAGGTTTCTTGACACCTATCACTTTCCAGTGTTTTCAGGAACTAACTGACTCATGTATTCTTCTTCCAAATTTTGTTGAGGACCTCCTACCAGCCACATGCTTTACATCAGGTGTTGCAAAGCATTTTCTGGATTTTAAATATCTTAGGCTTTGTGGGCCATATACAGTTTCTGTAGCTTCTCCTCCTCTTTCTTCTTCAACAAGCTTTCTGCATGTGAGAACCATTATTAGCTCACAGTCCCACAGATCCAGGCTGAGAGCCTGATGTGAGTTGTGGCCATTATTTGCCAATTCCTGCTCTGCGTCTTCACTGAGGAGGGGGACCATGTTTGAGTCATCACTTCTTTGAATCAACTGTTGGTCTTCTGGGGCTCGTCCTTGCTCTCCTACAGTCTCTAATCAACGTGGCATCCAGAGAGATCTTGTTAAAACATAAGTCAGATCATGTCAGTCAAATTTCTTCAGTGGCTTCTTCACAGAAAATGCAAAGTCCTCAGAGTGCCTCCACAGACCTAGAAATCTGGGCCTCTGTTTCCTCTCTGACTGTTTCCTTCTCCTCTCCAATTTGCTCGCTCTGTTTTCCACACGCTGACATCCTTTCTGCTCCTTGGATACTCCAAGCCTACTCTTGCCTCATTGACTTTCTGCCGCAGGCCAGCCACAGAAAGAGGATTTCACCGCCCAGGGTCAGAAGGGAAGGGGTGCAAGGAACTGAAGTAGCATCGACGAATGGGGTCAGAAGCCCATGGGGTCAGAAGGCTGCAATGAAAAGCCTACTCACCGCAAGAAAGAATAGACCCCCGCTCGCCGAAACTAGAGAAAGCTCGCATGCAGCAATGAAGACCCAATGCAGCCAAAAATAAATAAATAAAAAAAATAAAGTATAGAATCTTAAAACAAATCTATAAAGATTATTACAAGAATAGAATCACAGGCCAGTTTCTCCTTTGAACATGCATGCAAAATGTGTAAAGAGAAGCACAAACTATATACACGGTATGTAAAACAATCATATATCAGAATCAAAGTAGCTTTATTCTGGCAATGCAAGGTTGCTTTAATGTCCAAACATGAAACTGATCCCAGGAATGAATTAGAGTGGGGAAAACGTCATTTAAAACTGCAATCTTGGGACTTCTCTGGTGGTCCAGTGTTTAGAACATGGCGCTTTCACTGCTGGGGCCCTGGGGTCCAATCCCAGGTCAGGGAACTAAGATCCTGCAAGACATGAGGCAGGGCCCATAAAAAAAAGAAAGGAAAGAAAGAAGTCTTAACCAGGAGAAGCACGAGATCGAATAAACATAACAGATAACACCTTATGAAAAGTAGGTGAAGATTATGAAATATTCTAAAATTAAAAGAGAAAGAAACGTTTAAAGATTCAAAAGGATGTGACAAATATTGTACATAGGCAAAAATAAAATGAAGTAAAATATAAAAATGATTGGAGCCCAAAATTCCAGATGCCCAAGTCCTGTCTCTGAAGATTCTCATTCAATGGGTTCAGGATTTCCTCTATATTTATAAACCTACAGGTGATTCTGGTACGATTCACAGACACAATGTAAAGCTTCTCTTTTACAGGAAAGAATACCAGATTATTTTGTTATCTTATAGTTATACTAACAGGTTGTACTATTGACGGATAAGTCTGCTGTCAAAATGCACCCCCACTAGGGATCAAAAAGGAACTAGTAGTCTCTACTGCTACTTGGTGGCAGCATGCATGTATTGCAAGGGCAATTATTGTAGGAATCCAAATTAGTGGAACATTTTAGAATTGGAAGACTACATACAGATCATCTAGTCAAGCTTCCAACCATTATAGTTGTGAAAACTAAGGCCCATATAAATGAAATGATTTATCTCCAAAGAGCATTAGTGAAAGTATGAAATAAAAAATACCTCTGAACTTTTAATTTCGTGCTGTTTTTATTAATCTCAAGTATTAGCTCAAACTTCAGTGTGACAGATTTGGGATTGAATCCTTGCTCACGTTTACTGATTGCGTGCCTTTTAGTAAGTTACTAAAACACTTTTTTTGGAAATAGACGTATGTATTTATTTATCTTTGGCTGCCTAGGCTCTTCGTTGCTGTGCGCGGGCTTGCTCTAGTTGCGGTGAGCGGGAGCTACTCTTTGTTGCAGTACGCGGGCTTCCCATTGTGGTGGCTTCTCGTTGTTGCTGAGCACAGGGTCTAGGTGCGTGGGCTTCAGTAGTTGTTGTTCACGGGCTCTAGCACGCAGGCTCAGTAGTTGTGGCACATGGTCTTAGCTTCTCCGTGGCATGTGGGATCTTCCCGGACCAGGGCTCAAACGTGTGTCCCGTGCACTAGCAGGTGGATCCTTAACCACTGCGCCAACAGGGAAGCCCTACTAATACACTTTTAACTTTGCTTTTCATGCGTATGTAAAATGGTGAGGCTTGATTGATATAGAACATGAGATAACCTAGCACTGTTCTTGACACATATATGTAGTTAAAATTTTTTGGCTCTCATCCCTCTTAAACAGCCTCTATCCTCTTAATAATGAATGTGTCTTTCAGCTAGCAGAGCACCCCAGAGCTGACCACATTCTGGCAAGAGATATAGGATTCTTTTTCTTACTGGGGGTTCTTTATACCTGGTATTTGAACTGCACTTAAACATGAACAACTCTTGTTTATACTGTATTAATGGATTTGATCGATGAATTTTAGAAAGTAATATGCAGGAATTGAGCTGCCTTACTCTCAAGAAATATAATTCGATAGTGGTGGCTAGAACGATAAACAGTGTTTGGACAGGGAGTCCATATTGGATGTGAACTTTCTGTACTCCCATTCATCTATTAAGAATAAATAGAATCCCTTCAAAATGTGTTTTGAAGGGCAGTTATTTTTCTGCCTCATTTAAGTTACCTGCAAGAAAAAGACAATCTCCTGAATCCTTGTTTAATGGGATTTTAATATAAAGCAGATAATTTTTTGCAACATTTCCCAAACTTTTCATTATCCAATTGGCTGAGGCTTCTCAACGATTATCATTTCACAATATCTCCATCTTCAGCTTCTTTCAATGAGTTGGCCTAATAGATGTGCCATTAAAACAGAACTTCACTCTCAACGTATCTTTAATTTTGTATTCAAACAGTATGAAGGATTCAGCCATAACAGTGAGTGGATTTCTGATACATGCTACATGATGGATGCAACTAAGTGAAAGAAGTCAGGCATGAAAGGCTACATATTGCATGGTTCCATTTATATGAAATGTCTAGCAGTGGCACATCCATACACACAGAAAAGATTATACATTAGTGGTTGCCAGGGGTTTGGAAGAGAGGGAAATAGGGAATGACTCCTTAAAATGGGTGTAGGTTTCCTCTTGGTTGGTGAAAATGTTTTGCAGCTAGGCAGTGGTGATATTTGCACAACATTGTGACAGTAGTAAATTCCACTGAATGGTACAGTGAATTGTAAAATGATTCAAATGGTGGATTTTGTGTTATGTTCATTTTACTACAATAAAAAGGGGAAAGAATTAGAGAAAGACTGAGAGTTTGGGAAACTAAGGTGAACTGGTCAAGAAAAAGATAGCTCTATTGTTCAGTTTTCTCTCAGCTCTCCCAGTGCATTAATCCTCAGCAATATGTAGCCTGAACTTGTAGATGATACTCATTCAACACAGTCCAGGGAAAAGTAAATAATAAAGTAAAACCCAACTCTTCTTGTTTAGCACATGTATGAAAGGTTAACTTGCTGCTCAGCCACGTGGACATACATGAAGTCATTTCACTTTAGATGTCCTCTACTTCAGTACTTTACTCACTTTAGCTCATTCACACATGTAGGCAACAGCATTCCTTAATTCGATGGAATCTGCAGCACTGGTTGTGATTGGTCTCATGAAAAGAAAAGGAAAGGTGGCACAGAAGCCAAGGGAAGAGATTTTCAAGGCAGAGACGTTGTTTAAGATCTAACTCGGCTTGGCGGTCACAAAGATAAGGATTGAGAAGTAGTCCCGTGGACTTGTCAACGGAGAGATCAGTTTCACGGGAGTAGTGGGGCAGAAACCAGATCGCAGTGTAGATGGGAGGGGAGAAATGGGGGGCAAGTCTAGAAATTGATGGCAAAGAGAAAGAACGGAGGGCTGGATAGGAGGACAACAAAATGGAATGGAGGAGAGCATTTCCTTGTGGCTCTTTAACATGGCTGGCAGGGGCCAACAGAGAAGGAGAGCGTGAAGATGTAGGAAGAGGGGATGGCATCCCGAGCCCAAGGAGGACTGGCCCCTGTCTTCAGCTCCAACCAGCTGGATGTTCCCTTCCTCTAGCTTTCCACATAGGCTGTGGAAGTTGCCCCTTGCCTCCTTGGATCAGCTGCCCTTGATTCGTTCGTCCTTTTGTTATTTCTCAGCACATCTGGGTCATACGTTATGTGAAGACAAACAGGTCACCACTGATGCTTAATTTTCTTGAAAAATCCCCCAGGCAGGTACCCTTTTGCAGAACTACATATTGTGCCTCAGAAAGCCAAAGTAGCCCATTTTTCCTCTCTCATTGGGAGAGATTGCTGTTTCTTGTAGAAGCTAATGAAGAGGGTGACTCGCACTTTGGAATAACGTTGCTTGAAAAGTGCAAAAGGTGAAGTAGTTTGGCTACGAGGGGCCTCTGAGGCCTGAGACTTCCTGAGAGATGACAGCTCCCGTTTTCCTCTGACCCTGGGCTATGCGCTCATCAAATGAGATGGTAAATAAAGTCACTGACATGGTTTAAAGGATAATTTTGTTCTCTCTTTTTCATTCAGAGCAAATTGAATGGAATTTGCATACAACATATGGATGAAATATCTATATGAAGGGGCTTGACCATATCCTCATGGTTCCACTTCCCTTTTCTACATCTGGCCCCTTTAGCTCTGCAGACTTAACGCCACATCATCAGTCCACCCGGTCGGTCCGCTGAATGTCTCTTCCTCCTTCGCATCTTGTCGTTGTCATCACCTTGTTCTCCACTACCGACTCCTGCAGTAGCTGTTAGGTCCAGAGTGGTTGGTTCACTGTGAGCAAGTAACTGTCAGCTCCATGGACGGGTGGAAGTGACTTGACAGCCGGGATGCGCCCACCCTGAGTTCATTATACCAATGAGGGTCAAGGAGAATGGGGATGCAGCTGGTCTGCAGAGCCCCGGCAGTTCTGAGACACATGCTCCTGGATCCACACGTTGCTGCATACCCAGCCTTGCCTTTCTCTTTGCTCTCTCTAGACCCCATCCAGGTTTCTGCTCTCCTTGTCCCTTTGGGGAGGGAGGCCAGTACCAGCCCAGGTGTAGTCTGCCAAAGCTTCCTACTTGCAAGCATTACGTAGGCTTGTATACCCACATGCTTGAGTTGCCCTGGCATTCGTGCCAACAAGTTGAGTGGTTTATGTCCTAGGCTCTCTTTTCTGGCAAGAATGTGCCTAAAAATCTCCACCTCTGTTTTGGTGCCCCTAAACATACCCAGTCAGATGTGGTGAGGTGACACTTGGTGACAGTGTTGTCTTTCGAAACGAGTAGGTCCGTTACCGACAATGCTTTGCTCCCCATACATTATTTATAAGGTTTCCCTGTTTGTATGTGCCAACTATTTGTGTGTATATTGTGAGAAATACATTGTACAGGCCTCTTTTTTATTTCTTCCACACACCCTAGAGATGTCCTAGAGGCAGTAAGTGTGTCCAACTTTTTGAGAAATTGGAACAATCAAGACTTACCTGTATGGAATGCTGTTAATGATGTCAATTCCCATGATAGTACTTTTCATCTGACACACTTAATGACTGTTAACAGGTTAAAAGTAGTAAAAGACGCGGATAGAGAGAATTTTCATTATCTTGTGCTCTGAAATCTTGGATTTTCATTGGTTTGAATGGGCCTGAAAATGTATTTTTGTTAGTAGGGACATAGAACCCTCTAGCGGTATCCTTAATAAAGCAAGGTGAGTTGTAAGCAATCATCTGATGGAGGGTAAATCTACCACACTCCAGTTTAAGAGAAATAGAATATAAAAGTCTTACCATGGAAGAAAATCTTTATATGATCTTTTGTAAAAAAAAAAAAATCTTCAAGAAACATAAACACATGACACCATATTCAGTTTAAAGTCAGTGACTTGTAAGCAAGGTAAAGCAAAGACAGTCTGATTAAGGCCGTTGCATTGTTCTGGCATTTTTTAGGTCTCACCCATTTCTGTGGCCTTTTTAGAACCTAAGCTTCTAGGGCACAGCGAACTTCATCTTGACATAGGGCTGAGCAAATGCACGGAGCATTTCTCAATAAGTAGGCATTAAATTCTAAGTCCAGAAGGGGCCTTGAGATGCCCTCTCTTTACTCCTTGGTAGAACTGTTTTAACCATCCCCTGAAAACAGATTTTTTTCTTTAAATCTCAAAATTCAGAGATTCCACAATCAGAACTTACTTCTCATATTGCCTTGCGGTCTGCTGTGGGCATCTGTCAAATGGTGTGAACTCTGCGTGGGGAGCCTGGCCTACCATCCAGGCCCACGCTTTGGGCTGCGGTGGTGCCATGCCGTGCTCAGGGGCCTTCTTTTGTGGAAGTCTGGGCTCCAGTGAGCCTTCGTCATGTTTTTTTATGGAACTTTGGGTGCTAGACCACTCTGACCCTCAGTCTCATTTGCAGGTTCTGGGGAGGATTAAATGAGCTCATGTGATATCCAGGTGACTCAGGCAGAGTCGGCTCGGGATGAATCTTTGCTTCGTTTTCATTAGCTGTGGAGAAGACGATGACAGCTTGGTGCCTCTCCAACTTTAATACGGGTATGCCTCTCTTGTGGATCTTGTTAAATGCAGGCTGGTATTCAGTAGTTCTGGGTGGGGCCTGGATTCTGTGCTTCTAACAAGCTCCTAGGTGACGTTGACGCTGAGGGCAAGGGTTTGGCACCTGTGTTTCTCCCTTTCCGGAAGAGCAGGATGTCTGCCCCGCCCCCACCCCGAGAGGAGAAAACATCCGCAACGTGACTATTAGGAACCAGCATCCCTCACAGGCAAGGGACCTGTACCACTGCTCCCAACCATTCTGTCTGAGGCGCAGCAAGCCTAAACACTGAAATGCTGAGGTTTGCAGCAAAGAGGAGCTTTATTCACAGGGCAGCGAAGCGAGGACGTGATGTGACAATAGGTCTCAAATCCGCCTCCCCAAAGGCAAGGGGCTTTGGGTATCTGTGGGATAAAGAATAAAGAAGCAGGGCAGTATGAGGCATGGGGAACATGAGGAAAGGTGATTGGGAAAAGGTGTGCTCATCATTGTTCTGAGCTGGCGTAACTAGGCTACAGGGCTCAGCACATTCTCAGGCTGGAGATTTCGGCCCTCTGATGGCAGGAGGTCAAAAGGCACTTGCCCAGGTGGAAGATCGGTGGTCCTCTCCACTCTAAACCAGCTCAGCCTAACCAGGCACAGCTGATTCCAAGTTCCTGGACGATCACGGGACAAACATCTTATTGCTTATGCTACATGCTACTTGGAGGACGTGCAGGTGTTCAACCTACCCTGATGAGTGAAGACGGGATTTGACTAATCATGACACATTGTTTCACCTCCAGGTGAGCAGAAGAGAGCTGTAGGCTGAGTCTGGCTCCTGGCACCTGGTATTGGAGGCAGGTGGTTTAAAAACGGGCTCTCCCACCCTCTGTGTGGTATTAGGTAGATAGACTATTGAACCTTCCTGTGCCTGTTTCTCCACAAGCAGCATGGGGACACCCAGAGTCCCTCTCTTGGGGGCTGTTATGAGGATTCAGTGAGATATAGATGCATGCACAGGCACACGGGAGACACCCACTATGTGTTCCCTTCATGCTTATTTTTATTAGGACACCAGTATTGTTAGAAGATTTCTGGTTTGGACAACGATTCACATTGCCATTTGCAAAAAAGTAGTTGGTTGTCCAATGGGGATTATAAACATCCGTTTAACATGAGCTACTGAACAGATAGTTGACACAGTAACTACTTTATTTAAAATCAATTCTCTTTGTTTTCTTAAGCAATTGTTAACCCCCAATTTCGTGAGTACTCCCAAGTAAGTCACTTGAAAATCATCTAGAGCAATGTATTTCACTTAGCAAGCCTAAAGCTATAGTTCAACCATTTTATTTACTGTCCTATGACAAAAATTACTCTAAACAGCTATCCCCTGGATAAGTAATCAGCTAAAGCTAGTTTGACTGACTAAATCGATTTACTGAGTTAATAAGCGAGTTGTTTTAGAAAAGGTCTAATGCATATTTCTCATCCATTCTGCATTAAACTATTTCCCATGCCTCAAATGTCTTTTTTGCCATTCGTACATACCCAGATTCCTACTTCTGTGCTGTAGGGCTTGGCTGAACTACACCTGCCTTCAGTGAAACTTTTCTCCCCTGCACAATTGGAGATAATTTTAGTCTCCTCATGACTCCCACGGGGTTACCTCTATTGTGACAATTGACTATTTGGTGGCTTATTTTATTTTATTTTATTTTATTTTATTTAAAAAAGCCTTCCATTCCTCCATGCACGTCAAACAGTAAATGCTTTCTCTTCGTAAACCTGCATAACAATTTTCTGAACTCTTCTGCTCTGGGCAAGATTCATCAGCACACCAGGCAAACATAGTGAACGAGGAGACAGTACTTGTGTTGTATCCAATTGGGTCTTGATAGCTAAGTGTGACTCTTAACCAAGGATTATGCAGTAGTTAAGGACACAGATTAAAGTTGTTTAGGGTGTGTCCTAAAGTGTCAGTTGCAGAATTTAAGTCTCTACTCTGGAAATTGTAGACCTGAGACAGACTACTTCCCTAAACGTCATTTCCTACATCTGAGAAAGATAATAGTATCTACCTTGTAGTAGACTGAATGATACCATTGCTCCCAAATGTCCACATTCTCCTCTCCAGAACCTGTTAATGTCACTGTAAATGGCAGAAGGCACTTTGCCAGTGGGATGAAAGTAATGGTTCTCAGATGGGAAGATTCTCCTGGACTACCTGGACGGGCCCAAATATAACCACTGGTGTTCTCGTAAGAGAGAGGCAGAGGGAAGTTTTACTCCAAAGAGAATGTGATGATGAAGTTGGGGTTGGATTGATGTGGCCAGAAGTGAAGGAATGCTAGCGAGGAAACAGATTCTCGCTTAGAGCCTCTAGAAGGAGGATGGATGGCCCTGTTGACTCCTGGTTCCAGCCCAGGAAAACTGGTTTTGGACCTCTGTCTTCCAGAACCATAAGAAAATAAGTGTGTTTTGTTAGAAGCAAGCACATTTGTAGTAATTTGTTACAGCAGCCATAGGGAACTAATGCCTACCTCATAGGAAGTATTCCTCCAATTAAAATGTGTGACTGGAAACACACCTAGTGGCATGTGTGACACACACTAGTTATGCCACTAGTTATGAGGGATCATCAAAACCAGTACAATGGTTGCCATGTTTCTCCTTGTTCAGCCTGGTGACCAACCCGGTAGAGAGAGCTCCATCCTTTCCCACAGGACACAACCTGTGGGTACATAGAGGGGAGCGGTTATGTCTCACTTAAGGCACCTTTTTCTTTTCCTTTCTACTTTTGTCTTCGTTAATCTTCATCCAACTGACCTTTCTAAATTTTACAGGAAACAAAACCATTTCTCAATGGATTCAGATACCACCCCAAGTTAATATTCCAACCAACTTCTTGTTCTTCCGGGTCTCAGCACCAGAAATTTCTGAGCCTAAATCTTCTCTAGTTTCTAGGATCACTCATTTTCTCATTTCTCCCTTCTCCTTTTAGTTCAGAGTCTTGTCAATTTAGTCCCTTTCCTAACCACAACGTATAATAAGGTGACACAGCAAAGTGATGAAAGTCTAGATGGTCTGGTTTTAATCCCGGGTTTTGCCACCTACTAACTGTGTGGCATTAGGCAAGCTATTCAACGTCTCTGGGCCTCAGTTTCCTCCCCAAAAGTGAACATTATGAATATTCCCTACCACTAGGGTTGCCATTATGAGGAATAAGTGAGTTACTTTTTGGTAAGCCCTTAGAATAGTACTTGTTCTAGTCTAAGCACTAGAGTTGTGCTTGTTAATAATAATAAATGAAATTCCAAGCGTATAACTTACTCAATTTTCTGTCATAACTTTGAAGTGTTGGTCTATCTGTTGGCTCACGTTGCAGGTAAATGAGTCGAGGCATGGGCTGAGGCATTGCTACCACTAGGTGGCGTGTTCCCAGAACTTGGAACATCAGTGTGAAATGGGTAGTGGCTCTACTTGGAGACAGGGCAGACTGCCAAATGACAGCCTGGGAAGGAGGTGTAGTGTCCATAGCTTTGGTGTTAGAGGTGCTGCCTGCTGAAGCACCAGTGCCAGCCTAAGCGGTAAATGGGGCGCTGGGGTAAAGAGGAGCAGGATGGAAGATGACAGTCTGGGAAGGAGGTGTAGTGTCCATAGGTTCGGGGTCAGACGTGTTGACTGCGGAAGCACCGATGCCCGCCAGGGCCGTAAATGGGGTGCTGGGAAAAACAGGAGCAGAATGGAACATGACAGCGTGTGAAGGAGGTGCGGTGTCCATAGGTTCGGGGTCAGACGTGCTGACTGTGGAAGCACCGATGCCCGCCAGGGCCGTCAATGTGGTCCTGGGGAAAACAGGAGCAGAATGGAAGATGACAGCGTGTGAAGGAGGTGTGGTGTCCATAGGTTCGGGGTCTGCGGTGCTGCCTGCTGAAGCACCAATGCCCGCCAAAGCCGTCAATAGGGTGCTGGGGAAAACAGGAGCAGAATGGAAGATGACATCGTGTGAAGGAGGTGTGGTGTCCATAGGTTCGGGGTCTGAGGTGCTGCCTGCTGAAGCACCGATGCCCGCTAAAGCCGTCAATGGGGTGCTGGGGAAAACAGGAGCAGAATGGAAGATGGCAGTGTGAGAAGGAGGTGTGGTGTCCATAGGTTCGGGGTCAGATGTGCTGCCTGCTGAAGCCCCAATACCCACCAGAGCCGTCAGTGGGGTGCTTGGGAAAACATGAGCAGAATGGAAGAGGACAGCCTGGGAAGGAGGTGTGGTGTCCATAGCTTCCATATTAGAGGTACTGCCTGCCTGATCTGAGAACAGAGAGTGAAAGTGGGAGAGCTTCTTCCTAGATTCTAACTCCTCTGAATTTATAGCACTGGCTCAGCCTGGCTTTATGACATATCCATTGTACTTGTCACAGAGGAAGGGCGGGCGGGGCAGGGGGTGTGGCAGGGGTCACATGCAAGCCCAGCTGGTGGCTTAACTCCGGCCCAAATGCAAAGTGCGGGGCCCCTTCTGGACTTTCTAGTGGCTGGGACTTCTCGCTGTGGGTGGCAGGTGTTTGGCACCAGATGGGCCACCATGCGGAGACTGTTGGGGACTGTGGAAGCCTCCTCCAGAGCTCATCCTGCCTGGGGACTGGCTCTGCAGGCCCCTCAGCCCTGCGTATGTATCGGCCAGGCCTTCCCCACCACGGGGCCCAGAGGCCAGAGCCTGCTCTGACCTGAGGGCAGCAGGCAGCCAGAGCTTACCAGGGTGTGGGCCACCTCGTCCGGAGACCTCCCCAGCTTTTCTGCGAGACCTGGAGACAGGATTGCCTTCTCCAGGGCTGCTCAGCTGCCAGCATCACCACGAGCCAGGTGGCCAAGTTTTCTGAGCAGGAGATGCAGGGCCTTGATCCGACTGGATGCTGCACCACATGATGTCCCTTCCTGGCAGAGAGGTTCTTTCTTCACTTCTTTTTTGAAATTTGGTAAAACAACATTTAAACCTTGGCCTGTCCTTCAGGGTGTATAGATGGTAGTGCCTTAGCCGGGATTCGATCCAAGCCTGTGTGATTCCAGAGCTCATGTTCTGGACTGTGGTGCCTCCTTATCTTATATGCTTCATGTGTTACTTGTTTTTCTTTTTTTCTTGTAGTCCTTATGGTACTTAGCCCTAAGTGCCATACCTGTAACAAACAGCTACACTGCCCTGTCGGAGGTCTTCTTTTGTTCAACGCATGAATTGGTCATCCACCACACTGTGTTCTAATCTCAGAAGATACTGGTCAGGGACCACCAGTTGTCAGCATGGCACCATTCCATATTTCTAATGGAGGCTTAAGCCCGTATTTTCCCTTTGTCTAGTTTGAAGGATCCAGATATGTAAAGATGATATTCTAGATAAATCATGGGCTATCGTGAAAGAAATTCAGCAGTGAATTGTTCCGTATGGATTAGAAGCCAGCTTCTCTGGCCTTCCTGGAGTATATCCAGTAAGGCGTCTCATTCATGTCTAGAAAGCAAATATATCATTTATTGCAACTTCAGCGTGGAGCGATGTATTGGTATAAAGTACGATCGACACAATTTGGTCATTTTGAGTATGCCAGCTGGGTCCACTCTTACTACACATATGTAACTCTAGAGATTCTTATGCTCAAGAGAGGAGACGTACTCTTGGCTGTCTAGGACAAGGGAAGCATGTGTTGTTATTCAGGAGCTGGAAGCTTCAGCATGACAGGTAGGAATTGAACAATCCTGGTCTACTCATCACTTGACCTTGCTCAAAACTTCTTTCTTTGGCTTGCTTCATTGGAGTGTTTTCTCCCTCCTGGGGCTGACATTGTCTGTTATGTATCACGCATGTGACATGTAGAAGTTTCAGAACCCAAAATCATATAGATCAGTAAAAATGTATATATATATATATATATATATATATATATATATATATATATATATGTATATATATTAAAACCTATTGAAACTCACGCTGGGCATAATTCATATATTCCAAAATCAGTTTGACCCTCTGCTCATGAGATTCTTTTTATGGTATGTCCCAGCAAATCTGGGCTTCCATCCCCAATAAATTTTGGGGTTGGAGGACACAAAAGCTTTTGCTCAGAGCTAAATTCTGTCTGAAAAAAAAGGGAAATATTATAAGCCCTTTGTAACCTCTCCAAGAGCAGAAATGATTTACAGCTGTGGCATTGTACCATAATTCCTCGATCTCATTTGAGAATAGTTCAGTTAGAAAAAATGTCTTGACATTTGTTTCTTTTGTTTCTTCCCTGTTTTCTTATCTTGCTTACAAAAAATCCATTGTAATTCATGAGTTAGTATGGCAGCAGGCTGAGTGTTCCCTGGAGCTCATTAAATGAACTGTTTTTCCTTAAAGGACGTTTACCTCCTCGTTTTCAGCCCCTCTTCTTTCCTGTGCCCTTTACTGTAACCAGAGCTCAGCAAAACCTGACTGGCTTTGTGCAGACCTACTTTGGGTCAGTCTTTTATTCTTCATTATGTTATTCATGGCTCCTCCATTTCATTGTTTGCCTTCTCGAAATGTGTTGAAATCTTTCTGTGGTTGATGACTTCCAAAATGTCTTGGCTTTTATTGGTTGATTAATTTTGGTATTTCTACAGTTTTATTTAAATATGGTTTCAGGAGGAACAGAAAGTAAATATATTTCCTAGTCTGCCATCTTGAGCTGAAAATCTCTGTGGATTTTAGCATCCAGTGTTCCCATGGGAAAAAATCCAACCTTGGCATTAATAGATGTAACACTCAAGATTTCAGCTTTTCTTCAGCAATCACTGAGGATTTAATATATGGTCATTTCTATTGGGAAAATAATAACTGTCTCATGGGGTTGGATGGCTCAGCCTGGTTCTGTGACATGTCCTTTGTACCTGGAATAGAGTTCATTTACAATTTTGTGTTAGTTTCAGGTATACAGCAAAGTTATTCAGTTATACATATATCCATTCTTTTTCAGTTTCTTTTCCCATACATGTTGTTGCAGGATATGCAGTAGAGTTCACTGTGCTATGCAGTAGGTCCTTGTTGATCATCTATTTTATATGTATTTGTATGTATTTGTTAATACCAAACTCCTAATTAATCCCTCCCTCCCTTCACCTTTGCAGAGCACAGAATCTTAAAAGGGAAAGTTCAGGGTAGGCTTCTTGGAGGAGGTGCCATACCTTCTAAGGATATGTAGATGCTCCTGGGTTGACCAGAGGGAGCTGTGTATGTCCAGGTTTGAGAAATGTAAGAAAATATGGGAAAACTAAGGTACAGGATTGGAACTCAGGGTTTGGGAAAAAAATGAGAGCTGATACTGGTTACGTAGTGGGGCCCCACAGAAAGGGGCCTTGTTTGTCATGTGAGAAGTTTGGATGTTTATCCTGAAGACTGCGGGAAACACTAAAGAACAATGAGATGGACTTCTGGTTTAGAGGCTCTCTCGGACCTCCATGTGGAAGGCAGTTGATTGGGTGCAGGGTGAATTGTAATCTAAGGGTCCCACTTAAATTATAAATGGTTGCACTGGATTTTGGAGATCAGAGACAGAATGGGTGGGGCCTGGTGAGCAGTTAGAAAAGTGAGGGCAGCAAGCCTGGGTGACAGTTTACAGCTTCATCTTTTTGTGAGATACAGAGGACAGTAGGAAGGGATTGGGGGTGGGGAGAGGATCTTACTTGATCTTCAGTGCTTCAGATGGGCCTGGTAGACAGGTCAGGGCCCAAGGTACAGATCTGGGCTTTTTGGGAGGACAAATGTTTGAAGGTATGGGAGAGACTTAGGTTACCCACAAGGCAATACAAAGAATCATAGGCCTAACAGTTTTTTAAGTGGGTATATTTGAGGATGTTTATAAGCTGTGAGAAAGTATCCAGCAGAGGGAGGGTGTGAAGATCTAGGAGAGGAAATGATTGTTCATTTGTTTTCAAAAAGCTGAAAATTTATCATGTGCCTGGCCCTTTTCTAGGATCAGGGGTTCACACCATCTGTTATCTCCTCTGCAAGGACAGTTCAACTCATCCCCTGGTGAAGAGAAGTCAGATTGTTCTTTGCATCCTATTCAGTTGTAGGAAGTTTGTGTACCTCTGAAGGGACTTTACTTAACCAGAGTAATACGTTAGAAATCAAAAGAAATTAGAGCTGGAAAGGACCTGAAAGACCACGGTACTTTATTTTGTCTAATATTTTATATTGAATGTAAGAAAAGTTTATTGTAGAACCCATTTTCTTCAGAGTTCCTTCATTGAACTTCCTTTATGTCTTCAATCCAGTGGGTCCAGCTTGTAGATTTTGGCCTCCTCCTAAATTTGCTTCTTCATCTATATTACATTTTGCCCAGACTATGGCAGAAACTCCTGGGTGGTTTCGCGGCTCCTGGGCTCAGTTCCTCCAAGTTCATCTGCCTACTCGGGTTGAGTGATCTTGTAACATAAAAAGCTATGCTTAAAATAGTGCTGCTAATGGCTTGCCCACACAGAGTTAGTGCATACTAGCCGCCCAGCGTGTGCTCTACATGGAGACGTGTAGTCTGAACTGTGCTGGGCCAAGCCTCATGGGGCTCTTTGGCCCTGAGGAAGGGAGCTTTTTGTGATCACTCCCTTTATCTAATTGGTCCTTCAGCAGCGGGGCGCCTTTTTCTAATCAGCAGAGGCACCCTTACTCAGCCAGTGGTAGTCCCAGGCCTCATCACCTGTGGGATACAAGCCATGCTCTCTCCCAGGCTTGCTTTGGCCAGCATCTCTATTTTCATTTCTGTCTCTTTTCACACTTGGACCCCTGGCCTTTAGTAATCCCCACCTGCAGTATTTACAGTGCCCAGCAGGTGTCAGGCTTGAGTATCTCTGCACGGGTGCTCTGTGTGCAGTTAATGCACCTCCTACTCCAACTCTGCATAGCCTCATCTTTCTAGATTCTACTTCAGGGTTCTCATGAAGCCGTCACTTAGATATAACCTTTTGCCTCCATAGGAACCTCTGTGCATAAAGGTTTTGATTCTTTATCTCATGTAATTGAAATTTTGAGTTTATACATCTTCCTCCTTAATGAAGGCTTTAAGGGCAGGAGTCGTTTCTTATCCTTAGCACAGAACATACTCTTTTTTTTTATTTAGATGCTTTTTAATGATGATAAAATGTATGGTTTAAATCACTCTTTTTACAATAATTTTGGTTTAGGTTGTGACAGAAATAAAGTTTACAGAAATCGTGTTCCTGTGATAAGAAATGAAGATGTGACCTTGCAGTTGTGTAAATCTCTTAAATGCTGTGTAAGTGCGTCGGGTGTGCTAAGGAACCTGGAGCTAAATGGGCTAGTTCTGAGAGAGAGAGACCTAGCTATGTTAACAAAGGTAAGCCTTCATTGTGTCCTGCCAACATTTGATAGTTGCTTTTGGGGCAAGCTAAACCAATAAAAGTTTAAACTTTTTCTCTCCATTAAAGGGATTGAATAAATCGGCCACTTTATCAGCACCTCATGTCTGTCACATTAATGGCTGAACTAGAAAATCAGAAGGATCAGCACAGGTTTTATTTTCTTAATCCTTACCTCAGGGTAGAGAAAGGTCAATCCCGAACTGAACCCCAAGTTTAGGTCAGGAAGCCTTCCGGTTCCTTATAGTATCTCAGAAATATGGGAAAGTAGAAAGAGCGATAAAGTGTAGGGCAGATTAGCCTCATTTTCCTGTGAAGCTTGAGGAGAGGGAGGGAGGAGGTGGATGACCATGGGCAGTTGGGCAGGTTGTGCACTGTACAGCACCATAAATGTAGAGCATTTGCATATATTATTAAGACGACTTTCTGACAGATGGAAATAGTGTCTTGAGGAAGTACCTTTTTCTGTTTCTCTTAGAGAAGTGTTTCTCAATGGGGGTGATTTTGTCCCCTAGGGGATATTTGGCAATATCTGGAGACACTTTTGGTTGTCACAAGTAGCTGATGTGTTACTGGCATCTAGTAGGTAAGGACAGGGATACTGCTAAACATCCTACAGTGCACATGGCAGTCACACATAACAAAGAATTACCTAGCTCAAAATGTCACTAGAGCCAGGGCTGAGAAACCCGGGTCTAGAGGATGAAAGTGAACCTCCCTGTCTCTGGTGTCCTTTCCCTGCTTGTTCTGGAGAAATGACTGCTGGAGAGGGAGTGAACCATTTCTGACTCTACATCCAATATGCTCCAGCAGCCTGTAGTACACCATGTACTCATAGAGCCAGTGTGCCTGGAGGAACCCAAGGCTACCTGATGGCAGAGCTGTGGATCAGGGTGACAGCCAACATTGGAAAAGCCTTTCTGCCTCCAGGTCCTCGGTTCACCAGGCCCAGCTGTCTCTTCCTTCCATCCATGGGCCTCTGAGATGAACCAGCTTTGCTTGTCTCTCCTAAGCTTCCCAGGTTGTGAGTCCTTGCCTCTCAAGAGTGGGGCACAGTATCCTCAGGTTTGCTTTCCACACTGCCTCCTGAACCAGTTTTGGAAGGTTTTTGGATGATCAGTTGGGGGATAACAGGTAGAAAATTGAGACAAAACAGGGAACTCCGAGACTGGTGACTGGGTTCAAATTCCAGCTTTTCCACATGTCAGATGTATGGCCTTAGGCAATTCACTGAGCATCTCTGTGCCTCAGTTTTCTTGTCTGTAAGATGAGGGTGAGAATAACAGTGCCCACTTCATAGGGCTATGGTAAGGATCGAGTTAGTATTTGGCATGTATTTGGCATGTAGCAAACAACATGTAAGTGGTAGGTGTTCCAGGCCTCATTCCATGTTAATTTTTGGTATCTGTATGAGTTTGCTATGGCTGTCATAACAAAACACCACAGTCTGGGTAGCTTAAACAACAGAAATTTGTTTCTCACAGTTCTGGAGGCTGGAAGTCCAAGGTTAATTTGTCAGCAGGGTTGGTTTCCTCTGAGGCTCATGAGGGAAGAGCCTGTTCCAGGCCTCTCTCCTTGGCTTGCAGAGGGCTGCCTTCTCCCTGTGTCCTCACATGGCTTTTACCCTCTGGGCAGGCTTGGTGTTTCTCTGTGTGTCTAATCTCCAATCCTTATAAGGACACGAGTCAGATTGGACTGGGATCCACCCTAATGGCCTCATTTTAACTTACTCTTTAAAGGCCTGATCTCCCAATACAGTCACATGCTGAGGTACTGGGGTTTAGGGCTTCATCCTATGAATTTTGGGGGGGGACACAACTCAGCCCATGACACCTGACTAGGACCTGGTAAAAACACCAACATGGTTCTAACCATGTTTAGCTGTGATACCAGATGCAAAAAAAAAGCCAGGACAGACCTTGAGAACATTACTCTAAGTGAAATTAGAGAAAGACAAATACTGTATGATCTCACATATACAAATCGAAGAAAACTGAGCTCATAGAACAGCTTAGTGGTTGCCAGAGGTGGGAGTAGGGGGGGTGGGAAAGGTGGTCAAAAGGTACAAACTTGCAGTTATAAGAGAAACAACTCCTGGGGATGTAATGTACCTCGTGATGACTATAGTTAAAAATACTGTTTTCTTTTTTTTTTAACATCTTTATTGGAGTATAATTGCTTTACAATGGTGTGTTAGTTTCTGCTGTATAACTAAATGAATCCGCTATGCATATACATATATCCCCATATCTCCTCCCTTTTGCATCTCCCTTCAACCCTCCCTATCCCACCCCTCTAGGTGGACACAAAGCACCGAACAATACTGTTTTTTAATTTGAAAGTTGCTAAGAGTATAGATCTTAAAAGTTCTCATCACAAGAAAAGGATTGTAACTATGTGAGGTGGTAAATGTTAACTAAACTTATAGTGGTAGTTATTTTGCAATTTATACACATATCAAATTACTATGTTGTACACCTGAAATTAATATAATATTATATGACAACTATATCTCAATAAAATGGGGGGAAAAAGGAATCCAATACCTCAGGTATAAAGCCTCCCTCCTCCTTCCCTCTCACATTCCCAGGAAGACCTCAGGCCCGGGCCTTACACCTGCCTTGATTATATTCCTATTAACTGTGTCAGTAAATGGTAGGTGCTTCCCTTCCACACCTTCCTTTGCTCGTCACTGGAGAATATGCTAGAGCGACACTATGACAGTGATCACATATCTCCGATTTTCTGGACAATTGTGGTTTCAAAATTTCTGTCCTCTTGTCCACCTAAGAACACTGGTATTTTTCACACTAAAGGTTCCAAAATGTGGTTCAGAAATCATGGTCACAGTGCCTGCCATACCAGGATGGCAACTTGGAGGGCTGGGGAGGGTGTGGCAGGTGGCTGGTGGGGAAAGCCAGTAGCCAGAAGGAGGAGAGGACAAAGAAAAAGACCCAGGAATTTTGTACTCTAGAACAAATTCCCAAATAGTAATCGTTTACTGTAGCAGGAAGTCCTAGCCTCTAGTTTACTGCTAAATCTAGTCCTCAAGGAGCACAGTAGTCAGAACATTTAATACAAAATTTCCTGGCTCTAAAACGGAAATATTAATACCTGCTTGTTGTGTTTGGAAGTTATTTCAAAAAGTAATGCTAATATCAATAAAGCCCTTTATAAATGAGCTAAAGGAACTCGATAGTATTACTTTTTTTTTCCATCACTCTTCATAGCTGCCAAGCAGTAACGGCTCTATTTGTACTAAATCCCAGAAGTGTCTCTGTATCCTTGAAGTATTGCAAAGATCGTCTTCACACCTGCAAAATATTCCTGTACCATGTACGCAAATGATTATGGCTCTGTTCTTGGGCCTCATCTAGGAGCTACTGCATGTGAGGATCAAATTGATACACATTAGGGCATACTCAGCGGTCTTTGGCAAAGGCCTATAGATTACCTCGCTATTCAATTTGTTAATTGGACAGCAGAGCCTGAGTGGAAAGAACAATGCGCTCGTCAGTTGGGAAAAGCTCCTCCAAGTATCAACAGATACAAGCAAGGCAATCTCACTGTGCTGGTTGATTAGAACCGGGTTTGTATTTTGGACAAAAAAACTCTATGATAGTCTCCCAGTCATTAAGTATCTGTGCTGTAAGAGAAAATTGGGGCTATTAACTTCTCCAGATAGAAGCCGAAGGAAAAGTGATTGTTTCTTTTATAAGCAGAAGGGAAGGTTCTGCTCAATAAAGATCAATTAAACATCTCTGTTAAAAGACTGCTTGGAGCTGGTGCCAAAGGAAATTCCACTCTATTAATCTGTGCTCCCTCCAGCCCTCCCCACCTCTGTAGCTCACACTGGGGAGAATTTTAAGAGGACACTGGCTATTGTAAGCTTTATAAGGTGACAGTAGCTCTCACATCCGTGGCTGAATGATCTTTGATGTTGAGTGACTTTTCATGCATTTAGCAGGAGTATTCCCAGAGGATGGCAGGCAAATCAAACGCTCCTCTGAATCCAGCTGAGCATCAGTTAGCCTCATGAGGGAGTAAAAAAAAGAATATAACAATAGGTACCTGGAAAAATGATATGGTGGTCCGAGCTACTAATTCCCAGGATGCAGGAAGAGTTTTGGGGGCCCTCGAAGATCCACTGCATAAAGAAAACCCTCCACAACCTCCACGAGCATCTTATAGTTACCACCTCATTCTTGTCCTTTAAAATACAGTGTGTCTTGTACATTAAAATACAGTGTGCTTCTACTCTATGGCTTAGACTGCATCCTCTCATGTAAATTCCATCTATTATTGCTTTCTGAGCTCCTATATGGTTTTCTTACATTTCAATTATCATACCTGCCTGGCAGTTAATTTTCCAAACGTCTGTCTCTCCTCCAAAATGTAAACTCCTTGTCTATCTTTTCATCCCCTATCACACACCCGCCCCCAATATCTGGTTTGATGCTTTACATATGACAGGTGTGTTGAAATAAGCCTGCAGGTTGGTCTTGGGTAAACATTACTGCAGTTGGTATCTTGATAATCGCATTCCTGAAAGGTGGGCTGTGCACACTGGCCTGAGCCACATGAGAATT
This sequence comes from Phocoena phocoena, assembly GCF_963924675.1. Classification (NCBI taxonomy): domain Eukaryota; kingdom Metazoa; phylum Chordata; class Mammalia; order Artiodactyla; family Phocoenidae; genus Phocoena; species Phocoena phocoena. The sequence continues at coordinate 139,883 of NC_089227.1, read as the reverse complement.
CAGACAGAATGAATAAATATGGATCTAAAGGGACACATCCATCTATATTGAAACCCAGAAGTTATTGGACTTAAAAATCCCCAGCAGTAATTCCGACATCAAAGTCCTGCACCTCTCTGTAATAGTCTTCTATTGGCTTGTAACAAATAAGTACAAACTTAGCAGTTTGCCGTATATAACTTTATTATCTTACAGTTTCCATAGGTCAGAAGTCCAGTCATGGCATGGCTGAATTCTGTGCTGAGCTGGGAGTCTCTTCGGCTGATGTCAAGGCCTTAGACAGGGCTCCAGTTCTAATCTGGGGCTCAGTGTCTGCTTCCAAGCTCACAGTTGTTGGAAGAACTCAACTCCTTATGGTTGTGGGACTGAGCACACCTGTCCTTGCTGGCAGTCAGCAGGGGTGCTCTCAGCTCCTAGAGGTCACCCCTCTTCCTTGCCACATGGCCCCTCCATCTCTAACTCCAGGAATGGAGACTCTTCTTCCATGTTGAATCCTCCTCTCCCTTTAATTCTGACTTCTCTACCGCTGAATTCCAGACTCAGGTTTAAAGGCCTCCCTTGATTTGATCAGGTCCATCAGGGTGATTCCCCTATCTTAAGGTCAACTGATTTGGGACCTTAATTGCATCTGCAAAATCCCTGAAAAGTAGCACTTAAATTAGTGTGATTGGATCATTGGAGGAAGGTGTGTATTCAGCAGTGGATGTCCATCCTAGAGGCAGTGTTAGAATTCCACCTACTGCACTCACCAATGCCAAAGTGAAAGCTTTGCTTCTCTGCTGGTGCCTGACTTACGTCCTCCCCTATGTGACAGAGGATGTCACAAGCCTGCATCTGACATTAAAAATGCTGCTCCCTAAAGAGGGAGGGAAGACACAACCTTGACTTTATCCTCTTGATGAGAGTGACGTTTCATGGTGTTGGGAAGATTTTCATTGGGTCAATTGCCTGATTGAGACATAGCCTTAGTGAAGTGACAAATAGCAGGCATTAATGTCTCCTTTTTAATGGTATGATGAATGGTCTAAGAGAAGGGTCAGCAAACTGTAGCCAGCCGCCTGTTTTTGTAAATAAATTATTGGACCACAGCCAGGCCAGTTCATTCATGAATTTTCTCTGGCTCCTTTTGCGTTGAGTGGTTGTGACAGAGACCTAATAGTCCACAAAGCCAAAAATACTCCCTGGCCCCGGCCACCCCTGATCTAAGACCATTCCCACAGTCGTCTAATGATAAGAATCACCTGGATCATTGGTTAAAAAGACAATTTCTGGGTCCAGTTTGGAACCCCTGAGTCAGAATCTCCAGGGTAGGGGCTTTGGGAAGGTAGAGTGAACAAGCTTCCCAGGTGACTCTTATCCAAAGGGAACTACTGGTCTCAGGTGTGCCTGCCTACCAGGTAAGGAGGAGGTTTTAAAAGAGGCAGTGGGGTAGGGTTGGGGGGAGTTTGCCTTGGAGAGCACAGGCCTCGCGGTTTCACTGCTTGGACTGCATCCCAGCTCCGCTTCTCCCTGAGCTTCGCCACCTCAGGTAAGTGACTTTTAACCCTGTTTCCTCTGCTGAGAAATGAGAATAACGGTGCCGTGCCCAGTTGGCAGTGTGTGTGTATATACATTGAGAGCCTAATACAATGCTCGGTAGTGGTCACCCTCACGAAGAGGAGCAGCGCCGTGTAAACACAGAAGACCCTACTGTGGAGACATCTCCTAAACAAGACAGGCCCAGCAGGGCTTCTCAGTAGTCCACAGTATAGAGCTGTTGTCCTCAGAAGGAAAAACTCCCTTAAAGGAATCTCCCATTACGTTCAGGACAGTATAAGGCCCTTTAGAAGCTCAATTCTCCACAGAATGCTGAGTATTGCAAGAGGTTATCATTGGCTGTTTTGGGATATACTGAGTTTGCAAAGGAATATTTAATTTCATGATTGAAAACTCTGGTACTTAGCACGAGATATATATATATATATATATATTCTGTTTCTGAGGTTAATATTTTAAAAAACTCTTTGCCTGATGAGATCAAGCAATTTCAGCCATTCATGTAGCTGTTGAAAGACAGTTTTTAGATAAATTGCCCATAAATCCTTGCAAGATACAGGACCCAATAATACTTCAGGTTACCAGGGAGTTTCATATTTTAATAAAAGGGAGAAAAAAAATCAATCTTGAATCTTTTAGTCTGATGACCAAAGAATTGCTCCATTCATTTTGTTCAGCTACTCAGGTGGGTGTGCAGTTGATCCTGACTTGATCTTACTTAAAGTTTACTTTTTCTGGGAAGTATTAATTCGAATATAGTATGGGTAATACTGGAATACTAGAGCCTCTTTAAAGCCACTTTACACAGCTTGTGTAAACATCCTAGGGTATTTTCCTCTTAACGCTTTCACAAATATAGAACTTGAGTTTGCTGTATGTTTGCCTCTTTTTAACAGAAGAGGGAAGTAAAGGCTTGACTAAACGGTGTACTTAAAACCAGGCCAGAGGGAAATGGATCCATATTTTTAGAGGAACAGGTAAACAAAAACAGGGTGAATTCTGCCAGGTATGAATTATGTTTGTGAAGGAAGGAAAAAAGCACAATTGGCAAGTGAGTGTGCTTTGCTGATTTCTTTATTTTTAAACTTAGTTTTAAAAGAAAGTACCAGTGGGACCCGAGAAAAACGAATCTGCAGAGGGCGGGGGAGGGGTATTCTTCATTTTTATTACATGCAGTGTTGGAATCGTGCTGTACCCTGAAACACAGCTGGATGAACAGGGTAGTTCAGGGTCTGCCTGGATTAACTCCGGATTAACTCCCTAAGCAAATTTCTAGGTTGCCAGGCCAGCTGGTTGAGCTCCAGGCTGGTGGCTAGTGATGCCGTGTTATTCCTTTCCGCTCACCTCAAGGTGGAAACCCGGAGGTGCTGACCACCAGTAGCTGCATGGACCCCTTTTGGGATGTCCAATGCTGAGAGTTTCTCTTAGGCTCATGTCTCCTGTGCAGATGCTCCCCACCACACCCCACCCCCCCGCCAAGCTCCCAGAGTTCCCATGGCTCACACCTGGTGCCAACCAGCAGCAACGGACCTGCCTGGAGGCCCTCGTGAAGGCCTGGTGCTCAACCTAAAAACCTGCTGCTAATAGAGAATTCAGAGGAGCTGCTCCTAATGGGGCGCCATCTTGGCTAGAGGCTGCCTATATCTTCTATGGGCTGTGCCTCCGTGGTTTCCGAGGGGGCAGATGGGAGCTGCCGGGCCTTATTTGATGGGAGGCATGAATATCTGGGCTAGGTTCACCTCAGAGATTCCTTGTTTTCCTGATAGGTATGAGTGATAATTTTTGTTTGCTTTGTTTTGTATGTGGGTGGTATAATGGAAATAATTGGGGATGGTAATCATTAGAGCCAGCTGAACTGAGTTTGCTGTCACTTAGCATTGTGATCTTGGACAGGTCTTTTAACCTTTCTGGTCTCCATCTGTAGAATGGGAATTATAATACTAGTCACATTTTCCTCTGAGATTGTCATGAAGAGACAGTGGAATACATATACGAAAGTGCTTTCAGAATGGCAGTGTACTCTGTATACAGTGTGTGTGGCAGATAGCATCCCAGTTTGAATTTCAATGAGATTCAGAACTGTGATAAACAAGGCAAGCAGAGCCAGGATGGGGTGAGGCCATCAGGGTGGGTAGGGTGTTAAGTGAAGGAGGCGCTCCCTCACGGGGTTGTTTACATGCGGCTCTGAACCAGCCAGACGCTGAGAGTCAGTGTCTCCTTAAATTTTGCACTGTAGTCACCCTGCTTGCCTCACCCACATCCCTGTCCTGAGTGAAAGTAAACTACATGCCCATGAAAATTATACATGTGATACACTTTTATTGTAACAAAGTCCACCAGTACCTAATTACCCTTGACAGATGTTACCGCTGGGACAATTTCTGGGGTGTCTTTCCTGGCATTTTTCATACATGTACAACCTTAAACTAGCTTTTGTTCTCACCTCATGGGCAGCACAGAAACATGGGGAAGAAACACCGTCTGACCTCAGAGCCTCATGCGTGTTCTAGATCTTTGTCATGGGTGTATTTGTAGACTCTGTGGAGGGGTCACACAGCACATGACATGGCAAAACATGTAGAACGTATGTCACCCAGCCTTCTCTCCCGCACACCAAGTCTTCAGTAGCTGCTCCAGGACCTCCCCCTCCCCCATCTTTAAAAACTCCAGATACCTCTTTTCTTCCATCTCCTGGCTGGCTGGCTGTCTGCCTGCCTCTCATCCAGTACTTCCTCTTTCATCTCTTCTCATGAAGACAAATGTGGCCATTTGAGGACTCTTTATCTCTCTTACTGTCTCCCAGATCAGTTCCATAAAGGATCTGGGTGGTAAAAAAAAGACTCCCCTTCAGGCATGGGTATGAGGGAGAAAGGTTGTCAATAGCTCCATAGGTTTTGTTCCTGACATATAATATCCATACGTACCTCTCCCCGGCCCCTCCTCCACACTTTTGAAATGTGCCCACGCTGTCCCTAATGTCTTCTAAATCAGCGGCCGCCCACCTGTTCGGCAGCAGGGACAGGTTTCATGGAAGACAGTGGTTCCACGGGGGAGGGGGCGGGGTACTCAGGCGGTCATGCAAGCGATGGGGAGCAGCAGATGAAGCTTCACTGGCCTGCCCGCCACTCACCCCAGCTCCCAGCAGGCTGTGGAGCCCTGTTCTAACTGCCATTGTGTCACCTCACGATGCATCACACAGATCTCCAGTGGTACTTCCAAGCCGATGTCATTGTATTTAACAGCTGCCTGTGTTCTACTCTGTCAGTGTGTCATAATGTAACCCCTTCTGTACTAGGAGATGTGTGTTTCTCCTTTTTCACTCTTGCAAATAATCTGCATTGAAAATCCTCCTACACTTTTCCTTGTGCGCTTAAAAGTTTAATTTGCTGGATCAGACAGGATGATGTGCATTTTGATAGCACATGACGGGAAGGTTGATTGTGAGCACGGCATGGGCTCTGTCCCTGGTATTTTTCTTCCTGTCCATCCTCCGCTAGATTCACCTTCACATACAGTTTTCATTTACAGTTTTAGGGCTGTAAGTAACAACTGTAAGAGTTGTTTTTCTAAAATACCCTCGGTAAGATATCGTGTATGGCACCAGTGTGACTGCTTTGGGAATGGTAGCTCCCAAGAGGAATGAGATGTTTTCCCCACTCCATATGAATCATCCTGCAATTTGGCCTGTGGAAGCCTCGGGGTGCTTGAAGGCGCAGGAGAGGGAGATGTGTGGACCCAGCGCCGCCCAGTGGCCGCTGAGAGGACGACGGCCTTTTTTGCAGGCTCAGGCACCAAATCCCTAGGAACTCCTAGGAATGCTTGAGGGGCATTTTACTGGAGGCTGAAGTCCTGCATGAACAACAGGGAGACGGGAGCTAGTGACATTTGGGCTACTGTTAAAGTGACTCCATGTGTAGCCATAGGCTAGCGCCTGGGGCAACTCAGGTGACTGTTGCTTTGGAGTGAATTTGCATTTTATGGCTCACATGGTATCTACAGATATTAGAACGAGACAGCGGCAATATGTCAGGAGCAAGTCGTTTCTGGGCAGTGCTTATCTGACTCCAGTTACCTCTGCCATAACTCTGTGGTCCATAAGTTGGGAATCACTGAGATGGGATATTGGAAAGTTAAGTGCAAATGAAATCATTAACTCAATGTCAAGGGGAGCGTGCTCTTTAAAGGAATCCTGGGGTGAGATCTCACCAAATGGAAGGAACACCCGGTTGCTCCTATTCAGGATGCTAGAATGACTCCCTAATGTAACAAATCAACTTCTCTGGGCAGCTTGTTACCCCTTCATAACGAGTCCCCACCCTATAATGAGCCGTGTTTCCTGTGGCTCTGATCAGGGCAGGTGCTGTCACTGCTATTGGCAAACAGAAGGCTTCTTTTTGCTTCTAAGTCATTGCTTCTGCTTTTTGTACCTCTGTGAAATGCCACCTCCGCCCCTTTAGTAATCTAAAACCTACCATCTTTCCTGCCCTTCTTAACACCCACTGTTCCAAGTCCTCTCAGCAACTTGGGCTTTTAGTGACTTTGGATTTTGTGAACTCCTGAAGCTTTTACACCTGGTGTCAGACGTTTGCTGTGGTCTCTGTTTCAGGTCTGTCACATGTCTTCTCAGCTAGACTGTGACTTCTGATGTCAGTGATGCTTCATGTTTTCATAGTTCCTTGAAGGGAGATGCTGGACACAAAATAGTGTGATATTTCAGGGACTTGCTGCGTGATTAAAAAATGAAAGCCTTTTTGTAAACGGAGATCTTCATATATTAGATCTGCTTTATGTAGACATTTTAAAAATCTTTCATTCAGTCACGCATACACACGCATGCACACACGCACGTACACGCTCATACAGGGCTGGTCCCAGGTGTAGGTGCATAGCCTTCCGCTTAGAACAGAGATGTGTTCCTGCAAAAAGCATGCCCACCAATGTGGACAGTCAAGCTGATGGCTCATAAAAACGGAGCCAATCTGCTTGGATCGAGACTGGGCATCTAGACCACGTGGATCACGTGTCCACTTTCCCAGACCTGGTGTGCTGCTCGGAAAACACTTGTTGCGTGAGTCATGGTCGTATATCTATTGGATTCAGCTTTGCTTCCTCTTGCTCTGCTTTGTGTTTACTTTATGAACAGTGGATTGCTGACCTCTGGGTTAAGAGGAGTTATTTAATGCACACAGGTCAATGGACAACCACTGACTCTTGCATGTTCAGAGGGTCTAATATCTTGGGAGGATTTATACCAGTTACTTAACTGCCTGAACACCAACCTTCCTATTATCTTTATGATAAGATGAGCTTGGGTCTCACGTTTATCCCGAGAAGACAGCCTTATCCAAATCATCTATATTTTAGCAGGCAGTACCAAACCTCAGGCCTCAGAAACACATTTTAAATAATTCTTGCCATGCCATATATTTTAAGTATCATTAAAAATCCACCCTCTTTTAAAAATATGTGTGCAATAGATTTTGTGAAGCCTATAACAAGTCTATGAAAAACTGATTATTTTCCCACGGGTATAGGTTCCGATTTTTATTCTGCTTGCCAAATGAAAAACCTAGTATGCGTGGGCCCTTTATCTTATTTATGCCCTCTGAATAGAATCACCGTGTTCCCAAAGAGGAAATGGGTTACTCGGATTGAGTAGCCTGATCCCTTCCTGTGGTGGGCAAAGGAGTTTGTGCAGCTCTAAACTAGGAAGCATGGATTTCCCTTTCAAATGCCTCGTTTTCTCACTCTTTGCCTTTCAGTCAGCTCTATGTAAACTGGGTCAGAATATAACATGGGTGCTGAGGTGAGTTTCAGCTGCTGGTGGAATGTGCATGTGATGGAAATAGGTCACTTTAGGACCCAAGGATGATGCAGAGAGAGGTTTACAGTCAAAGATAATAATCGTTCTGTCCTTTAGTTAGCATTCCTGTTTTTTTTCTTTTTTTTAACTGAACAGTATGCACCAATGGCCCCAATGTACCTTAGTCTCCGTTCTCTGGCCCTCATTGCTCCAAGCTGGTTATGGCGTTGGCTGCTTTCCCAGCATTCATTCTCTCCCTGATCGTGAACCATGGCTCAGCACCCTGGTTGAGGGATGGGGAGGGATGGGGTATCATCCTGCTCCCCTGTGCCTAAGTCTCTTCTGAATTACTCCCTCTCCACCCTTCCATCTGAGAGTCCTAGATACTTGTTAAGCCCCCAGAACAGACAAGGTGGGGGAATCGGGCACCTTCTGCAGGTGACAGTGGCATAGATATAGCGCCTCACCCATAACTAAGGTGGGAGTAGAAACAGCCTTCTGAGCTGGGGTGTCGGGTGCGCACACAGCTCTCACTTCACAAACAAGGATGAAATAGGCAACACACAGAGGCTCGAGAGACCGTCATGATGAGTAACTCTGAGTACAGGGGGCTGGCGGTGCTCTGTAAGCTTGGACACTTACAGTGGGGCTACATTGTGGACGATCTCAAGGACCGTGGTGGTGAGTGTGAACTGATTCGGCCTTGAGGGGCCAGGAGGGTTTTTCAGCTGGAGACTTTTGAGAGTGTGATTTGACCCAAGGCTTTTGAAATTGTCTTAAAGAGAATTGAGAAGTTGTCCTGTTTAGTGGTTTTAAACCTTTGCTTTGATGATCTCCCCGAGAGGCTGTTCTGGTGGGAGTATCTGGGGAAAGAAGCCGAGAGGCTGGGACCTTGGGCTCCTTTTCCCACTGATTCAGCAGTTCTTCCTCTGTTTTACTTCTTGAGCTGCCAGGTAAGAGCCCTTTCATCAGTCCTTTCCTCCCTTCCTGTGGTTAAACACATAAGTTGGAAAATTTTGTTAACTGTTTTTAAGTGTACAGCTCAGTAGTGTTAAGTATACTCATTGTTAAATAGATCTCCAGACTTTTTCCTCTGGCAAACTGCAACTCTAGTCTCTTTAAATAACAATTGCCCCTTTTCACCTCCCTCCAGCCCTTGGTAACCACCATCCTACATTGTTTCTATGAATTTGACTAGCCAAGTAAGATTTATTTTCAAAAAGCAATCAAGCAGCTGAGAAGGTTTGATAGCCTCCTGATGTATCCATCATTCCTCACTGTCCGCCCCCGACCCCCAGACAGTGAGGAAACTGAAATCCCAGAGGTCCTGGGAGGCCAAGGTGGCCACACAATGCAAATGTTAATCACATGGATACTTAAGCCAGAGTACCAGGTTCAGATTTTAGTTCTGATGCTCTGTATGTGACACTGGGTTAGTGATTTAACCCAGTGCCTCGGTTTGCTCATTGGTTAGAGGGACACGACGGTAACAGAATCTAATTTATAGCCTTGTTGTGAAGTTTAAGTGAGATAATCTATATAAAACCCTTGGAATAGGGCCTGACACTTATATACGTGTCTGCTATGATTGTTAAGTGACAATCAAGAGCTGTAACTTTGGGCCTACAACTAGCTTCCGTGGTGCATGTCTTTTGAGTTTCCACTTAAGACTGAATAGATAGATAGCTTTGACTGGCAAGATTTCCTCCTACACATCCCTATCTCTCATCTAGGGCATGCCATTGATCTTGAAGGATGCTCCATCACTATCTTAATCCTCAGGGAGAAAGTTATGCAGTTCATATCATACAGCACAAGAAGGACAGTTATCCAGTGGCATTAATTCAACAAATATTTATTGAATGCTTTGATGGAAGGACACCTGGGGTAGATGCTGGGGACACTGAGCAAACCAGCCCCAAATCCCTGCTCTCGAGGAGCTTGTGTTCTCTTGGGGCAAACCTTTGTAATGCAGCCCTTTTAATAAATGAAATGTTTTTCCTGAACTCATCTAGCTAAGATGAAAAGTTTGCTTAAAAATATTCAGGTTTGGAAATGAACGCTCTAGACCTGTTGCTGATGGTGCTTTTGAAAACTGGTTCATAAAAATAGATACTAAAAATGTGTAGAAATACTGGTGATTTCAGATTTGAGGCGATTTTTCAGATACAAAGTTTGTAAGTCGGTTTATCTCCAGTGCTTATTCTGGGCTTGCATGTTCAGTACAGTCCCTCATACTTAGAACTTGGTAAGGACAGCATAAGACTCACTTTACCCGTGCTTCAATCAGATGTCAGGAGGAATGTGGAATTCCTCCTACATACGCCTCTCCTGGGCTTCCTCCTTTCCTCCTCAATGTGGGCAGATGACATTCAGACTCAGAGGAAGCAAAAGCAGGGGTAATGCAGTTGGGACTGATCTTCTAGAGGGAAGAAATAGGAATTGCCATCACAGGCTGCTGGGGCTTTCCAGCTACAAGAAAAGATCTGCGGTACAGGTATCATGCTGCTTGCTACCTCCTTAGGTATTTGGGTCATAGCCGGTGCTGTAAAGTACAGCTCTTCTTTCCTGAGGTCCTAGAAGTACTTCATTGGTAGGTACTTCCCAACACAGCATTTCCAGGGTGCCACTGCTAGTCAGTCAAGGTTGTTGGGTGATAGGCATCCCATGTACTGTTAGAAACTGCTGGGACTGGTGTGGTGGCCTTAAAGCTAAGAGACACAATCACCAGCAGCCGTGGCCCATTGTTCATTGCCCACTATCCCCACTTCTTTCCCATTAAGAGACTGCTCTTTTGTTCAGGTAGGGTGGAGAATCCTTGATCTTAGGGAACAGGGACCCCTCTTTTAACCCGAAAGGATGAAGCATGGAGGTCTGGTCCAGTTGTAATAAACCCATTCCCAAACCCAAACCCAAACCCATCCTCCTTTACAACTCTAAGTGTCAATGTGACACTGGCCAACGAGTCTGGTGGTTTCTAGGAAATATTTTTTTAACTTTCCCATATAGGACTTCCCTGGTGGCTCAGTGGTTAAGAATCCGCCTGCCAATGCAGGGGACACAGGTTTGAGCCCTGGTCCAGGAGGATCCCACATGCCGCGGAGCAACTAAGCCCGTGCACCACAACTACTGAGCCTGTGTGCCACAACTACTGAGCCCGTGTGACACAACTACCGATCCCATGTGCCTAGACCCCGTGCTCCTCAGCAAGAGAAGCCACCACAATAAGTCCGCACACTGCAGTGAAGAGAAACCCCTGCTCGCCGCAACTAGAGAAAGCCCGCATGTAGCAATGAAGACCCAAGGCAGCCAAAAAAAAAAAATTCCCATAAAAAAATATTTCCCATGTGAAGGCAGAATGTAATGAGTAAACTTATGCCCCTCCTTCTTCCCAAGGTGGAATTCTATTGTGATGATATAATATCTGGAGCAGTAGCAGCCAATTTACAACTCTAAGTTTAAAAAATATATGAAAATCAGAGAAACCAGGTGAAGCCTGACTGGCAGGGACTGCCTGCTCCCAGGTTTCCTGTTCCATGAGACGATTAGATGTCTTTATCACATGTGTTAATCTGGTTCTGTTACTGGAGACTGGGAGGATTCTAACTGATGCAGCATTTTAATACTCGTCTTTGAGATTAGATGCCCACATCACAGATGGGTTTCCATTATTGTGACTATTATGTAACCAAGAGAACACATGGCCTAAATGTACTGAGTCATCTGACTTTTGACACAGGATCATTGGACTTTAGTGCTGGGGGAACAACTTTAGAGAACTTCGAATCCTGGGGTTCCTACCTTAGGTTCCATGAAACTTGTAGGCCTGTAAGTCACTTCCACCTAGAAGGGTTCCATGCCCAATTAAGTTTGGGAATCCCTCCTATGACATCCCCCTCTCAGAGGAACAGGTTGTGTGTCCATAGTTCCATTCCATCTGTCATAGCTTTTGTTCAGGACCCCTTTGCTTGCTTGTTTGGACCTCTGCAGTAGCCTTATTTCTGGTAACCCCACATCCCCTTATTCCCCACTGTCTTTGATTCATCTTACATGTTACCTCCATTCACTCATGGCTGAGCACATGCTGGATGCTGGCACTGTTCTAGTTGCTGGGGATACAACAGTATCCTGCCTTCATGGAGCTTATATTCTAGTCAAGGGAGCGATGTAGTAGCAAACAAAAAAATACAGAGAGAAATATGCAGTATAGTAGAGAATAAAAGCTTTGGATAAAAACCAATCGAGGAAAGGAGAAGATGTACAACTTTGAATAGAGTTTCAGGGCAGGCATTTCTGCGAATGTAACATTGAGGTGGAGGCCCAAGGAAAAGCTCTCCAGGGAGAGGGAACAGCATGTATAAAGGTTCTGAAGTGGGAGGAGATTTGTGAAAGAATGAGAAGGAGAGAATCATGGAGTGGAGGGAGGAGAAGAAGTAGTGGGACCTGTGGTCAGCTGAGGAGTGGAGACCAGTCAGGTGATACCTGCTGGACCCGTGCAGGGACATGGCTGTGCTGACGGAGGTGGGATGTGTCATGGAGGTTCTAAGCAGGGGAGTGATGTTAACTGACATATATTTTAGAATGATGTGTCTGCTTGCTGCGGTGAGAGTCGATTGTGAAGGTGGTGCCGGAAGGGGGAAGTAGAGGAGACCCAGTCGCAGGTCACTGCAGTAATGCAGGCAAGAGATGATGGCTTGGACCCTGGGTGGTTGCAGGGGGAGAAGTGAAAATAGACTGGATTCCAGATGTATTTTTTTAAAATATTTATTTTTTGGCTGCATCGGGTCTTAGTTGTGGCATGAGGGATCTTTCGTTGTGGCATGTGGGCTCTTGGTTGCAGTGTGTGGGATTCTCTTTAGTTGTGGCCCACAGTCTCATTAGTTGTGGCATGCGGGCTCAGCTGCCCCACAGCATGTAGGATCTTAATTCCTTGACCAGGGATCAAACCGATGTCCTCTGCATTGCAAGACGGATTCTTAACCACTGGACCACCAGGGAAATCGCTCCAGATGTATTTTGAAATTAGTGACAGGATATCATGACAAATTGGACATAGTTATGTGAAAATGTAGGATCAAGGGTGACTGTAAGCATTTTTTTTTCCTTTTTTTTGTGGCACATGGGTCTCTCACTGCTGTGGCCTCTCCCACTGTGGAGCACAGGCTCCAGACATGCAGGCCCAGCGGCCATGGCTCATGGGTCCAGCCACTCCATGGCACGTGGGATCCTCCCAGACTGGGGCACGAACCCACGCCCCCTGCATCGGCAGGCGGACCCTCAACCACTGCGCCACGAGGGAAGCCCTGTAAGCTTTTTTTCAACTATGCAACTAGAAGGATGGACTTGCCTTTTATATGATGGGAAAGACTCTGGGAAGAGCAGGTTGACGGGGGCAGACAGGAGCTCAGTCTTGGACAAGCTTGAGATGCTTGTTAGACATGTAAGTGGAGATGTTTAGTAGTCACTTACGTATAACCACTCGTGATGCACATCTGGAGTTCTTGGTTGACCTACAGGCTGAAGAGGCAGTCAGCAAATCCATCGTACTAAGTGCAGTGAGACTGGCTGAGAACACCTAGGAGTTAAGGGTAGGTGGAGAAGAGAAGAGGTACAAGGACTGAGTCCTGGAATGCTCCAGAGTTTACAGATCGGGGGTCAGTAAGAGCCTGAGAAGGAGCAGCTAGAGGGAAGAGGAAGAATAAGACATGGAGGAAGCTGACGACATTTCCAGGAGGATGGAGTGATCAGCTGGGTCACATGCCACTGAGGACTGAGAAGTGACCTGGGATTTAGCAAGGAGAGGTCACTTATTGGATTCACAGGGAAGTCTTGGTGGAATGGTGAGAGCAAAAGTCAGAGTGGAGCAGAGGAGAGGGACAGTGAGTCTAGACAAGTCCTGGAAGGAGTTTTTCTGTAAAAGGGAAGACAAATGGAGAGGTAGCTGAAGGGGAAAGTGGGTCCAAGAGAATATTTTGTCACACAAAAAGTATACTGAGCAAAATTAAATGGGCAAGGAAGACTTTATTCAAGCTATTGCAAGAGGGAAGAGAGGCCAGATCTCAGTCTGAGCCCAACTCAGCTGAAGCAGAGGGTGGTAGTGTTCTAAGGGCTATAGTGACAGGGAGCTCTAGGCCATCCATGTTTGCTAATTGGTTTTACCCCAAGGAAAAGTAAATTTCTCATAACTCAGTGATAGGAGGGAGTTTTACAACTTGGAGCAAGGTGCCCACTGAGGTTAGGCTCCTACCCTTTCCCTTTTCATAGAAAAGGGATGATGAAGGTGCTGTCCCCTTGACTTGTATTTCAAGAGATGTTTCCCAGGATGTGGAAAAAACAGTCCTGGGCTGAAAACCAAGAGGCTTTTAAAAAGATGTATGTACTTTTTAAAGGGGGCAGGGAGAATTTACACGTTTTCTAAAGAAAATGCTTTAAGAAAAGGGAAGTCAGGGAGAATCCTATCTCAAGTTTAGTCAGCTTGAGGGGATTAAGGCCATCTTGACCAGTTTCTATAACAGATATATAATCTTCCTATTAAATTTCTGACATCTTCAGGATAATCAAGACTCTTTCCTAGTCTGCTACAGCCTCATCTGTATCCACCCTGCCTCTTCCTGAGGCCTACTGATACCCCCAGCACTGTTGGCTGTGTCTGGACCACTCTAGAAAGTGTTGTGCAGCCTTCCCTCTTCCAACCTGTTCCTCTTCTCTGGGTACCTTTCAGGGCCCTCCCTGTGCAGGGCACAGCTCTTTTCTCATCTTCTCTGTGGGACTCTCCCTGACACTAGAGCATTTTATTTCTAATACTTGGCATGCTATGCAGCTAGTGTTTATTTTGAGCACAGGTCTTCCAGCAGTTTCCACTGCCTAAGAAGTATGTGTGATACAAAGGAAGTAATTGCCTGTGTTTCTGCTTAATGGCAAGAATTTGATTCTGAGTCTGTAAGCCCTCCTAGGACTATATTTAATAATTTGGCTACTATGAAATATGCTGGTTGAGATCTCATGACTTTGAGGCTTCACCACCATATGGATTCTGAGTAAATAAGTTCACAAATGATTCCTATTTTAGATTATATGATGATACACAGCCATGCCAGAGCCAGTTTCTATTCCCCAGCTGTGTGAGTGTGTGTAACTCCACGAATACAGACTGACAAGTTGGTTTAATATCACCTCGAGAGAGGGCTTCGGCTACAGAGTTGTTGGACTGATGATGTAATACAGCTTTGCAGGCTGTAATAGGTTTGGCAGGAGGTTTCATGGGGTATGGGGCTTTAGGGTTCAACTTTGGAGCCCCTGAGAAGGGCTGATGCTTTCATCTGTAACTGTGCTGGGGGTTCCCTATGATTAGAGCTTCAGACCTTTGAATGGGGCTAGGGAGGGAAAACAAGGCTTTAGAGTTAGCAGGAGAAAATGAACATGAAGAAAAAAAAACCAATAAGTGGTCATGGAGCTGGCAAGAGTGAAGGAAATAATGAGACAGAATTAGTTCTTACTGACAACTTGAAATTGCCTGGAACATTATAAAAATCCATCAGCCTGTGAAAAGCAGACTCACAGCGACCACTGGATGGTGTGATATTTGCAATTTTTCTGGACACAAATTTAGAGAAGCCAGCAGAGATTTAGCCTAATAAATAGATTTTGGCTGGTGCAAAGGTTTTGAAAAGAGGGCTCAAAATTAGCTTCAACCAGGGTTCTCTTCCTCTGGCAATCTTGAAATCAGTAGAACTGAAATTGGTCGATTACCCATTTTTCCCTTCAAACATCTGTTGCTGTTTTGCTGTCCTTACAATGAATTATAAAAAGTCGTAGTGTCTTTTCCTATTGAATGTTCCTTTGTGGATTGCTTCTCTGCTTTTTATCCTCTCTAGTGGCATTTAACAGTGTTGGCATGGCCCTCAAATTTTTGATTAACTGCAGGAAACTCTTATGCTACTAAAGTTACTCTTCTAACAGTTGCAGTGGTTGCTGAGCATATAGGAACTCCTCAAGGAGTTTCAGTCTCTAGGAAGAGGCAGATGATCAGCCCTCAACTTCAGTAGGTTCAGAGAGGTGTGTCTATTTGGTGGCTAAGTCTTGGCAGAGCAGGGATTGTGTAGGGTTCCTAACTTTATCCCCCGAATGTCAGTAGATGGAGCTTTGCTCAATGGTTTAAAAAAAAAGACTCCCAAGGAGATGGATGTGTTGAGAAAGGGAATTTCAGACACAGGGGAAAGCAAGTACAGAGTCACAAGAGTATGAACAGATCTCCAGGTTTACATGATGGCCAGGTGGTGGAGGGCTGTGGGCCGAAGTGCCAGTGGAAGTGGCTCAGGTCGGGAAGGGTGCCCTCTGAAGGCCACGTGGAGCAGCGCAAGTTCGTGCACACAGCAGGTGCTCACAAGTCCTTACCACGTGGCTGAAGGAAGGAAAGGAGGGACTTCAAAGCAGGGAGGCCCCTGATTAGATTCGTTTTAAATTTCTCCTGCCTGCCACTGTGAGGAATGGTCTGGAAGTGTTGAGTCCGGAAGAGAATCCTCACGAGGTGGGGGGATAGTGTCCCCCAAGGGACACTAGGTAACATATGGCAGTGTTGTAGGTTGTTATAACTTGGGGCTTGTTACTGGCATCTAGGTACACATCTTAGAACGAAGAGGACAGCTCCTACCCCGACTCCCCCAAATTGTCCAATCCCAAGTGCAGATAGTGGTGAGGCTGAGAAAGCCAGGTCTAGAATGAGAACATCCTTAGCACACAGGTTGTAAATTTACTGAAACTACTACTGAAATGTATAGAGAAAATGTTTCTTAAATTTGCTTAGAGCTGGTCTGATATTCCTCAAGAGCCCCACTTACCAGGTTGAAGGAAAAAAAATTAACGCTATTAAATCTAATGTGGTTTAGAACTTGGTAGGATCCAGTAATTGTAAAGTCCCTTTAGAGTGTGATCAGTCTTTGGGAGATAATTGCACAGTCTCTTCTATTGCCACATCCCCTCCTTCATTTTTCCTGATCTTCTCCAATTTAGTATCAGAGTTTATGAGGGGGGCTCATGAGATCTCATGGTGCCTGGAAAATTCTTTGAGAAGCTCAGGGAACACTGCTGGGTAGAACTGCCATCCTATGATTTTCAACCTAGACTGGCCCAGCAGTATATATTTTTTTGTTTACATATTTGGGTTCCATGTAAAATTTTAAAAAAGGGCTGTTCTGCTAAAAAAAAAAATGCTGATCCAATACACCTTTGAGGCCATCTGTACCGGAATGTGAAATAAAGGCTAAGACTTGTGTCCTGTGACACATAAAGGCATTTTTTTGGGTATCATGACATTTATTTCTAGGTTTTTTTCCTGAGAATTGGGCTGCCCAAACCTTTTAGTCATGTGCAATTTTGTCATCATCGTGCAGATGTGGATAAAATCTTTTCATCATGGTCAGTATGTTCTTACAAATGTAGCAATTTCTCATTGAAAACTGCCCTCCTGAGGGAACGTAATAGATTTCATGGTTCCCCAATGAAGAGGGAAGGTGCTAACTAGCCGCTGTGTGGCTCCAAGTACATCATTATAGTAACTGCTTCCCTTTAAGGAATTAAGAGCTAGTATCACAGCCTTAAAATTCCCTTTTCATATCAATAAAAAGACATTTTCACACTTGCTCTGTGAATAAAGTTTCTTCAGTAACTCCTTCTGCATGGCTGAGTCTCTTCTGTTTCACCTGCGAGATTAGAGGACAGTTAGATGAGAAAAGTCTTTTGGAACAGGGCTGGCTGCAAAGGGTTTCTGATGAGGCATTAATAAGTGCCAATTACCATGAATATAATAGCAGTCCATGTTTGTTGCTTGCTTACTATGATCTCAGCATTGCTCTGAGCACATCTCATTTGTTAACTCGAATCCTCACCACAGCCTACAAGTAGGTGCTGAGATGGGGAACCGAGACGTGAGGAGGTCAAGGTCACACTTGACCGGACTCTGATTCAAACCCCTGTGGCCTGGTTCCAAGGTCCAAGTGCTGGGTTTTCTGTATGTACTGAATTTTCTCTCTGCTTTAATGCTTTCTGAGTCAGGATCATCCATCTGCCTACACTAGAAAAGCAACATCATGTCATCAGTGTCCTTAAGCAAAGATTAGGAACACTTACATCTCCCTGCCTTGCACTTTAAATATGTTAGTGGGGTTTGGTGAAAATTATTCTTCTAGATATCAAGCTGTAAGCTCCAGAACTCTTTCCATTTTATGACTGTCCCATTGTCATGGGTCATCTACCCTGGATTTGTGTGGCTCAGGGACGGGGGTCTAGCAGGGCATTGATGATTCATTCATCCATTCAGTTAGCAAATACTTAAAGTCCATGATGGACACAGCACGTGCCAGCATTGTAGGGGTTACAGAGAGATATGCCTGCTTCTTCCAGAAGGGTTTGATGTCAATATATTTGGTAAAGAGGGAAGACGCACATTTATTAAGCACCAACTCTGTACCAAGTACTGTGCTAGGCATCTTATGTTTGTTCTCATTGAATTCCTCTAACAACCTTGAGAGGTAGGTACTATCTCCATCTGATGGGTGGAAAACAATCTCAGAGACTGAGGTAATTGTTTAAGGTCACACAACCAAAACAAGGGCAAAGCTAGGAATCAAACCCTGGAGAAGATTTAAAAAGAAAAATCTTTAATGAGATCTGTTATGTACAGATCTCCCCACATCCAAAGAAAAGAAGAACGAGTTCGTTCTGGAGAACAGGGTTTTTCTTCAAACCACTTTCCATGGAATTCGTTCCAGAAGTTGTTTCTTCCAGGGGTGGTGGAGGGGAACCAAACTGTTTGGTAGTCCAGTGTGAGGAGTGCCGTTTTCTTCTCAGTGGTCCACAGTGCTCATTAGCATGGCGAGGCCCCCAAAATTACTGCAGAAGGAAGTTTTTTGACTTTGTTTAATCCATACAGTGTTGCCAAACTTCAAGGTGATCAGCAGAAGACCAGCTTGGGAAATTGTGATTTGAAGGAAGGAGGCCTTAGGGGGAGAAGCAAGAATATGGATAGACTACCACTGGATAGTTAGAGCCTCCTTGGGTCACATTAGAGGCTGAGGGAGAGGGGATCCAAACCACGCAGCACAAACTCTTCTCTGCCAGGAGTAATTTTATCTGTAAGGTCACATTTGCTGCCTGTTTTATGTGTGTGTGTGTGTGTGTGTGTGTGTGTGTATAAATTTTCAATTTATCTGTTGGTTGAGGTACAGTTCTGAAAGCATAAAACTCACCTTTTAAAGTATACAAATTTGGTGGTTTCAGGATATTTATAAGGTTGCTATAAGGATATTCATAAGTACAACCATCACTCTGATTCCAGAACATTGTCATCACCACCAAAAGCAACCCTGTACCCATTATCGTCACTCCCCATCCCCCTCCACCCCACTGCCTGGCAACCGCCAATCTACTTCCTGACTCTGGGTTTGCTTATTCTGGACACATCATATAAATGGAATCACGTGTGGTCTTCTGATGCCTGGCTTCTTTTGATTAGCCAAATGTTTCAAGGTTTATCTGTGTTAAAAGTATGTATCAGTACTTCATTCCCTTTTATGGCTGAATAATGTTGCACTGTTGGGTATACCATCTTGCATTTGCCGTTTGAGAAGGAAAGATGGTAGTCGGAGAGGACCCTGTCTTCTCTGCGACTGGGGAAGGGTGTGAGGTGGACAGCTATCGTTTCTGCCCCTCTGTTCCTTGCTCAGAGGCCGTATAAAGGCTGATCCTCAGGCCAGGGCAGAGAAACCAGGCCTGGTCCATCAGAAGCTTGGATCCAGTTCAGGTATGTGACCCAAGCCATATCTGGATTGGTGGGAACAGAGGCCTGTCCCTTGGCTGGGGTCGCTGCGGGACAGTGTGCTAACATTTGTCAGCACTTGCAGAGAATCTGCCTGAGCGTGGGTGTGACATAAAGGAAAGCACGGGTCTTGTAACCTTACCTGAAACAAGTGGGTCGTGTGAAACCCTTAGGTGGTGTTTGACTGGTAATGTTAACCAGCAGAATGTTTAAGGTGGGTAGGCCTGACTGCTCTCTAACCTGCTTCCAGATGATAAGGACAACCAGTCTCACACAAATTCTCTCACGTATACAGACAGATAATGAGTACATTGAAGTGCGAGCAGGAGCCGCGTGGGTTGATTTACTGTATTAGCTTTATGAATTTAAACATCCTGATTGTTTTAGGTCCGCAGTAAAGAGTCTGACTTCCTTTTTTGATGTTTGCTGATAACTTGTAAGCCTCTTTCCTTCCTCTTCCCCTCCTGTCCCACGTGTGGATAAGCAGGTCAGAAAGCCTGGGTGCTCCTTCCTTTGGTGAGGGGGTGGGATTCAAACCACACACCCCTTTCCTTGTGCAAACGCTCTCCCCATCCCCACCTCCTAATCACAGTAAGAACCCAGGCCAGTCTCCTTTTTTTCTGTCTTGACCTCCGAGCCCAGTTTTGGGTGGGAGTCCATCCTGTGTCTGCAGGGTGGCCACATCAAGGTCTTTGCGTGGAAGGCTCGCTTGAGGCAGAGATGATGGTATCCCACAGGCAAGATTCTTTTCCACGAAGATCAGAATAAATAACTAGAAATCTTCCAAACCCATGGCTTGGCACATACCTGGTTAGGGATTAAGCCCTGGGAGGGGATCGCCAGGGGTAAAAGCCATAGGTCTTGCAGAAATGATAAACAAACATTATGCTTGCAAGGGGAGGGACGTCTCAAAGATTGGGCAGTCCACATACTTGAATATCTTTAACTTGACCATTAAGAACTTAATCGTAAGATTCATGTTAATTAGCCCCTGTCTCCTTACTCTCACTGCTAATTGGCAAAGCCTTGGTTCTGACAGAGATTTGGATAATAGAACTGTGTAGTTGTCTCTTGTAGGTTCCCTTGTTTTGTATAATGTTTCTCTCTTTTTGTATAATGGCTACAGATTGTCCCTAGAGTTGAAGCTTAACCAGCATAGACGTGATTTCATATGTCTGTGCTGAAGCATTTGAAAATTACAGATGTTGGGCTTCCCTGGTGGTGCCGTGGTTGAGAGGTCCACCTGCCGATGCAGGGGACACGGGCTCGTGCCCCGGTCCAGGAAGATCCCACATGCCGCAGAGCAGCTGGGCCCGTGAGCCATGGCCACTGAGCCTGTGCATCCGGAGCCTGTGCTTCACAACGGGAGAGGTCACAGCAGTGAGAGGCCGGCGTACCGCAAAATAAAAAAAAATTACAGATCTTCTAACACCTGACCTTTGTAGAGATCCTGGGTCCAGTTAAGCCTGATGCTAGATCTTTCTGTGAACTTGACAATTACATGAGCCAATCAATTCCTTCATGTTTCACCTTAAGCTGGTATGAATTGGGTTCCTGTCAGTTACTCCTAAAATACTTCTGAACAAAATAGAGTGCTCGGAATTCAGAGTGGAGGGTGGACAGGCCTATATTTGTCCCTCCTAACCCTGTTTCTCAATTTTCTCCAACTAAAGAATTTCTGATATTTTCATAGCTGAATTTTTAAGGAAAACAGTAAAACCTTCAGTGTTCTTACCCAGACCCAGTTCTTAGTGGCAGAAAATGCAAATCCCCTCGGCTGCAATGTTAAGTAGTTTTCTAACTTTCAAAGCTGTTTTAGTGAGATCATGTTCTAGCTTTATTCCCCTCCAGCCAAGCTTCATGGGTGGGCTCTTTGTTCAACAGTTTCCTTAGAAGGTTGAAGCACTGGGAGGAAAACGGAAAGCACTCCTCAGCCTCAGAGCACATGTTAACAGTACAGGAGGTACTAGCGTCGTCAGAAATAAAGATCATTACAAAAGAAGGATACATGTGTGCTTTTCATGCAAGTCAGCATTGCCAGAGGACGCCAACATTTAAAAAACCAACTGAGGTTAAGAAATGACAGAGTGCTCTCCAGATAAACCCCTGCCTCTGCTCCAGGGTGAAAACGGTGTTTTCCATGGGGGTCCCTACCTTTTCGGCTCTTGGAGTCATTCAGTGTTGATAACAGGAAGAAGAGGCCTAGTGGTTCAGGCAGCACTGCTGATGCCTAAATGCAAGGCGCTGTGTTCTGCACTGATGAGGTGATGGAGCGAGAGACAGACATGCCTTCATGACCTTGCCCTCCACTGGGAAGTGGGCAATGAGCAAGGGAAGAGACACGTGGATAGAATGGTTTTTAAAATTGAGTGCAGTAGTAGTGCTACAGAGAAAAACAAAGTGTGCTGGACCTGCTGGGACTGACAGGGCTGTCGGCTTTCCAGGAGTGGGGAGGGAGGACGCAGCTTCCTCTAGAGGTGAGCCAGCGGAGCCTTCACATGAGAAGGGCTAATGATCCATTTGTCTGCACACCTGAACTGTTTCTAGTGACAAGCAGCCTAAGTGACTGAGATCTTACCGTGAGCTGATTAGACAAGAGAGTTGGTAGGCAGACTTAGTCATTTAACAACTGGTCGGCAGAGGTAGTCATTCAATCCTTGTATTGTGTACTAAGCACTGGCAATATGACATAGAGGCTGGGTTTGAAGGTCATTTAGGGCCTGGCTACTGGGAGTGTGGTCCACTGACGGGCAGCATCGGCATCCCAGGGAGCATGTTAGAAATGCAAACTCTCAGGCCCCACCCCAGACCTGCTGAATAAGTCTGCTTTTTAAGCAAGATCCCTAAGACTCATGGTTTGGAGGATCCTTAACATTGGAGAAGCACTGGCTTAGGCAACAGAGTTAGGAATGAGTAGAGCTGGAACCTGCCTGCAACTAGATCTTGAGTTTGTTGATGGAGACGACAGACATGCAAATACATGACTTCCTAGCGTGAAAGCTACAAGCAAGTAACAAGGGGCTGGGAGTGCAGAAGAGGGTGTGAGTTCCGCTCACCTGGCCCGGGTGGGGTGGGGAGTGGAGGAAGGTCAGGGAAGGCTTCCCAGAATGATGACACCACAGCTTGATGGGGAAGAACTGGTCAGATGAACACACAACTTGTAAATGAGGGAAGGCCACACAGATTGTCATTGGAGGCACTGCTGGGTTTGTGGGAAGATGGAGTGAGGGAGGGTAAAGCAGAGCTCAGTTCCAGATGAGGCAAGAAGGACCTGAATCCTGGTGGTCGGGTTCACTACGTCTTGGGAGGCCTTGGGAGGAAGCACCACTTGAAAGTCTAGGAGAAGACAGCACGTAGCAGGCAGGCCTGGAAGGCTTGGAAAGAGCACCGTGTGCCCTCTTGCTGCTTGAGCTGACTGGACTCAATCTCACCGGAAAACCTGGGCGGTTCCCCGGTTCCGGATTTCCCCTTAGCTGGCCGGCTCCCTCCCTCTGCACAGATCTGTTGCCTTTGCATGTGGAGGTCAGGAGTGCGCTGACCCAGCTAAGAGCTAGTTGGCCTGATACAGGGATTGGTGCAGACAGTAGGGGGAGGGAAGCCTGCTTCAGTGATTGGCAGATCATCACTCCTCCTTTCCTCTCTGCGTTTCTTGCTCAGATACACATGTAGACTTCCTCAAAGTGTTGGAGAGCTTTCGAGGGAAGGAGAAGGAACAGAGCCCTTGACTGTGTGCAGTGCAGTGATTCTGTGTTTAGCGGACGGGGAGAACAGATGAGATGGAACGCCTGTTGCCAGGGGCCAAGTCTAAATGTCTCCATGACTTCGTTTCACAGCAGTGGTTTCCCAAACTCCTTTTAAGACAGAAAAACTTAAAGACCTGTTTCACATACTGAGCTGCTGTGTTAAGCGGTGCCCCCGAAGTTTTTGGGGGTTGGCGAGGGTGATGATAATGAGACTCCCCGCAGAGGGCCTCCTACTTACCCAGAAGGACTGTAGGACCACAGGGTTCTTGAGACACCAGGTGGAAATCAACGTTTTGGTATAAAAAGAAGATAGGCCAACTCAACTCCTATATAGAGTTGCATGTATGCATACAAGCATATATACATATCCCTACAAATCGATCAATGTTATCCTCACACCCTAAGTAAAACAAAAAGAAACCCAGACAAAACAATAGACCGCCATATAAATGCTTAACAATGTGGATTTTAAAAAAGACATAAGCTGTAAATTGAGTGTTAAATCATGAGGAAGCACGGTGAAAGTTCTTGAGAAGACAGTGGCATGTCTCCCAGCCCATTTAATTAACCCCTTACTGCGGGGAGAGACCCAGGCTTAGTCTCTGCCCGCCTTTTCTCCTGTATGATGAGGTGCTGGCCTGAGCAGGGCAGCCACAGGAGAGCCCAGGTAAGCTGGCGAGTGTTCCAGCAAACAGTCTTGCGGGGCTAGTCAGTCTGGCCTCCCAGGCGGCAATCTGGAGGCCGTGAGGGAACATGTTAACACATATATATGGAATCTTAACAAAAAACAAACACATGGTTCTGAACAACCTAGTGGCAGGACAGGAATAAAGACGCAGACGTAGAGAATGGACTTGACATGGGGAGGGGAAGGGGAAGCAGGGATGAAGTGAGAGAGTGACATGGACAGATACACACTCCCAAATGTAAAATAGATAGCTAGTGGGAAGCAGCCGCATAGCACAGGGAGATCAGCTCAGGGCTCTGTGTCCACCTAGAGGGGTGGGATAGGGAGGGTGGGAGGGAGATGCAAAATGGAGGGGATATGGGGATATATGTATACTATAGCTGATGCACTTTGTTATACTGCAGAAACTAACACACCATTGTAAAGCAATTATACTGCAATAAAGATGTTAAGAAAAAATGTCTGTTTGCTTCTTCCCAAGCCCAAGCCCCAGCCTCCCCTCAAAGACCGAGAATTCGTTAAAAAAATAAATCTGGGAAGTCCCCCAAGGAGGCCTACCGGAGGAACAAGGAAAACATCCATTGTAAACAGCAGATTTGTCTTCTGACGGGTTTGGTTTGCAAATGATAACAATTCCAGGTAATTTTTCATTTCAATCGGAGGAGCGGGTATTAAAAAGAGAGGCGGGGCGAGGGAGAACTAGGGCCAGCGGATCTCCAAGTGCCGCGGGCACTCCCGGGTCTACAAGGGAACAGGGGCACGGAGGGCTGGGCAGTGCCTCTCACTCCATCAGGCGAGATCGAATTGTGGCTGCTCGGCCTGTTGACAGATGCAGTTTCTACAAAACAGCAGCCCAGAGAGAGGGCTGCGTGATTAATGCCTCTAGCTTCCGTGTGCCCCGTTATCTGCGCATGTGCATAACTTAATGGTTCAGGACAGGGGACAGAGGATGCTTAATTGAACGTATAGCAGGCCCTTGATAGCTGAAGAACCGTCCTACAGCAATTCAGCGAGATGGCTATGATTTCGGCATGTCGTTAAAATTCTTACTTAGGATAAATTTTTTTTAAGGAAAAAGAAAACAACAATGCCTGAAAGCAAGTAGGGATTCCCCCCACCACTCCCCCCGTTCACCGCTTCCTCCCTGAGGCAAACGGAAGTGTTGTTTCTGACAGCAGTTAGATGTCTGAAGACAGCTGGGAGGGCGGGTTCACACTCACCTCCTTCCTTCATCTCTCCTCTCCTCCCAGGACCCCCAGGAATCTCCCCTCTCCCGCTCTGAGTTTCTCTCCTCTGGTTCTTTTTGTTCCCTCCACCATCTGCCCTTCTGTGCTGTGCTTTATGACCCATTTGCCATCCTTCCCCCCTGGAGCCCGCGGCCTCTAGCTGAAAGGGGAGGGGGGAGCAGATTGCTTAAAATCAACGAACAGCCTAAACTGCTTTCACTAGGAAACACTGTCCATTTCATTACTTGCTAATGAATATTGTTAAACTAATCTGTCATTTGTTTTCTAATTATGTGTCACCAGGCATCACAGTGGCAGCTGAGGTGACTGCTCGTGAACAGTTTTCCTCCTTGAATCCTGTTTTTTTTTTTTTTTTTTTTTTTTTTGTGGTACGCGGGCCTTTCACCGCTGTGGCCTCTCCCATTGCAGAGCACAGGCTCCGGATGCGCAGGCTCAGCGGCCATGGCTCACGGGCCCAGCCGCTCCGCGGCATGTGGGATCTTCCCAGACCGGGGCACGAACCCGTGTCCCCTGCATCGGCAGGCGGACTCTCAACCACTGCGCCACCAGGGAAGCCCATGAATCCTGTTTTTTAAAGTAAGAACTACTAGGAATGATTAGCAATAATCTGAACCTGGTAAGCTTTTCCCCCTTTCCCCAGTCTGTCAGCAATATCTCCCCGATGTTTATAATACTACCATGATCTTATCACCACCTGCCTCACCAAGCTGCTCCAAACCTGGGACAGCCCTACTTCTGAAGTCTTCAGCTCCACTGAGACCACAGCTTCTCATCATTTCCCGTCATGGTTTTGTGGGTCTGGAATTTGGGCAGGACCCAGCATGTTGCACGGACTGGGTCATTCAGTGCTAAACTGGTCTGGAGGGTCCTGGTGGGTTTTGCTCACATGCCTGGCCCCTTGACAGAAGGGACTAGTTAGATGCGGGGCTCAGCTGGCCCCCTGCTCTCTCTGTGTGGCCTCTGCCTCACCACGTGGTCCCTCCAGCAGGGTAGTTGAACTTCTCCTACCATTGCCCAAGGCTCCAAGAGAGTATTCCACAGACCAGAAGTAGAAGCTGCCAGTGTCTACTGGCCTGACCTAGAAGCTCACATAGCATCATTCCTACCATATTCTGTTGGACAGTGCAGTCAGGGTCTACCCAAACTCAGTCTACTCCTAACGAGCTGTTGAGTGCATCCCAGAAGACTGCACATCCCTACAAAGTGGCCCCTCTGAAAGCAAGTGGGTTCAGATCTCAGTTGGGCCATCAAAGCTGCCTGGTCAACCTTCTCTTGTGTTTGATTTCTCTCCCTTCCTGTGATAGTTATAAGAAACGTTTATCCCCTCCTGGAATGCCCAATCTAGCTCTTCCTCTCGCAGGACCTCATTTGATCTAATTCTTAGCAGGTGGCCTTGCCTTCTGTTTCTCAGAGGTATGAACATTCTCTGTCACTTGAACACGTCATTTTCAAATCCCTGTCTCAGAGATGTCCTGCCCTCCTTTCAGATTGGCCCTACCACTGTTTGCACCCTTCATTTCCACACTTTTCCTCAAGGTCTGACCAGTATTAATCATTCCTTCTCTGGGTCCATTCTCTCAGCCTAAAAACATGCTCAATCTTGTTATGGAAATACTAGTGCTATCAAATCCTTGGACCTTCCTGACAAAGGTTACCAGGGGCTCCTGCTCACGGTATCCAATGGTGGAACTAATTTTTAGTCCTTACCTTGCTTGGTTTCTCTGCACAGTTCACCACTCCTTTCCTCTCAAACTTCTTTTTTGGCCACGCCGTGCAGCTTGCAGAATCCTTAGGGACCCAAAGCAGATCAGTGGTGGCCTGGGGGTGGAGGGAGGGAAGGACTGCAAAGGAGCACGAGGAACTTTGGGGGGTGAGGTGGGAATATTGTGTGGTTTGACTGTGGTGGTGGTTTTTCGTGAGTGTAAGTATCTGTCAAAACTCATCCCCGTTGTCTGATGGATGCAGTTTACTGTGTGTAAATTACACCTCGATAAGGTTGATGACCCCCCAAATCAGATGGGGGAGCAGGGCCAACAGGCCTAGACACATTGGTCTGTCACTAGTAGACAAAACTGAGTCATGACCCTGCCTGCCCACCAGACTGTCACTCTGAGCTTGAACCCAAGGCCAGCCCGAGCCCTCCCTCCCAAGCCAGGCTCCTTGGGAAAGAGCAAGAGTGGTGTCCCAGTAATAGGAGTGGGTGGGCAAGGGAGAAAGGGGGAGCGTGCGGGGTGCTGGACTCCAGTCAGTGGCCATCCAGGGGCTTTTTCTTGTGCTCTTACATAACCTTCCTCAGCGGCCTTTGGGTCAGGCATACCAGACCCGTTGTCACCGGAGGGTTAGGTGCAGCATGCGGGATCTTAGTTCCCTGAGCAGGGATCAAACCTGTGCCCCCTGCAGTGGAAGCACTGAGTCCTAACCACTGGACGGCCAGGGAACTCTCTCCTCTCAAACTTTCTCTGGTTTCAGAATCGTTTTACGGTTTTTTTCCCCTTAACTTCTCCCTTCCTCAAATGTTAACATTCCCCTGAAGTCTGTCCTCGGGTCTTTGCTCATGCTGTCTGCTTTCCCTCCATGGTGCAATTCGTGGGCGTGTCAATTGCTGTCTAATCTGAAGACCCTCAAACAGATCTAGCCCAGATCCCTTTCCTCAGCAACAGGCTTATATATATAGAATTATCCACTAGACATCTTGGCCTGGATGTCCCACAGACAACTCAAACTTACATATCCAAAGTAGGACCTGTCACCTAAAGAAAAGCGCAACCTAAACGACAGACTGATTTCTTAGCCTGCTTCATTTTCCTGTTTCGAGCCTTCAATCTGCAATCCTTGTACTCCTTTTCCTTGCTTTTCACATTCACTTAATCACTAACTTGTGTTGATTCCCTCTCCTAAGTATCACTCATCTTGTCTTCATATCGATCCTTATCATCTGGTCAGGATGGTGACAAATAGGTAACTGGCTACCTTTCTCTTCATCTCCTCTACTGTTATTCTGTTATCCACACAGCCACCAAAGACATGCTTCTAATCTCAAATTTGAATAAATCATTGCCCTACTCCTGATCCTTCAATGACTCCCCATTGTCTAGAAATTAAAGCTCAAACTTGTAGCCTGGCATAGTAAACACTTTCTGCCACCCAGCTTCATCCCTCCATTCCCTTCCTTACACCCTACGCTTCAGCCTCATTCCTGTTTTATGTTTTCTTTCCTTTGCATTTGATGTTTTGTTCCTGCCTGAAATCCCTCCCTTCCTCTCTCATTAGGCAATTCCTACATACACTCTAATTCTCCACTTAAGTTTCTGTAAGAGATTTTAGATCTTGCTCCCTGAAAACATTTGGCCATGTCTAGAGAAATTCTTAATTGTCACAAGTTGAGCATGATATCAATCAGGGCTGCTGCTAAATGTTCTATAGTATAAAAGACAGCTCCCCACAGCAAAGAATTCCCTGGCCTAAAATGTCAGTAGTGCTGAGGCTGAGAAACTGTTTTAGGTCAGTTTTCATTGTGCTACTATTCCTTGATATTTCTAAGTTTTTCCTGCATACTGTACTGGCTGTTCTTGAAACTCTTATCAGTCATTTACACTTTAGAGTTAATGAGGCTTGGTTGGTTTCTTCAATAGATTGATTGGTAAAGGAAAGTAGCTTAAGAAAGAGACAGTATGCAAAGGAAGCACTACAGTTCTTGCTCGTCTCGCAAGCTTATCCTCTTCCCTTCTCTAGATTTTCAGATTCTCCCTTTTCTTCTTTATAGTCACAAACACTTCTCAGAACATCTCCAGGCAACCTTTATTTGCCTTAGTTTACTAAGACTTCTAACAGTGAAGCTCAAGAGGAGAAGTGCTACTTACTAGTTTCCTGGCTTCAGGCTCCATTTCCACTCTTCCATGCTCTCCTGTGTACCGTGGGAGGCTACAAGACTACAAGAAAACTGCATTTCTAGAATCCCCCCGCCCAATGGCTTCTAGTTACCTTCTACAAATTGGAGGCACTGGTAGGAGATTAGGAGGCATGAGGAAGGAAACAATATTTTATGTGCTTCTGCGGTGCAGCAGTGGTGGTAGACAAGTCTAGGTTCTAGGCATCCTGCCTAGGCAGTGGGTATTCCAGCAACAAAGCACCTGTAGACTCTGGTTCCAGTAGCAACCATGACTGCTGTGGACAAGTTTAGACTCAACTTTCTGCAAAGAAACCCAGACGGTTCTCCCAACAACACCAGCATGGAATGTTCTGGCAATGGTGTACGGATCGTGGACGTTGAGTAACATTTTCCTTTTGTTCCTCCAGTACTAGGATGGGAGCAGCTTCTTGCAATTACTGGCCTGTGGCTAAGTTCACCTGGTCATTTTTCTCTCTGCCGGCTCTTTCCAGATATCTGTTTCCTGTATTAACTTTCCTGTCTGCAATACCTATAGTGGCTTCCGTTTTCCTGATGAGACATGGAGTGGTACAGCACTAGTATGGCACAATCCCATTCCCAGGAATTTTTCATTTTTCTGGGTTCTTGAGGTTTAGATTAATCACTATAAAATTTTACTTCCTGGAGATTAGGGTGTGAATCCTGGTAAATAGAGTGTTTGAACTCCAACATAAAGAGAAAAATGGTCTCTTGCAGAGGTAAGATGTTAAAAACTTTTCTGATTGAGAAGGGCTTCAAAGCAAGATCCCCCTACCTCACTTCCATAATCTTATTTTTTTAACATCTTTATTGGAGTATAATTGCTTTACAATGGTGTGTTAGGTTCTGCTGTATAACAAAGTGAATCAGCTATACGTATACATATATCCCCATATCCCCTCCCTCTTGCGTCTCCCTCCCACCCTCCCTATCCCACCCCTCTAGGTGGTCACAATGCACCAAGCTGATCTCCCCATGCCCATAAATCTTTATAGCCTTCTGACATTGAATGAATTGATAGGTTTGATCTCATTTGCTCTTCTCTGAAGTTAAAAGCAAGTCCTGATTTGATTTTATTTTTCTGAGGAAATACATTCCTTGGATACAACAACTCTGAATACCAACCACAGCAGTACCTGCTTTGACAATCTTGCCTGCTGTATTAGCATGAAATAATTATGCGGGAGCCTGAACAGCCTCATTTGCTTCATCCCATAATCATGTACCAAGCAGGCATCTTTTCTGAGAAAATACTGAAAACTTCTGATGCCTTCCTTCCTACCATAACTAGAAAACAATTCAAACTACCCTCGCTGTCCATAGTGAGGTCCTTGGCTCTGCTGTCCCCCACCCCATGCCAAACACTTACATGCTTACCATGCAGGCTGCTTTTCTGTTGTTCAAATACTAAAAGCTTGTACCTGACTTTGGGTTTTTATATTTGCTTCCCAGAAATCCTCTGCCTCTAGATCTTCTCGTGGTTAGCTCTTTACCGTTCAATTTTCAGAGTTAATACTTCTTCAAAGATGATTTCATTAATGTTTATGTACAGAGTTGTTCCCCACTCCAAGTTATTCGCCACTCCAAGTTATTCTCCACTCCATAATTATCTTTAATATTTCATAGTTCATATTGCTCTATCAGCATCGGAAATTATGTAATTTTTTTACTTGTTGATTATCTGCCTTCTACCACTAGGAGGTAAACTCTCCGAAGACAGGGAGTTTACCTGTTTGCCTTTACGGCTTTATCTCCAGAGTTTAAGGTGTTCTGTAGAAGACAGTAAAGGCCTAACAGACAGTTGCTGAATGACTTGATTACTGTCCTCACTGTGCTTTCTATTCTGTTCAGCAAGTGTTGATGGCGTCTGCACTCTGTGGATGGTACTGTGATGAGGGGCAGAGGACACGGTGCCTCTCAACTAGTGTTCAGTGTGGTGAGAATGGGGTCTGTCAATAACCATGACCCCCTCCCCAACAAAAACCAGTCGCTACTAAGCACTCACAATATGCCAGGTACTTGGCTAACTGTCTCCAGACTTCATCTCATTCAGTCCTCTCAACATTTCATGACGTAGGTATGAATCACCCCATTTTACAGGTGAGAGAACTGAAATCTAGAGGGGTCGAAATTACCCTAAGTCATGCAGGGAGTACACGTCGAAGCCCCAGACTGAACTTAAGTTGGCCTGAGTCTAAAGCTGTACTTGTTACCACTTTACAACACATGTGTTTTCAAATACCTTACTTTGCTTTTCAGGATACTTGTTATATAACAGGTAGGATTTGATTCGTTAAATCACCTTCTCAATTTGAAAGAAGTAGATGAGGGAAAGAGAACTTTCCTGTTGTGAGGCAAGGATGTGTGTTAGCTAAAGAACAAGGATTCCTGCAAATGCTGTGTTCTTGCCCTTGACTTTATTGCTAACTCAGATGTTAACTGCTAATTAACCTCTGTCACCTCACATAGTTACCTTTTTTTGTGGTGAGAACACACGAGATCTCTTTTTGCACATTTCAAGTATATAAAACACTGTTAACTATAGTCACCATGCTGTACGTTAGATCCCCGGAAAAAGATGAATTACAGGGAGTTACAGACTTAGATGTAAACAAGGATGGAAAAGAGGTTTTATTTGTCCCCTGCTCCCTGCTTTCTATTTAAATGTAGACTTTGAAAAAAGTGAGAGGGTCCAGCGTTTACTTTCATACATAAAATTAAAGTGCATGCATGAATGAATGAAGCAGGCTACATAGCTGCTTGTGTTACTGCAGGTAGGAGCACAAATGAAAACCAAAGAAGTTATTAACAGGACCAGATGCACAGCATATCTCTTTCCTTGGCAGCTCAAAGAACCTTGTGCACAAAAAAGCATTTATCTTTGGAATGACCCTTTGAGAGTGGTATCTGGTTAACATATTACCCTCTGATTTGTTAGGGTCCACACATAGCTTTTTGTTTCTATTCACAGGAGATCCTAGATAGGTCTGAACAAGCCCATGATGAATGCCAGACCTCATGTACACAAAGATTCTAATAGGAGAGAAGTAAACAACAAAGCAAGCATACTTGTTATTGAAGTAAAACTCGGTTTTTATCTTTTGAATAAAAAAATCAATACCCTAGTTGTCATATGAATGAAGACCTAGTTCAGTTACATTGTCTTCGGAGTCCCTGCCCGTGGCATCTCCACCAGACCAAGGTATCTGCCAGGACCCTGCTGTGCAGACCACATGGCGTCTCATTGTCCAGCTGAGGGACAAAGGTTTTGTTATGAGGTCCTGCGTATCCACACACAGGGTTTTCCTTGCTCATTCATCCTATGCCATTTCAGGGCTATGGAATCCTCTGGTTTCCAAGCTAAAGCTCACCCTTTAATCCTTGAAACCTTGGAAGTGGCAGCCACCCTGAAAATCATGTGCTATGTTTAGAGAACTTTTCCGAGGTGACTTGGGAGACCACTGACGTCCCAGCTCTAAAAGGGCTTGTGGCTCTGCCCGCAACAGTCTGACATGGTGGGATAAGTGCCGACTGTTTTAGGTGCGTTAGGTATGGAGGGCTGGCAGTGTTCAGGACAGAAGACTTCCTCCCTGCTCCCACAGGCTGTGGTCTGAGAAGTTAGCCAAGGCTTCCTCAGGGCTGCACTCGTTTCTGTTCCTCATGGTCATGGTGGCACGGCTGACAGAGATGAAAAAGGAGTGGCTCCCCATTTGTTTCATGAAACACTCCTGTATTTTCCTCCTCTGTTCTCATCAGAGGCCCAATGGAGTGTGACGTAAAGCTGCAAAGACAGGCAAATGGTGGGGGGCAAACCTGCACCTCCCAAAGCAAAGGGGCTGAACTGCAGGCGAGGGCACATGTTCTCACCATCTCACCAGGATGGGATTGGGGTGGGTGGCATAGTCAGAGACCCAGTCCCTGACACGGTACAGAGTAGAACCTGAAACAGCATGCCACTTGAAAGGTTAAGGAGTTCTCCTAAATGTCTCTAGACGGAGAGAGACTCTGGCATTGAAAGTGCAGTTGTCCTTGGAAGTCTTTCCATAATCCGGGTAGTTACTCTTTGCTGCTCCATGACAGTAGAGCTGATGCCACTTCTTATGATGAAGCAGATTGTCTCCCTCGGGCACAAGTGTCCAATCATTTCGAGTCCTCCTTAGAGTGAGCCGTAAAGGTTGCTGGTGACAACCAGTGTCTTGTTTTTTCCCAGAGAAGGGGAGGTCAGGAACTCCTTGTCTGAGTTTTCAGGCTTGGCCCACTTAGATGGTTCCAGAAGCCAGGATTTAACATAAGTCAGTAAGGCAGATGGTGGAAGGCCTGGTTTAAGGGTATGACTGTTATTCAGCCCCAGTGATGGTGGCTTTTTGGGAATGCGAACCTAGCGTTGCCAGATCTTTTGAATTTTTCCAGCAGCAGCTGGAGTTCCAGGGTTTCATGATGGCGGACAACTCAGATTATATATGTACACATACATTAAGCACTTTTTTTTTCCTTTAAGCGTTTTTGAGGGCACATTGCTGACCAGTCCTAGAGTAGCCCCCTTTCCCTGTTTATTGCTCATGTGAAAGAATCTTGTGAGCTTTTGGATGATTGGAAGTAAGCTGAGGTTGCAGACATGCAGAATGCCACAAAGGTTCTGTCTGTTCTTCATGTTTATTGTGACGGAATCCAAATGATAGAAGCTTGAGGTTAATGAGCTTAAAAAGTAGGGCATGACATCTGGTCTAGCTAATCCCTCCAAGGTACCATGTGGGAACTTAGGATCTGAGTGAGATTCAGCAGGACTGCTGCTTATATGGCCTTTCCATTGAGTAACACAGTATACGGTGCTCCTTGGAGTTATGTGGTGGGAACCACACAACTGCACAACCATCCATGTTGGTTTAGTATCATAGAGGTTCCTTCTGCCAGTGTTGGGTGTTCTATGATGGACATACCTCCTCTTTCCCATAGCCTATGGCCCCTAACCTCGGGGATAGGTCCTTTTAATGCTTTCCTTTCTCCTGAAGTTCCCACCTCCCTTCTCTTCCCAAACTGTGGCTTTCCCCAGATTCCTCCATACTTTGACCTACAAAGTTGGGTAGAAATCAGAGCTGTGCCCCTCCTCCTACCTATTTTCACTTTTGGGTTGGGTGAGACTTAGAATTCCAAGAATGGTAGAGGAAAGAAAGGAAGTCAAGGTGGCCTTGACACCTGGTGGTGGCTTAAAATGTTTTTTGCCCCCTTTTAGTTTCTGTGGAGATCTGAAAAAAAATTAGGTATCTCTACTCTAGTATTTAATACTTGGCCACTAAGTCAACTTATGAGACACATCTCCCACATCTGCATAACTTGTAAGTCTTATTTTGCTAAGAGAGCACGTGCATACTTTGTGATTTCAACTTGTATTACAAATTTGCCTGGGCACTACGTATCAGTCAGGGTCCTGGAGAAATCAAATGTCATACCCTAATTGGATAATTTGTAGTGAGTTTGATAAAGGGATTATTTATGTGTGGAGCAGAATCACAGGCAGTTTTGCCATCTGCTGGGGCTAGAAACAGTGGGTTGTTTGTGGGGCTCTGTTAGCATTACCCTCAGTGGAGATACCAACTTGTGGAGCCAGGTTGTATGGAAGTGGCTAATGACAGGAGACTGCCAGCCTGTGGTGGCCCTGCAGAAGGAAAGCCAGGGGGATAAGTGTTCCAGCCTCGTTCTCCTGTCTACTGTCTGTTCGCTCTGTTGGCCAAACCCAACTGGAACTTGTCAATATAGATCATACGGGTGACAGTGTGGAAAGCCTGGAGAGGGGGTCTGGAGAGGCGTATGGAAGCTATCGAGCACAGCATTTTAAAATATCAAGGACTTCCAGACAGAGGAATGAGATGCCAGTTTGATGTGGATTCAGGTGAGTGTAATTGTTAGTTTTAGTTTGAACAGACTAGTATGGAAATGCTATCTCAACAGAAGCATTTGAATAAACACAATTAAAGGAATGAAATACATGACAGAGGGTTAACCTCATGGTTGTTTATAAAATTCAACAAATATTTATTGAATCCTTACCATGTGCCTAGTGTTGTGGTCATCTTATTTATGAACCATATTGGTATCACTGTAATAAATGGCAGGATTAAATGATATTTATGTGGGATTCAACTGGCGCTATCTTTCCTTTGTAAACTTGTTTGGGTAAGAGACTGTCCATCTGCCCTTCAGGTATTATGTAGAGTGATTCTTCAGTATGAACCAACTTCTATACTGTTGCTATTCTATAGGAGAATGGTTTCTAGGAGCATATAAAGTAATTTTTTAACAGTTCAATTATTGATTCAAGTTTTAATTCATGGAACAGACATTAAAATTGCACTTAGAGTTACCTCCTTGTAAAATGGGGATTAAATGAGATAATGCATATATCTGACCCTTTGTAAGCTCTTAATGGAGGTGAACTGATTTGGAATAAAAGAGAAACTGCCAACCTCCCTACCCTGAAAATTCAATGTTTTCATGTTTCCTTATTCTCTTTTAAACCTTATTATTGTGCCTGTGTAATTTATGCATGTTAGGCTTTTATTAGCAAGTGAAAGAAGCCCAAACTTCAGGTGGCATTAGGAGTGAGGTCATCAGGACATTGTTTGCATTTCTTTGTCTCAAGAGGTCTGCCCTTCTTCAGAAGGCTCCATCCTCAGGCTGGCTTTCTTCAGGGGATATAAAAGGCCCCTCCTGTTTCAGGCTTCACACCTACATACCGGATGTCCTGGTCACCTTCGGCTGCCAGAACCAAATACCACAACTATGGGAATTTATCTGTCATCACTCTAGAGACTGCAAGTCCAAGATCAAGGTGCCAGCAGAGTCAATATTTGGTGAGGGCTCTCTCCTTGGGTGCAGACTGCTGCCTCCTCTTTGCCCTTACATGGCCTTTTCTTGCTGCCTGTGGGTGGAGAGAGAGAGGAAGCAAGTTCTTTGGTGTCTGTCCTTGTAAGGGCACTAATCCCATTAAGGGCACCCCACCCTCATGACCTCCTATAAACCTAATAACCAAGTGAAGGCCATATCTTCCAATGTAATCCCATTGGATGTTAGGGCTTCATGTGAATTTGGGGGTGGGGGATGCAGTTCAGTCCATAGCACTGGACTTGCCAGACAGGTCTTCTCCCCCAGCTGTCAGAAAAGCTCTGTCTTCACTTTGAGTGGACTAGACGAAACTAGCCAGTGCAGATAAGGAATGCCACAAACTGATTAGCTGGGTTTTTGTCCACAACTGATAGAATCATTGTATCAAAGGGTGGGAGGATGAGATGATTTGGACTGGCTTGTATTGGGGGGGGGAAGTTATGCCGAAGCAGCATGGCTGCCACCCAAGGCGGGAAGGGAGGCATCAGCAACATACCCTACGTTTCACTCATCTCTTCCCCTATTGTTGGAGAGTCAGCTTGTTTTCAGTGATTCCTGTTCTATAACATAACTAAATTGAATTTCGCATGAAAGAGCATTAATGTTGGGTTCTCAGAAGTTTTGTCTGACATGCTCAGCAGTGGTTGCTGCTTAATGGACAAAAGCTAGTACTACTGAAACCAAGTTTTCCAAAAATCAGTATTACTACAACTGTGAAGTCCTTGCCTTCCATCTAGTCTCATCATAATGAAATTCAGTCACGGCATGATTTTTGAGCTGCCTTTCTCAGGTCACATTGTTCTACAGAATGTGTTAGTGGATAAACAACACATTGAAACTCAGCCTCTACTAGTGATCAGTGTCATGCTAGATACTCTGGAAAATACAAATGTGTGAAGGCTACTGTCTAGGTTGGGGAAGAGGACTAATCACATGGAAATATTGACCAAAACAAGCCCATCCTGAGTGTGTGATAAAAGAAGATTGGAACAATAGAAATTTAGAAAAGATCCCAGTGGATTGAACTTTAGGGGGCTTCATGGTGGAAGTGGCACTTGAACTGGGCTCTGAAGAATGGGTATGCAGGTTCTGGTAGGAAGAAGGATCTGGGAAGGGCATTTACCAAAGGGTGAGGCTAAGTGCTGGCGTGCTGTGCTGGGATCCCTGAGAAGTCAAACTGGAGTGGCAATCGTGTGCGGGGGAGAGGTGGGACAGTGGGGTGATGGGTATTTGTTCTTTCCTGTATCTCCTCCAACTGGCTTTCCCCCCATTCTAAAACATCTTTGGGGAGTACTTTAAATTGCTTAAAAAAGGGAATATTGGAAACGTGAAGGTTAGAATCATTTTAGAGTCCTTGTGCTCAGTGGACACCATCTTAGGAGAAGGTCTCATTAGGTGACAACCTTCTTTCAGTTTTTGTTTATTCCTTGGATATTTTTTATGCGTTTATAGGCACATCTCAATAAAGAATGTAAATGGCACCTCCTCTCGTTGGGAGGGGGCATGTCTCTGTCCTCTGCTGATATTTAGTCCAGAGTCTAACTGAAAAAACATGAAGACTACAGGGCAGAAATGATGGAAATTGAAACCAGGAACTAAATGCAGGAGTGGAGGGCAGGTGGATTCTGACAAGTTAAGAAATTAAAACAGTTCCATAGATTCTAAAGTAAACCTATAGTTATGGGTTAAATTAAAATTGATATTTTTCATTGTCAGTATTTAGGTGGAGTTAAACTTTGGGGATATTAAGACATGATACATTTATATTGATTCTTCCAATAGGCTTTCCTTAAAGCATAATAAAATGTTATATGCACAAATGTGTATATGTATAAGTAGATGTTTTCCAACATTGTTAGAAAATGAATTTTAATTTACTGAAGAATCATCTTTTATGCTTATTGCTTGAAATTTTGAATTTAGATTTCTTTTACTAACTTCTGGAGATGTCTATTTATAATCACATCTTGAAAATTTTCTTAAAAGTGGCAATATATGTGTCTGCATCTAAGGCATGCCACAATGACTCTGGTTCAGTGTTATTGCTTTGGGTTCTTTGATTTACTGTCCAATGGAATGCCAAGTCTGGTTATATTCTAAACAAATGAATGGTCAGTAGAATTTATTCTCCTAAAATTTTTGTTAGGTTTATATGAAGACTGGCATCTGAGTAGTCATTGGAAGTAAAGTATTTTGTGAGGAAAAATGGCTCAGTGTTCCACCTGATAGGAAAACAAGCAATTGTTCTCAGCATTTAATATGGGTGAAACTTTGCTATACTCATCTTGATTGTGACATGTTCCATTTACACAAATGTAATTCAGTTAACTGTTTGTTAGTTTATTTATATATTTGTAGTTTTTAAACCTCTAATAATTCTGATGTAGTTAAATTGCCAAACGTTATTTTGGGAGTTGATGCCTTAGGCCTTTCTCTAAGGTGCCTACTTTTCTCCTAATCCTCAAATTTTTCTCAATCCTAGCCCTTAAGGCTCTCTTGCTCCCTGCTTCTCTCCTTCTTCTGACTCAGCTCATTATTATGAGCTCATCTTTGGCTTCTTTAGCAATGTGGTGGTTATGAATGTACGTTTAGGAGTCTAATCCAGTTGCATCACTTTGTTGCTGTGTGATCTTGGATAAGTTACTTAACCTTTCTGTTTCTCCATCAGTGAAGTGGAATCCTAATAGAATCAATCTTACTTTTGAACAGTAAGTGAGATAATGCATGTGAAGTGCCCAGCACTGTGACTGACCCCATAGTAAGCATGTATATTAGCCAAGGTAGGCTAGTTGTGTTATTGTAACAATCAACACAGGACTTAAGTATCTTTAAAACATACACATTTATTTTTCATTCACCTAATGTTGGCTGTGGGTCTGGGAGACTCTTCCAATGGTTGGCTCAATGTAAAAGGCTGCTTCGACCTCATGGCCCCTCCATCTCAACACATACTTCTGTGATCGATGATGTACATGGAGGTGAGTGGAGGGTCTCACTGTCAAGTGCTTTGGCTCAGAAATGACACATATAACTGCCCCTTAGAACCAGTTGGCCAGAACTAGTCATGGGACCCAAAGGTAAAAGAAGCAAGGATGTAATCTTCCCATGTGTCCAGAAGGGGATGAGCCCCACACTCGATGTCACCATAGATGAAGAAAATGTCACAGTACACAGTGCAGCCATATACCAGGCAAATGTCCTCTGGGAAGTTGGCTGATGTTGGAGCCACAGAAGTTTGAAGTTTTACATTAGGCCTTAAGGAGACCTTATGTTTTTCATTTGTCTTCAGAATTGAGGGTTCCATATGGCCTGGGTAGTCTCAAATAATGGCCTAAATTTAGAATAAGGCTGATATTTCAAGGATAAAATGAGATGATTTGTAGTGGTTCTGAGAGATTTGGTGCTGGTAATGAGGGTGCGGGTGTGACGATTATTTATCCAAATCCCACGTGGCATGGTTCACTAAGGACGTGGATCTGGTATTTTGATCTTTCTATTAGCGTTATTTTCCCAAGGGAGGGCTTGGCACTGCTATTGATTGAGAGGCTGGAAAGATAGCCCAGTGCATCTTTGGGCCTGTGAACTGGGAGAAGTCCCTGCGCCCCGATGGTTGGATCAATCCTTTGTGACACCAGCACTGACAGTTAACAAAGTACAAAATAACCCATGGACGTAGAGTCAGGTTTCCCATTCCAACAGGACTGGCCCCAGCAGTCAGCAGTTAGCCATGCGCCACTAATGGGGGCTGGCCGGAGAACCCCATTCACTGTGTGTCACTAATAATCCTGTTCATCAGGGCTGGGTCCACTAGAGAGCTTTTGGGGTGACACGAAAGGAACTGGCATTTCTTGGAAATGTTGAACCCTTTTTGGTGCCGAGTGGAGAAGTCCCTTTGTCA
Organism: Phocoena phocoena; assembly: GCF_963924675.1. Classification (NCBI taxonomy): domain Eukaryota; kingdom Metazoa; phylum Chordata; class Mammalia; order Artiodactyla; family Phocoenidae; genus Phocoena; species Phocoena phocoena. The sequence goes on along the minus strand of NC_089227.1, from coordinate 100,370 downwards.
GTGCTGATTTTGTTTGGAACAAGGGTGTCAAGACTGTGATTATTCCTTATCAGCTCAGGGAAAGGAATCACTGAACATGGAGAACTGGAACAGAATTGCCATAGAAACCAAGATTCCTTGATTTTTAACATCAACTCATATAATAACTTGCTGTGAGAACTTGGGCATGTCACATAAATTTGTTGGACCTATTTCTTTTATTAAAAAAAGAATAAATGCTACACTACTTTGGAAGTTTAATGGGAAAAGCAGATGAGAAAAATGCAGCCCCTTAAAAAGCATGAAGGTAGTGGAATGGATATTTTTCTTGTTACAAAGAAAAATATTTTATTATAAAATTTTGGAAAATATGAATATGGGTAAGTAAAACTTCAACATGAAAATCTTAAAACCAAACAGAATGACACCACATAGAGATAAGGGCTGTTAATGAATGGGTGTATGTCTTTCCAAGAGTTTTATAATCTACTCTTTCTATATAAAGTATATTTTCAACATCTTTTTGTTTTATTATGTGTTTTAAATGGATGTGTTGTATTCCACCGAATGAAGATAAATGGTAAAACCAGTGTCCAGTTTACAGTTATTTTAGGTTATCTTCAGTTTGCCTGGCTCTAGTGGCTATTTAGAACTTCCCCCCTTGTCTGCTGACTGTCACCTGCGTGGTCAGGGTAGGATTTCCCTTCTCCCTCCCCACCCCAAATCAGCCCTGCTTGGTGTAAACTAACCCAAGGTGACCCCATGCCCTCTTGCCACAGGGACTGGTTCAGGAGCAAGCACGGAACCACAGTTAATTCTGCTGGAATGAAGCTCAGTACGTTCTATGTGTTCTGTGGCTAGGAAAAGGGGAAAAAAATTCCTCTCCTCTAACAGCTGCAGCCATTAAAAAAAAGGCACGTGGAAGCCAAGTCAAGAACAAAGTCTGCACATGGAAGAAGGCAGAGCTGGGAGAACTGGCAGAGAAGCCCAGGTAGAACCATGGTGGAAACTCGAACTGTGACTGAACCTTTCAGTGTGTGAACCAGCAGACTCCCTGTTTTACTGAGCCCAGTTTGAGTTGAGGTTCCTTTTTCCTGAAACCAAAATCATCCTAATTGACACATCCATTTAAAACAGCACTGCAACAAACATACCCAGTTAAATCTGTGCCCATTCATGATTTTTTCCTTTGCCTATATTTTAGTAGAATTGTGCAATTAGAGTGTGTGTGTTTGGCCAGATTCCCTTGAATTCCTTTTTACAGTTTTTATGTTCCCGCTGGCTTTGATGTGCTTTCACTGCCACAGTAGATACCTGGGGCTCTTTTTGGGAAAACTGTGCTTGGGCTACTGGAGTTTGTCTGAACACCTGGAGAAACAGAAGTGCCTGAAGGTTGACTGTGGTGCCTGGAGATGACTCTGGTGTAGCCCTTAGCCAGTGACAGGTAGATGAGGGGGTAGGAAAGCCCAGCTCCTTGGCCCCAGCTCTGAGGCACCACTTGCACTTCAGAGTGGTGAAACTACCCTCTGCAGGACCTGCTGGGTGTGTGTCTTTGCGTGGCTTCATCTCGTCTCTGTTCTGCTTCACCCCTCCGTTTGCCAGTCTCCCTGGGAACATGTGCACGAATCCTCATCTCAGGGTCTGCTTCTAGGGAGTGCAATCAAAGCCAGCTTGTGAACGATCTTCAGGTTTCTGATGGCACAAACATTTAATGGAAATGATTAAGGGTTAGCATGACTGCTAGTCAGATGGGACGTTATGATGGTCTGGCTGGTGATATTGGATCTCAGGTACATTGGGAGGTAGATGAAAAAGGGAAGAGCCTTCGCAGCTTCTGACGGTGGTTTGCCGAACATACTTGAGTGCAATTTTGAAACTGGCTTTGGATCGCTGAATGAATGTGTCAGCTCTTCCTTTGGGAAACTGAATATTATCCTGTCTAACAGAGCTCGATATTACGGTCTTTTTTTTTTTTCTTTCTTTTTGCTGAAGTCTAAATCCCCTTCATTTAATGCCATCCCATTTTCCTTAGTTATAGTCTATTGCACCATCCTAAAAACTCTTTATACTTGGTCCTAACGATTCTCGTTTGATAAAAGACAGGCTGCTCTTACATTGGAAAATGCATGAGTCACCCTGCAGGAGAGAGTGATGGGGAGGAGGGTAATGCATATAAAGCCCTGTGAGGGGCTCTTCGGAAGGCGTCTCCAGCCCCCGTGTGCTTGGGTTGGTAACATTAGTGCTGTCTTTGAGTCCTCGCTACCCTTCACAAATATCTTCTCTTCGTCCTTCCAAAGTCCCTCTTGTCCTGCCCTTGCATTTCCATTGTGATCATGTGCTTTGGTTCAAGTTCACACCATTTATTGGGAACTGAATTGTATCCCCCCTGCCCCCACCAATTCCTGTGTTAGAGCCCTGACCTCTAATGTGACTGTATTAGGAAATAGGGTCTTTAAGGAGGTAATTAAGGTTAAATAAGGTCATAATGATGAGGCCCTAATCAGACTGGACTCGTGTCCTTATAAGAAGTTAGAGACATCAGCGGCCTCTCTCTGTCCATGCACACACACAGGTAAGACCATGTGAGGACTCAGTGAGAAGGCAGCTGTCTGCAAGCCAGGAAGAGAGGCCTCAGAAGAAAGCAACTCTGCTGGCACCTTGATTTTAGACTGCAGAATTCCAGAACTGCGAGAAATTAAATTTCTGTTGTTTAAGCCTCCAGTCTCTAGTATTCTATTATGGCAGCCCAAGCACACTAAATGAACCATTTTATGTTGTTTTTTTCCCGCAGGAGAACAGTACCTATAATAGTAGACTGGCATCCTGTCCCCAGGTCATTCTGGTTCAGTTAAACTCTTTTTTTTTTTTCAGTTAAATTCTTAAAACAGCACTCACATCTTACCTCACACTGAAATAAATCCTTTTGTAGCACAGAGTGAGTGGCACAGAGTGGAGCTTAAAAGATTTAGCGGGCCACCATGCTGTCTTTAACCCACCCCTTGAACCAGCCTTATAGCATCTTCTTTCTCTGCTTCCCAGTCCAAACCCTATGTTCCAGTCTTTTCCCTGACCCCCATTTTTAGTGCCCACTCCTTCCTTGCCCAGTTGGAATTTTCTCTAGCTTGCATGCCAATTGTCCAAACCCCATCTGTTCTTCAGGGTCATCCTAAGCCTTACATCTTTGGGGCCTCTTCTCAACTTTCCAGTCAACCTCTGCATTACTCTGGTACTTCCTGCCTTTGCAGAAATTTAACAGAAAGAGAAGAGGGGATTGGAGGCACTGTGCCTAAGATCTCAGGTGGATGAGATTCTTCCCTGCAAGCCAAGTGTCGGGCTGTAAACAATACCTTCAGGGCCTAAACAGTGAATAGGGGGATAGAAAGTGACTTGACTTTGGTGTATGTATGTGTTTATACGCATATATGTGAAGACTGTGTTCTTGGAGTAGAGGCCCATTCATTTAGAGAAAAAAGAGCCTGCTCCAAATTCCCCATCTTGAACTAGAAAGTTTGTCCTTAATTAGGCACATGTATAACACAGGTTATAGATTAAGACTGACCTGAAGAGAGCACACTGACTTTCGTCTAAGCACATCACACGTCAAAGACAGCTAGATGTGGAAGAAATCAGGAAATCAAGTGTGGGATTTCCCAAACTGCAGTCAGTTACTAACCACATTAATAACTTTTTGAAACGTTATTCACATTGCATCAAAGGGATGCTTTGATGCACTGCTGAGATCTTCTCAGCAAAGCTCATGGGAATTTGGTATATGAGGATCCACAATAGGGATCCATTTCATTGGTGTCAATCTTTCTGGACAGTTTGGGTGGAAAGGACAATTCCTGAAGGTGCGATACCTTCACTGCATGTACTAGCATTGGGTCTTGCTTGTGTGTGTGTCACCGACTTTAGCCTTACTGTAGCAATAATAGTTAAAATACTGTAGAGCTGAGAGGCTATTTAAGTACTTATAGATATATACATAAGATAAAAGCACCTAACTTTTTTCTACTCATTGCTTACTTTCCACAGCGGTGTACACATCACACTTTAGGAAACAGTGATGTAGTCCAATTTGTCTTCTCATTTGAAGACGAGAAATGAAGGTCTGGAGACCTTTCATTGCTCAAGGTCATTCGAGTGTTTAAGGGCAGGATGCTGGGGTTCCTGACTTCCAGGGAACCTAACTTTTCTCTGAAATTATACTGCCACTTAATCTATTAACAGTACATAAAACAAATATTGGTGACCTCATGGCATGCCAGCCCTCAGGTGAAATGGAGATCTGTGATTGGCTCTCCTCTTAAACTTTTAAGAAATGGGAATCTAGGGAAAAAAACCCAAAACAGTCATGCAAACACTCACTGGGCTGGAAGGCAGGCCATGGTCGTCTAACTCAGTGCTGGGCTGAACCCTGGATCATCCAAGGAGGGTCTTGGAGGCCTCTCTGCAGGCCAAGAAGTCAAGGCATAAGGGGGAATCAGGCAGGTTTGCTTCTGTGTCTTCATGTTATTTTCATGTAAGATAGCACTGAAAATTTCAAAAGTAACACTGGAAATGTGCTGTGCTTGTCCATTTTCATCTTATAGATAATGACATGAAGGCTCAAAGGGGGATCATGTTTTTCTAGTTAATAACAGACAACATTCCTCATCCAGCATTCCTATAGCTTAAAAAAGCAATAGAGGCAAGTGGGTCCATGAACGTGGGTTTTGTGGTCACGCAGATTTGAACTTGCATCCCAACAGGGCTTGAATGGAGTTTTTCTCTCCAAATTAGGCAAATTGTTTCTCCAAGGCTCATGGGGTGGTCAGTGTTGTTATAGGGGAGTGAGGTAAAAGCATTTTCCTCACCATATCCTGCCCCAGACATGTTATCTGAAAGGAAGGAAGGAAGGAACAATGGGAGGGATATATGGAGAAAGAGGGAGGAAACAAAGGTGGCAGAGAACATTCCTAAACATTCCTCTCTTGCCAACAGAAATGTTGACTAATCACTCTGGTTCGTATGTATTTTCTGCATTGGAAACACTTATAGTCAGGTTTCAGGACTCTGAACTCACCAAACTGGGGAATTTGTCATTAAAAGGTCCTTTTAAAAAGCACAAGTGCCCCAAAGTTTAATGGCATTAGATTTTGGCAATGATTTCTTGAATATGACACCAAAGGCACAGGCAACAAAAGGAAAATAGAGAAATTGGACTTCATGAAAATTTTTAAAACTCTGTGCATCAAGACCCTATCAACAGAGGAAAAGGGCAATCACAGAATGAGAGGAGATGTTTGGAAATCACATATCTGATAAGGGATTAATATCTAGAGTGTACAGAGAACTCCTACAACTCAACCACAAAGCAAACAACCTGGCTAAAATATGGACAAAGGACTTGATTAGACATTTCTGCTAAGAAGATACATAAATGGCCCATAAACACATCAAAAGATGCTCAGCATCACTGATCATTAGGAAAATGCAAGTCAAGACTACAGTGAGATATCACCTTACACACTTTAGGGTGGCTACTGTGAAAACAAAAAATAACAAGGGTTGATGAGGATGTAGGAAATTGGAACCCTGTGCACTACTGGTGAGAATGTAAAATGGTACAGCCATTGTGCAAAATATCATGGTGGTTCCTCAAAATTAAAAGTAGGATTACCATATGGTCCAGTTCCACTTCTGGGTATATACCCAACATAACTGAAAGCAGGTTTTGCAAGATACTTTGTATACCTCTGTTCACAGCAGCATTGTTCACAATAACTAAACTGTGGAAGCAACCCAAGTGCCCACTGACAGATGAATAGATAAGCAAAACGGGGTGTATACACAACAGAATATTATTCAGCCTTAAAGAGGAAGTTCTGACACAGGCTACAACATGGATGAATCTTGAGGACATGATGCTAACCTACCAGTCACAGAAAGACAAATGCTCTCGATTCCACTTGTATGAGGCACCTAGAGTGGTCAAGTTCATACAGACAGAAAGTCGAATGGTGGGCACCAGGGGCTGGGGGTAGCGGTTGCTGGAGGGCAGAGAGTTCCAATTTTTCCAGAAGAAAAGAGTTCTGGAGATTGGCTGCCGCACAACGTGAATGTCCTGAACGTTTCTAAACTCTACACTCATAAGTGATACGATGATACAGTTTTATGTGCATTTCACTACAAGTAAAAACTAAACATGGACTTTCCTGGTAGTGCAGTGGTTAAGAATCCGCCTGCCAATGCAGGGTACACGGGTTCGAGCCCTGGTCCGGGAAGATCCCACATGTCGTGGAACAACTAATCCCGTGCACCACAACTATTGAGCCTGCACTCTAAAGCCGGCGAGGCACAGCTACTGAAGCCCATGTGCCACAACTACTGAAGTGCATGCACCTAGAGCCCATGCTCTGCAACAAGAGAAGCCACCACAGTGAGAAGCGCGCTCACCGCAACAAGGAGTAGCCCCCGTTCGCCACAACTAGAGAAAGCCCATGCACAGCAACGAAGACCCAACGCAGCCAAAAATAAATAAATTTAAAAATTAATTTAAAAAACGATTTAAAAAGTAAAATACCAAACACAAGTGACCCTTGGAGACACAGTAAATATTTTTGTCATTCACAGTTTAGAGCTGCCTCATTGTCAGGGTGCTAGTCTTCAGTCAACTAGCTGAGACCTGGTACAGAGGGGATGGGAACTTCCATGAAAGAGTTTCTGAAGCTAAGTAGCCTGGTTCATTTCCTAATTTCTTCAGCGAATATCTGAGTGCTTGCTGGAGCCAGGCACTATACTTGGTCCTCGAGATAGACAGCTGTGAAAAAATTATACAGAGATCCTTGAAATCTGGCAGTGAGAGGTAAGGTAGGGAAGGACCCGCAAATAAAAGCATGGAAGTTTTTAGCATGTTACCAGATGATGTAGGTTACGGGAACAATAAAGCATCAAAGGGAAAGAGGGCTACCCTAATTAGAAGGGGACATGTGGACTGACTGGAGAGAGCAGCCCCTGTAGATACGGAGAGAAAGAACATTCTAGGCAGAGAGAATAGTAAGTGCTGCAGGCTATGGGGAGGGAGCTGCCAGGAACAGCCAGGGACAGCGCGCCAGTGTGTCTGGAAGGGCTTGAGGGAAGGAGAGGGACGGTGTGTGTGTGAGAGAGACAGAGACAGAGAAGCGGGGAGATGGGAAGGGGGAGAGAGGGAGAAGACTGCTTTTATTAGAATCCAGATGGGAGCCTCTGAAGGGTTTTGAGCTCTGAGCAACACGATCTGACTTGGGACTTACCAGGATCACCATGACCACTGTACCTAGAACGGATTTAATGGGAGGGGGCAAAGCAGAAAAACGCATTTGAAAGGGGTGCACAGAAGGGGAGAGCAGGGCTGGTGGGACCTGAGGGGAGAGGTTTTCTGTCTCTTGCAGGGTGCCCGGTAGGGTTTAGTCTGGGTGTGGCCACCCCGCTCCCCATCTGCAGCACTCTGCCCTCCTCTCCTCCTGTAAACGGAGGCTAAGTGCATCCTTGAGGCTCTCCCAGAGAGTTGATGGCCTGCCTGGGACAGTCCTGAGTCACAGCCGCTTGGCTGTCACCAGCTCCAGGGATGCCCCTGTCCTGAGCATTAACCTCCCTCGGGGGAGTCTTCATTCTCCAGGGAGGAAATGGATATCTTGCAGCTGCGGGCTCTTAACTCCTGTAAAGCTGCAGGACAAATGACTTCCCTGAACATGCTTCATGCAGGGAAGAATGGGTAATCTCAGAGAAGGGAATAAAACTTCTCAAAACTCTGAACCAGGGGATTGCAGAGAAGCTCGCTGTCTTCTCACTTGGCTGTGTGTGTGTGAATCGGAGAAGGAGAGGGCGGGCACCGACTTGGGTCTCGGTTCGCCCCCGCGGACCATTCTTCCAGGGCAAGTTTTTCTTAGCATCACTCGATTTCCTGAAGTGGGAGAATGAATACCCAGTGTAGAAAAGGGGGAAGAAAAGCGTGTTAGTTAGCATGAAATATGGTCATCTGATGACTTGTCCATTATGTATTTGAGGAAGTGGAGATTCTGAAGACCTTCACCTACTCAAGGAGAGGAAATTGCCTCTGTCTAGACCAGGACCTCTTACTTTTGCCACAAGTGACATTTTGTGTCCGATAATTCTTTGCTGTGGGCTGTCCTGGGCATTGTGGGATACTCTTACAGTATCCCTGGCATCTGCCCAGTGGACGCCAGCAGTCCTTCCCCAGCTGTGACAGCAGAAATGCCTCCTGAACTTGTCAATTGTCCGGGGGGCGGGGAGCTGGGGGTAGGGCGGCAGAGTTGTTCTGGGTTGAGAGCCCCTGACCCAGGCTCAGCAGGCACATGGGTGAAGTCAGGACTGTGTATGTCATGTCCTCTCTGGCCAACAATAATTGATGGAGTTAAAACTAATAGTGGCTTCTGCTTGGTCACTGGGACAGCAGAGCATTTGCTGTTCTGCCTTGAGAGAACAATTTTCCTGTGTTTTAACTAATAAGGCCCTTGTGATGGCTGGATTCTGGGCACCCCAACTAATAAGCGTGTCTATAAGGCAAAGAAACCAAAACCAATGTCCTCCCTGATTGCCAGGGAGGGGGCATGTTTTCTTTCCCCTCCCTCTCCTGGATCCATGCAGTAATTAGCCAAAGTAAAATGAATATTAACTCATGCTTAATTGCCTTTACAGCATACTTGTCAGCACTGATGCACTAGTGCTAAAGCAATTTTTTTTTAATAAATTTTTTAAATTTTATTTTTATTTTTGGCTGCCTTAGGTCTTTGTTGCTGCACCTGGGCTTTCTCTAGTTGTGGTGAGTGGGGGCTATTCTTCATTGTGGTTCATGGGCTTCTCACTGGGTGGCTTCTCTTGTTGCAGAGCACAGGCTTTAGGCACATGGGCTTCAGTAGTTGTGGCACGCAGGCTCCGTAGTTGTGGTGCACGGGCTTAGTTGCTCCACAGCATGTGGGATCTTCCCGGACCAGGGCTCGAACCCGTGTTCCCTGCACTGGCAGGCGGATTCTTAACCACTGTGCCACCAGGGAAGTCCCTAAACCAATTATTTTTTTTAACTCTATGGCTTTAAATAATCCTTGGCTCTGAAATTCCCTGTACCCCTCAGCTACGTAACCACAGGCCCCTCTGCCCTAAATCCTTTTCTTATACTTTGTAGCTTTTTAAGCAAGGCCCCTCTTTAGGAAGACATAATCCCTTCTCTGTAGAGAACATGAAAGAACTGAACAAATCAAGATTTCTCCATGGAGAATTCAGCTAGTCCTGTGCTTATCTCCGAACAAGGAAATCCATCTCTCCACCAAGCATGCCATTACCCGGACTAATGCCTGACTTGAATAACAAGCAAATTATTGTGCTTTTAATTGTACCCTGCTCAGTCACAAAGCACGTGTGAGAGAGGAATGTGCCCAGCTTCTCCAGGAGAAACAGGTCAGGCCTCTAATCCTCCTTTGCTGTTGCCTTCCCCTCCCCTTTTCCAATCCTTTCTCTTCCCAGCAGGGCAGAGGGAAAAAAAGAGACAGCTAAATTATGTTTAAAATGGAAGAGTCTAAAAGAAGAAAAACGGCGGTCAGTACTGACTTGGGAGAGAATGAATTATCTATCCACAGCCTCTGCAGTGTGGCCCATTTGAGGACAATCAGTGTTCTAACCGGCTTGCTGGAGGGCGATATCTGCGAGCCTAAACCAGGCTTTCTCAGCCTCAGCACGACTTCTGGGTGGGGTTGGATGCTTCTTTGCTGTGGGCCTGTCCTGTGATGGAAGGACTTTTAGCCTCACATAAGCTGTGACCATCCAAAGTGTCCCAAGACACTTTCAAATGTCTCCTGGGTGCAAAATTGCCCCTGGTTGAGAACCACAGCCCCAAGCCCTTCCATATTGGGATGTACTTGCTCTCTCTCCCATTCTCCCCGCCCCCCCCCCACAAAACTCAAGAAAATCATGGTTCCTGTGTTAAAACTGGGGAGATCAATGTGCTCTTCATGTAGATAGAATGAGCGGAAAGGAAAAAGACACTGACTTGTGTGTAGTCAGGAGACAGAGTGGGAACCCCCTCAACGCCAAGACTGAAAAGAGACTTAGGATGTGAGTGTGTTTGTGGCTCTCTCTGGGAAGTGGCAATGCCCCTGGTTGAGCAAGCCAACTTTCGAATGCCTCTACCCTGTGCACTTTGGAATCGGGCTTGCTGTGGGCGAGATGAGGAGTGATGGCGAGGCTGCAGAGATGAAGCTGCCTGTGAAGGTGCTGACTGTCTCCTCCCACACTACTTGGGACAGGGGAGAACAACCCAGCTTCAGAGAGATACCCATTGCTCAGACAATGACGATTCTGTCTTGGACTTAAACATCGGGATGAAAGAGGGCTACTGACAAGACAGACGTTGTGCAAACATGGGGTTGCACTTTCATTACAGACATTGAGGCAAACATTTCACTCCTGGTGATATAAGACCTCCCTATTTTTAGGAACTTACAAGAAGCATTATTGCTTGTCCTTACCGGCCAGAAGGAAAGGCGGGAGAACGAGTACACTGCAGTGAGCCCCCATCTCCACTAGATGGCGGTGTACATCTTCCTCAGAAGCCAGGCGGGCCGCGCTGCGGGCAGCTCCTTGGCCTAAGACAAGGGCCACTCTTCTTTGGAGACAGGCGTCTCCTGTCATTGTCGGCACAAACAGCCCCAAACAATTGCACTGACCACACAGCTCTAAGCCACGTTCCAGGGCACTGCCGTCTGTTCAGGAGTGAATGCTGGGAAAATGAACCACGCTGCTAATTTGCTTGATTAGGGGGAAAATAAGATCTCAAGTGACAGTGGGTGTAATTTATTTTTCCAACAAGAATAGGGGCAAAGCCATTTCATCCCCCCCTCAAGTGCTACCATAAATGAAAGCAATCACCTAATCAGTCCTGAATTACTAACTCGCAGTGTAAAGATCTGCTGGAAGTCAAGCTGAAGTGGGGAGTCTGGAGAAAGGGATGTGATATCTGCAGGGGAGGAGGGGAGGGGTAGGGCGGGGTGGGAGGGGCGGGAGGAGAGGGGAAGGCCTGAAGCCCATTGTGAGGCCCTGCGTCCCTGTGGTCTGGGGGCCGTGCTGGCCCTGAACCTGGGAGAAAAAGAGGCTCAGTGATGCCTTCAGGCCATTCATTTTGTGCAGGAGAATGACTTTATAAAGTGAAGGAAAAAGAGCCTGTTGGAGAAAGTCTATCCGAGAGTTTCTCTGAAAATGCTACAGATGGAGATGAACTGGCTTGGGAAGGAGAGCACAGCCCTGTGGCGCCTGGCCACCCCGCTGCTGGTGGACCCCCCAGGAAGGTTCTGTCATGGAAACGACAGGCAGATCTGAAACCAAGTTGGGCTTTACGTCATTAAGAAATCCCCCAAAGGAATAGAATAAAGGCCTCCTTTCACACTTTGGGTTTTGCATGCGCTGTCCCCGCGACCCAGTGAGCGGCCCTCATCCTGTGGGGAAAGCAAAACAGCAGCGGGGTGGGTGCGCGCCCAGAGCTGCCCCTCTCGCAATTGATTTGTTCAGGGGTGACTTCTTGCTTTCTAGTTAGATGTGACTTTAATCGAAGTGCTTTCCTAAGGCAATTTATCACAACTGTGAAACGTCAGTTTGCACAGCTGCTGCTCTTTTAGGGAAACGCACAGGCTCGGGAGGCGGAGGGGCTGGCGCGGGCTCCCCTCTTTCCCACGGACCGGCCCACGGGCCCCTCGCCCAACAGAAACATGTGCGCCGCGTCCTCAGAGGCCGCCGCTTCGGTGCTCGGGCTCCTCTGCTGTTTCTGCCTGCTGAACAGCCATCTCCTCTCTCCTGGGAGGGGCAGCTGGTTTCCTTTTGGGGCGCTCCCCTTCTCCCCGTCTCAGCTCCTGCAGCAGAGACGAAGCTGCCCCTCTCTCCCTGCACGCTGTGGGCTGGGTGTGCAACCCTGCTCGGGCCACAGTCCCCCACCGTCCCCGCCAACCCCGCTCGGCCCCCACCACAGCCGGCAAAGCCCACACGGAGTTCCCAGTTAAAGCTGAACCTTAGGTGAAAACCACGACTTTTTAGGGTGTCTTCAACATTGCATGCAACATATTTCTACTAAAAAAATTACTGTTTATCTGAAGTTCAGCCTTAACGAGGCGGGCATCCTGTATTTTGTCTGGCAGCCTTCTTGGTTCTAAAGAAAATGTTTGTCCAGAGCAGGTCAAATTGGAATCAGCCTAGGACTTTTAACTGGAGCTTTGGGGAAAAAATACTTAAAAGGTATCTGTTGGGACTGCTAGGCTGGTAGGATTCATGCTTGCAACCGCTGGGAGCCAGCTTTGCTATCATGTGGAGAGAGCTGCTTGGACTAGAAGCCAACACCACAGAGAGCAGACCTGTTTCATTTGAACAGGTGGATCCAGCTGCTCTTGAAGCTGGCCCGGTGGGTGGTAGAGGTCAGGGTGCTGATGGCCGGGAGGGATAATAATTTCCTATCTCTCAAATCTGGGAAGTGAAAACAGCAGGGCTGAATGTGCTCACGGGGCATGGCTTCTGTTCAACTGGAAGAGTGGTGAATGGCTATGGGGTGACAAAGACAGTCGGTCTACTATATTCTTACTTTGTTTGCTAATTGTTTTGCTGCGTGTAAAGTCTTTGTTCTGTTGCATTAGCTCTTGTTCATGACATCATGTCTGGAGACAGGGTCTGATAGACTTATATGTGGAATTGGAGACTTAAATTTCAAATCTGCCTCTGCCTGGTTGAGTGGCTTTAGGGTTCTTGTAACCTCTACGAAGTTGAGTTTCTAGGTCTGAAACCTAAGGACAGAGGTTATCGTAATCCATTTGGGCTGCTATAACAAAATACCAGAGTCTGGGTAGCTTATGAACAACAGAAATTTATTTCTCAGTTCCGGAGGTTGGAAGTCTAAGGTCAGGGTGCGAGCAGATTCACAGTCCGGTGAGTATCCTCTCCCTGGGTCACAGCTGGCATGTTTTCTCTGTAACCTCCCATGTGAGAAAAGTCGAGGGACCTCTGTGGGGTCTCTTTTATGAGGGCACTAATTTTGTTCATGAGGGCTCTACCCTCATGACCTTATCACCTCCCAAATGCCACACCTCCTGATAACATCACCTTGGGGCTTAGGATTTCAACATATGAATTTTGGGGGAGGCAAATGTTAAATCTATAGCAGAGGTACTTTCCCCATAGGGTGGGGGAGAGGGAAAGTATGTAAGCACCTGTGACAGGGCCTGGTGTGGAGTAGGTGCCCCATACATATGTTATTACAAAATATTGAGTATAGTTCCCTGTGCCATAGAGGAGATCCTTGTATCTATTCTGTGCCTTCTTTGAATGACTGTAGCACTTGTTGTCTGTATCATTTTTATGTCTGTTGTTGCTTTGTGACTGAAAATGAAAAATTTCTATTTGTTCGTGTCCTGGCCCTTCCTTAAAAATGTGTTCATTTATCTATTTCATATTTATTGACTACATCTTAGACACCATGTTAACTGTTGGTTCTAGATGTTAGTAAAATATTGACCTTCCTGCTGAAAGGGTCACAGTATTTGTGGGAAAACAAAAAAATGAACAACCTATGTCTCAAAGACCTTTGTACTTCCCAAAGAGAACACACCTCGTAGGTACAATAAATACGTGTATCATACGTAAATGTATAAATAGTTAATGGGATTAAAAACCTGAGATAACTGCTTTTCTATTCTGAGGAAATGATGATGAAATTTCACCAGGAGCTCAATACCACTCTGAGAAGGAGGGCTTAACCCCCATCCTGACTCACTGCATCGCTTTCTTATATGAAAATAGACAAGTCTGTACATACTCTGTATAAAAAGGCATGAATTTCAGATAGCAAGAAGAAAACTTCAAGAGGTTCAGAGAAGCATCCAGAAGCCCAGATGATTGTCTGGCACTAATACAACTTGCTTGACAGGAAAATAGAGGTGTAAATCTCACAGAATTAGATGATCTTTTAAGAACTTCAAAACCTCCTGCTCTTAATTGGAAATCCTAGAAGAATAGCTTCTTTTTAAATGTACTGATAATATGCTTTACAGCTTAATATTCAGAAGCCTATGTTTTAGCTAAGTGAGCTTCAGGAAGGAAGGAAACTTGTGGTTTCGTTCCATTTACTTTGGAAACGCTGGTTCCAAACATCTACTTCTGTGCTCAGCCATCTTATCATCTGTAAAATGGAGGCAACTCTAAGAAAACATAGTTACAGAGATGTGGCACAGCTTCACGTGTCATCGTCTTCATTTGTTTCAGAATACCAATAACATCTAAGCTACTACTGCAAAAAGTGCAATGTTATTTTGGGTCATCTAGTGCAGCTCTGTCAAAGTGAAGAAAAGGAAAGGGACCTAGAATGACTATCATTTTCCCAAGAGGACACTATTATTTTATTGTAAATATGGGACAAGAACCCTGATCTCTTTGATCCCATTCCATTGTTCTTTCACTGGATTCTGAACAAACCAGAGAAATAAAGAGAAATAAAACTCCTGTGTGCTGTGTCACTGGTACAGGACATGGCAAGATTGGAATTGCAGCTCTACATATTAAGAGGTATCTGGGAAATTCTTCAAACTAATTGAGATATATACCAGGTACATAGAAAACAGTATGTTTCCTGAAGATGATTCTGTGTCCCCTGCATCGGCAGGTGGACTCTCAACCACTGCGCCACCAGGGAAGCCCTAAGGAGATGTTTTAAGTGAGGCGATTATGTGATTTTCAGACACCACCATATGTAATTGACTATATACTATCTCATTACAGGAATAACTTCCAGTACTCATACTGACTACTCTACTGACTTAACTAGCACAAGACACAGAAGCATAAGGACAAAAACTACCTTACAATATAGCCATGTCTTGCACTTCACAGCTCTCAAAGCATGTATGTTTGAAGAAGAAAAAAAGAACTGAAAAGTACAAAACCAGAAGCTATTCTGTGGAAAATTATTTCAAACATCAGGCATGTGAAAGATAAGTCAAAGATTCAGTTCTCATCAATGCTTAGTCAAAACAGAAATTTTCTTCTGTCAAGAATATACTCCAGGGGCTTCCCTGATGGCACAGTGGTTAAGAAGCCACCTGCCAGTGCAGGGGACAAGGGTTCGAGCCCTGGTCTGGGAAGATCCCACATGCCGCGGAGCAACTAAGCTGGTGTGCCACAACTACGGAGCCTGTGCTCTAGAACCTGTGAGCCACAACTGCTGAGCCTGCGAACCACAACTGCTGAACCCTGCATGCCTAGTACCCGTGCTCTGCAACAAGAGAAGCCACCGCAATGAGAAGCCTGTGCACCACAACAAAGAGTAACCCCCACTCCCTGCAACTAGAGAAAGCCTGCACACAGCAACGAAGACCCAACACAGCCAAAAATAAATAAATAAATAAATAAATAAATAAAAGAATATACTCGATCAATAATGTGTGTAATGCAATGGTGTGAATGAGTATTTTATCAGAATTCCTGTAATGCACAAACCTATAGCAGTACTGGAATCAGTAAAGTATTTATAATAGTAAATATTTATGAGGAAGTAATCCATAGAGGTTTTCTCAAAGTTAACAATGAAAATTAATGTGACATTATCAATAATAAATTGTGGGGGGGACCTTGAAGATGGTGGAAGAGTAAGACGCAGAGATTGCCTTCCTCCCCACGGATACACCAGAAATACATCTACACGTGGAACAACTCCTACAGAACACCTACTGAATGCTGGCAGAAGATCTCAGACCACCCAAAAGGTAAGAAACTCCCCACATACCTGGGTAGGGCAAAAAAAAAAGAAAAAACAGAAATAAAAGAATAAGGACGGCACCTGCACCACTGGGAGGGAGCTGTGAAGGAGGAAAAGTTTCCACACACTAGGAAGCCCCTTCGCGGGCGGAGACTGCGGGAGGCAGAAAGGGGAGCTTCGGGACCGCGGAGGAGTGCACAGCGACAGGTGCGGAGGGCAAAGCGGGGAGATTCCCGCACAGAGGATCAGTGCCGACCAGCACTCACCAGCCCAAGAGGCTTCTCTGCTCACCCGCCGGGGCGGGCGGGGCTGCGAGCTGAGGCTCGGGTTTCGGTTTCAGACGGAGCACAGGGAGAGCACTGGGGTTGGCGGCGTGAACACAGCCTGCAGGGGGTTAGTGCACCATGGCTAGCCGGGAGGGAGTCCGGGAAAAGTCTGCACCTGCCGAAGAAGCAAGAGACTTTTTCTTCCCTCTTTGTTTCCTGGTGCACGAGGAGAGGGGTTTAAGAGTGCTGCTTAAAGGAGCTCCAGAGACAGGCGTGAGCCGCGGCTAAAAGCGCGAACCCCAGAGACAGGCACGAGCCGTGGCTAAAAGCACGGACCCCAGAGACGGGTAGGAGATGCTAAGGCTGCTGCTGCCACCACCAAGGGGCCTGTGTGAGAGCACAGGTCACTCTCCACACCCCTCTTTCGCAGAGCCTGTGCAGCCTGCCACTGCCAGGTTCCCGGGATCCAGGGACAACTTCCCTGGGAGAACACACGGCGGGCCTCAGGCTGGAGCAACGTCATGCTGGCCTCTGCTGCCGCAGGCCCACCCCGCACGCAGTGCCCCTCCCTCCCCCCCTCCACCCCCGGCCTGAGTGAGCCGGAGCCCCTGAAACAGCGGTTCCTTTAACCCCGTCCTGTCTGAGCAAAAAACAGATGCCCTCCAGCGACCTACACGCACAGGCAGGGCCAAATCCAAAGCTGAGCTCCTGTGAGCTGTGAGAACAAAGAAGAGAAAGGGAAATCTCTCCCAGCAGCCTCAGAAGCAGCGGATTAAAGCTTCACAATCAACTTGATGTCTGTGGAATACCTGAATAGACAAGGAATGATCCCACATTGAAGAGGTGGACTTTAGGACCGAGATCTATGATTTTTTTCCCTTTTCCTCTTTTCGTGAATGTGTACGTGTATGCTTCTGTGTGAGATCTTGTCTGTATAGTCTTGCTTCCACCATTTGTCCTAGGGTTCTATCCGTCCATGGTTTTTTTAAAAAAATTTATTTTCTTAATAATTAATTTTAATTGTAATAACTTTATTGTACTTTACCTTCGTTCTTTCTTTCTTTCCTTCCTTCCTTCCCTCTTTTAGACAACGAATCACCCCAAATTGAGGAGGTGGTCTCTGAGAGCAAGATTTATGATTTTTCCCACTTTACCTCTTTTTGTGAGGGTGTATGTGTATGCTTCTGTGTAAGATTTTCTCTGTATAGCTTTGCTTCCAACATTTGTCCTAAGGTTCAATCCATCACTTTTTTTTTCTAAATATTTTTTAATTCAATAGCTATATTATACTTTATTTTATGTTTACTATATCTTCTTTCTTTCTGTCTTTTTTCCTTCTTTCCCTCCCTCTTTCCTTCCTCCCTCCCTCCCTCCCTCCCTCCTTTCTTTCCTTCTTTGCTTCTTTCTTCCTTCCTTCCTTTCCTCCTTTCCTTCTTTCTTTCCTCATACTTCTACTAATTTTCTCTACATTTTCTCCCTTTTATTCTTAGCCGTGTGGATGAAAGGCTCTTGGTGCTCCAGCCAGGAGTCAGGGCTCTGCCTCTGAGGTAGGAGAGCCAACTTCAGGACACTGGTCAACAAGAGACCTCCCAGCTCCACATAATATTAAACGGTGGAAATCTCCCAGAGACCTCCATCTTAACACCAGCACCCAGCTTCACTCAACGACCAGCAAGCCACAGTGCTGGACAACCTATGCCAAACCACTAGCAAAACAGGAACACAACCCCACCCATTAGCAGAGAGGCTGCCTAAAATCATAATAAGGCCACAGACACCCCAAAACACACCACCAGACGTGAACCTGCCCACTAGAGAGACAAGATCCAGCCTCACCCACCACAACACAGGCACTAGTCCCCTCCACCAGGAAGCCTACACAACCCACTGAAACAACCTTAGCCACGGGAACTACGAACCTGCAGCCGGCAAAAAGGAGACCCCAAACACACTAAGATAAACAAAATGAGAAGACAGAAAAACACACAGCAGATGAAGGACCAAGATAAAAATGCACCAGACCTAACAAATGAAGAGGAAATAGGCAGTCTACCTGAAAAAGAATTCAGAATAATGATAGTAAGGATGATCCGAAATCTTGGAAGTAGAATGGACAAAATGCAAGAATCAGTTAACAAGGACCTAGAAGAACTAAAGATGAAACAAGCAATGATGAACAACACAATAAATGAAATTAAAAGTACTCTAGATGGGATTAATAGCAGAATAACTGAGGCAGAAGAACTGATAAGTGACCTGGAAGATAAAATAGTGGAAATAACTACTGCAGAGCAGAATAAAGAAAAAACAATAAAAAAAACTGAGGACAGTCTCAGAGACCTCTGGGACAACATTAAACGCACCAACATTAGAATTATAGGGGTTCCAGAAGAAGAAGAAAAAAAGAAAGGGACTGAGAAAATATTTGAAGAGATTATAGTTGAAAATTTCCATTATATGGGAAAGGAAATAGTTAATCAAGTCCAGGAAGCACAGAGAGTCCCATACAGGATAAATACAAGGAGTAATACGCCAAGACACATATTAATCAAACTATCAAAAATTAAATACAAAGAAAGCATACTAAAAGCAGCAAGGGAAAAACAACAAATAACACACAAGGGAATCCTCATAAGGTTAACAGCTGATCTCTCAGAAGAAACCCTACAAGCCAGAAGGGAGTGGCAGGACATACTGAAAGTGATGAAGGAGAAAAACCTGCAACCAAGACTACTCTACCCAGCAAGGATCTCATTCAGATTTGATGGAGAAATTAAAACCTTTACAGACAAGCAAAAGCTGAGAGAGTTCAGCACCACCAAACCAGCTTTACAACAAATGCTAAAGGAACTTCTCTAGATAAGAAACACAAAAGAAGGAAAAGACCTATAATAACGAACCCAAAACAATTTAGAAAATGGGAATAGGAACATACATATCGATAATTACCTTAAATGTAAATGGACTAAATGCTCCCACCAAAAGACACAGATTGGCTGAATGGATACAAAAACAAGATCCTTCTATATGCTGTCTACAAGAGACCCACTTCAGACCTAGAGACACATACAGACTGAAAGTAAGGGGATAGAAAAAGATATTCCATGCAAATGGAAACCAAAAGAAAGCTGGAGTAGCAATTCTCATATCAGACAAAATAGACTTTAAAATAAGGACTATTAAAAGGGACAAAGAAGGACACTACATAATGATCAAGGAATCAATCCAAGAAGATATAATAATTGTAAATATTTATGCACCCAACATAGGAGCACCTCAATACATAAGGCAAATACTAACAGCCATAAAAGGGGAGATCGACAGTAACACATTCATAGTAGGGGACTTTAACACCCCACTTTCACCCATGGACAGATCATCCAAAATGAAAATAAATAAGGAAACACAAGCTTTAAATGATACATTCAACAAGATGGACTTAATTGACATTTATAGGACACTCCATCCAAAAACAACAGAATACACATTTTTCTCAAGTGCTCATGGAACATTCTCCAGGATAGATCATATCTTGGGTCACAAATCAAGCCTTGGTAAGTTTAAGAAAATTGAAATTGTATCAAGTATCTTTTCTGACCACAATGCAACGAGACTAGATATCAATTACAGGAAAAGATCTGTAAAAAATACAAACACATGGAGGTTAAACAATACACTACTTAATAATGAAGTGATCACTGAAGAAATCAAAGAGGAAATAAAAAAATACCTAGAAACAAATGACAATGGAGACACAATGATCCAAAACCTATGGGATGCAGCAAAAGCAGTTCTAAGGGGGAAGTTTATAGCAATACAAGCCCACCTTAAGAAGCAGGAAACATCTCGAATAAGCAACCTAACCTTGCACCTCAAGCAATTAGAGAAAGAAGAACAAAAAAGCCCCAAAGCTAGCAGAAGGAAAGAAATAATAAAAATCAGATCAGAAATAAATGAAAAAGAAATGAAGGAAACGCTAGCAAAGATCAATACTAAAAGCTGGTTCTTTGAGAAGATAAACAAAATAGATAAACCACGAGCCAGACTCATCAAGAAAAAAAGGGAGAAGACTCAAATCAATAGAATTAGAAACGAAAAAGGAGAAGTAACAACTGACACTGCAGAAATAAAAAAAATCATGAGAGATTACTACAAGCAACTCTATGCCAATAAAATGGACAATCTGGAAGAAATGGACAAATTCTTAGAAATGCACAACCTGCCAAGACTGAATCAGGAAGAAATAGAAAATATGAACAGACCAATCACAAGCACTGAAATTGAAACTGTGACTAAAAATCTTCCAACAAACAAAAGCCCAGGACCAGATGGCTTCACAGGTGAATTCTATCAAACGTTTAGAGAAGAGCTAACACCTATCCTTCTTGAACTCTTCAAAAATATAGCAGAGGGAGGAACACTCCCAAATTCCTTCTACGAGGCCACCATCACCTTGATACCAAAACCAGACAAGGATGTCACAAAGAAAGAAAACTACAGGCCAATATCACTGATGAACATAGATGCAAAAATCCTCAACAAAATACTAGCAAACAGAATGCAACAGCACATTAAAAGGGTCATACACCATGATCAAGTGGGGTTTATTCCAGGAATGCAAGGATTCTTCAATATACGCAAATCTATCAATGTGATAAACCATATTAACAAACTGAAGGAGAAATACCATATGATCATCTCAATAGATGCAGAGAAAGCTTTCGACAAAATTCAACACCCATTTATGATAAAAACCCTCCAGAAAGTAGGCATAGAGGGAACTTTCCTCAACATAATAAAGGCCATATATGACAAGCCCACAGCAAACATCATCCTCAATGGTGAAAAACTGAAAGCATTTCCACTAAGATCAGGAACAAGACAAGGTTGCCCACTCTCACCACTCTTATTCAACATGGTTTTGGAAGTTTTAGCCACAGCAATCAGAGAAGAAAAGGAAATAAAAGGAATCCAAATCGGAAAAGAAGAAGTAAAGCTGTCACTGTTTGCAGATGACATGATACTATACATAGAGAATCCTAAAGATGCTACCAGAAAACTACTAGAGCTAATCAATGAATTTGGTAAAGTAACAGGACACAAAATTAATGCACAGAAATCTCTGGCATTCGTATATACTAATGATGAAAAATCTGAAAGTGAAATCAAGAAAACACTCCCATTTACCATTGCAACAAAAAGAATAAAATATCTAGGAATAAACCTACCTAAGGATACGAAAGATCTGTATGCAGAAAATTATAAGACACTGATGAAAGAAATTAAAGATGATACAAATAGATGGAGAGATATACCATGTTCTTGGATGGGAAGAATCCACATTGTGAAAATGACTCTACTGCCCAAAGCAATCTACAGATTCAATGCAATCACTATCAAACTGCCACTGGCCTTTTTCACAGAACTACAACAAAAAATTTCGCAATTTGTATGGAAACACAAAAGACCCCGAATAGCAAAAGCAATCGTGAGAACGAAAAAAGGAGCTGGAGGAATCAGGCTCCCTGACTTCAGACTATACCATAAAGCTACAGTAATCAAGACAGTATGGTACTGGCACAAAAACAGAAAGATAGATCAATGGAACAGATAGAAAGCCCAGAGATAAACCCACGCACATATGGACACCTTATCTTTGATAAAGGTGGCAGGAATGTACAGTGGAGAAAGGACAGCCTCTTCAATAAATGGTGCTGGGGAAACTGGACAGGTACATGTAAAAGTATGAGATTAGATCACTCCCTAACACCATACACAAAAATAAGCTCAAAATGGATTAAAGACCTAAATGTAAGGCCAGAAACTATCAAACTCTTAGAGGAAAACATAGGCAAAACACTCTATGACATAAATCACAGCAAGATCCTTTCTGACCCACCTCCTAGAGTAATGGAAATAAAAACAAAAATAAACAAATGGGACCTAATGAAACTTCAAAGCTTTTGCACAGCAAAGGAAACCATAAACAAGATCAAAAGACAACCCTCAGAATGGGAGAAAACATTTGCAAATGAAGCAACTGACAAAGGATTAATCTCCAAAATTTACAAGCAGATCATGCAGCTCAATAACAAAAAAACAAACAACCCAATCCAAAAATGGGCAGAAGACCTAAATAGACATTTCTCCAAAGAAGATATACAGAATGGCAACAAACACATGAAAGAATGCTCAACATCATTAATCATTAGAGAAATGCAAATCAAAACTACAATGAGACATCATCTCACACCAGTCAGAATGGCCATCATCAAAAAATCTAGAAACAATAAATGCTGGAGAGGGTGTGGAGAAAAGGGAACACTCTTGCACTGCTGGTGGGAATGTGAATTGGTTCCGCCACTATGGAGAACAGTATGGAGGTTCCTTAAAAAACTACAAATAGAATTACCATATGACCCAGGAATCCCACTACTGGGCATATACCCTGAGAAAACCAAAATTCAAAAAGAGTCATGTACCAAAATGTTCATTGCAGCTCTAGTTACAATAGCCCGGAGATGGAAACAACCTAAGTGCCCATCATCAGATGAATGGATAAAGAAGATGTGGCACATATATACAATGGAATATTACTCAGCCTTAAAAAGAAACAAAATTGAGCTATTTGTAATGAGATGGATAGACCTAGAGTCTGTCATACAGAGTGAAGTAAGTCAGAAAGAAAAAGACAAATACCGTATGCTAACACATATATATGGAATTTAAGGGAAAAAAATGTCATGAAGAACCTAGGGGTAAGACAGGAATAAAGACGCAGACCTACTGGAGAATGGACTTGAGGATATGGGGAGGGGGAAGGGTGAGCTTTGACAGGGCGAGAGAGAGTCATGGACATATACACACTAACAAACGTAGTAAGGTAGATAGCTAGTGGGAAGCAGCCGCATGGCACAGGGATATTAGCTCGGTGCTTTCTGACAGCCTGGAGGGGTGGGATAGGGAGAGTGGGAGGGAGGGAGATGCAAGAGGGAAGACATATGGGAACATATGTATATGTATAACTGATTCACTTTGTTATAAAGCAGAAACTAACACACCATTGTAAAGCAATTATATCCCAATACAGATGTTAAAAAAAAAAAGACATAGTGGCTGAAACTAAAATGTTGAAAATTACATACTATGAAAACACTAAGTTAAAGTAGGTTGTAGTGGCTATAATAATACCTGACAAGGTAGATTTCAAGTCAAATGTATTACCAGAGTTAAAAAGGGTATTTTATAATTAAAGGAGGATCAATTATTCAAGAAGATCTAACAATCCTAAGTGTTTACCCACTAACAGAGCTATAAGATACTTGAAGAAAAATTGACAAAGCTAAAAATAGTAGACGAATCCATAATAAATATTAAATATTTCAATAATACTCTCTTAGTAATTGATAAAGTGTAAAAAAATGAGTAAAGATACAGATATTTGATCAGTACTATCAACCAACTTAAGTTCTGTGGATCTAATTGTCCTAACTGACATCTAAAGGACAAATACAACTTACCACTGAAGTTTAAATATTCCTCTCAAGTGTACATAGTACATTAACTAAGGTAACTAATAAGATGGACCATAAAAACAACTCTAAATTAGTATAATTTAAGCAGAGTTTATTTTCTGACCCATGTTTATTCCAAGTACTCTTTATTCTTTTGTGTAGATCCCTATTTCCATTTGGTTGTTACTTTCTTTTTGTCTGAAGAACAACATTTAACATTTTTTAGTATGGATCTCCTGGAGATAATTATCTCATATTTCATGTTATAAAATATTTATTTTTTTCCATTTTAAATGATATTTAACTAGGTATAGAATTCTACACTGGGGAGCATAGAGAAAAATGGAGCAGTAGTGGAAAAATGGAGCATAGAGAAAAATGGACTCTCAAACCTAAATGCAGGGAGAGAAGAAAAGGAGGGATAGCAAGAGCTTCAGCCTGTAATGCAGCTCTGACAAAGTATTGGCCAGAATGATCAGAGCCTCAGGACAAAGATGTCCCATTAAAGGAATCACATATTAGGCAGGAATATGTATCATAGCTCAAGTACCTGAACCATGTTCAGGCATTGGCTGGGAGTAGTCTGGGAAGAGTGTGTTTTGATAAAATGTTCTGGAAGATCCTTAAGTTATGGCAATTGGAGGCTCTCAAGTAACTACTCTTTCCAACACAGATTATCTCTTGAAGAGAGTTCTGAGTGGAGCACTCCTCTGGCTGCCACAGAGACATCCTTATCCTGATATAGAGCATCTTTGACAAGACTACAACAAATATCTTCCTTACGATGGAAGATCGAATACTTTCCCCTTGAGCTCAGGGACAAGACTGTCTGCTTTCTATTCAGCATTGTATCAGAAGTATATATATACACACACACACATATATATATTTATGCCATATATATGTATTATATATTAATATAAAGGTATATTACATCTGACTTTTGAAGGATGCAGTATTCTCTCATATCTTTAAGGATAATAGTAGTATTTATTCCCCATAAATAAATGGATTCTCTCAAGTTGCTTTGGTTTGTTTTCATATTATTTTCTTTCCTGGTGATCTTGATCAAGCATCTTATGTATAAGATAGGGATACTAAAAAGCAAGGTCAACTAACAGGTGTGTGGGAATACTTGGCCTCTCTATCCTTACTGTAGATTGATCTTGCTGGCACTTATTGTAGAAAACACTGGTGATAATATTTTTTATGTATTTATTTTTTCCTTTGCTTGGACTTCCCATATATTGTAGAGAAGATAATGTCCGTCTCCTGCCTTAAGTGTGAACACCTTTGTCCCAGTTAGAATACCAAATAGCAGAAAAAGCCCTTGGCTGTTAATCCTCATGTGATCGTCTCCCAAGCTTCAACTTTTCCTCCAAGAAAGATAATTTATATTTTACACTCTAGAGTATAATTCTGAGTCTTAAGTAGGGAAGTTACAATCTCCTGCCTGCTTGGAATGGGGGGAGGATACTTGGGTATAATTTCTTCTCAATTAGACTTTCAACCAGTCCACCTGCTGTAAAGGTCACCTTCCTTTACCTTTCAGAGTTTACTGCCACCAATTAGTATGGCTTCTGGAAGCTCTATGGGGATAGGTTTACTTCATTCTTAAATTTCCCCACTGCTAAATTAAGGTTCTGTCTTCCCAAGCTTACTGCATGTAAGCAGAAGGCACTGCTATCTCTCTAATCCTTTTAGACACTTGGGCTATATGTATGTATACATGTGTGTGCAGTTTTTCTGTCATCCCATGATCTCATGCTCTTGGGTTTTACTTTGAGGTTTTAAATCCAATAGCTTGAGTTCTCCTGGTGCTTGTGACTGATGACTTTCACTTACTATGAACTTTTGACCTTGTGAGCTCATCTTAATCTGGCCTCTTTTGATTTTCCCCTTTATAAATCCTACATGGACAAATGTGTGCCTCCAGAGCAATTTTGCATTTGATTTCTAGACTCTAGGATTTTCATGACACCAGGATCATTTTTTAATTGCTACTTTCTCAGCTTAGGATATCCCCATATTATGAGCATAGTGTAAATTCATGTTCAAACACATCAAAGTTGCAGGGCTACTCTTTTGATTTCTTCTGAGAATTGTTGCCCCACACAGAGTTATGACAAAGGCAAGCTTAATTTTCTCTGGTGGCAGATTTAGTTAGTTCCCTTACCACTAATACTAAAGGCCTTTGACAGAATCTACTCTATAGGAATTTTGTAGGCCTGAAAGCACAGTACTCAAACCATCACTATTTCAATAATTTCACAGAACTGTTGCTGTAACATCTTATTTACCTCTGTCTAGTGCTCAGTGCATTCTTCACTTCTGGCATTTAGAATCCCCCCGCCTTTTTTTTTTTTTTGCAAACTATTGCATAAATTTTAAAATCATTTTATCTATAATCTAGTTTTTCAGAATAAAAATAAATAATTGCAATTCTATTACTGAAGTCCACCACACAATTTAAGTAATGTTATAAAGAAACCATAATTTATATTTCTTAATAGTGATATGTGTTCATCAGGATAAAGAACTTACTAAATAGGACTGGGGTGTATTTCCTTTTTCAGTATCCTTTATGAAAATCTCTAAGCTTTTAGTGCTACTATATTTGTTCACATCTCAATCAATCCTTTAGACCTATATTTACATTGGTTATTGGTTTGCTGCACTAGGCAAAGATTTTCTCAGTCCTCAAAAGAAACTCTGTTTTTTTCTATCTTCTCATCTACCAGGTGGAAATATTCTAATGTGTCTTAAGTTATATCATTTTGCTTGACATTGTGCTCCCAGCTTATCCTTTAGCAGATTCTCTGTAATAAACCGAGAAGCAATTTCTAGCTTTACCTACTTTCATGCACCTCCTTAGGAATTCAGCATTAGAGGTCTGGTTGATTTGTGAGGCTGTCTTTTTCAGTTGATGGTGAGGATGGCTCATAGTGACACTTTGAAGCTACTCAACAAGCTGAATATGACATCCATGGCAAGTCTGTGTTCACAGCACGAGAGATCTTGTGCTCAGCTCTGCTCTATTGACCCTTCACTCAATTTGTCTTTTCATGCTATAAGCCATGATTCAGAAATAGATACTGGCTTTCTCTGTTTTTCAAGTATCTACCACTTGCCAAATAATATACACAAGTTTGCCCAGGAAGAAACTTGTATAATTTAATGACTGATTCATAACAGAAGTCACTATATTGTTAAGGGTTTTCTTCCAGGTGTATATTATAAAACACATCAGTTCATCAATTATGTTCAAGAAAGTGTGTGTATATATATCTCCTTAGGAAATTACATTATATATATATAGCATGTGTGTGCATGTCAATTTACTCCATGAATTCATATAGTTTCATGGGTTGAATATCATCAATATTCTGACATTTAAGAATTTATATTTCAAGCCTTATTCCCTCTCCACTCATACAATCCAACTGTCTATTCAATATTTCATCCAACTGCCCAATCAGTATGTGATAGAAAGCGCAAATTTTCTACTTTCAAAACTTACTGGCTTTATATCTCATTTTTTGTTCTATACCACTCTTTTCCATTTCAGGTGGTCCCATCCTTTCTGTTGCTCAGGTGAAAAATACTGAAGTTTTCCTTGACTCTTGTTTATCATAGCCCCACATCCAATCAGTCATTAACTCCTGTTTACGTTTCGTCAACATATGTCTAAAATCTAAAACTTCTCAATACCCCCACTATCAGCACAAGATATTCCATTGTCTCTCACATGAATTATTGTAATAGCTTCCTAAGTGTTCTTAGTTTTACTTTTTCATGCTTCCCTCCTACTGCATATTATCAATACTTGAACCAGAATAAATTTTTCATAAGTCAGATTATATTGCTGCTCTGCTAAAAAGTCTATGGCTCCCTATGTCTCCAGTATAAAATAATAGCTAAGAACAATCTTATTATGTTGGCAGCATTATCACAATTTTACAAATGGAGTAACTAAAGCACAAAATGGTCATTTTCTTGACCCATACTCTCTGGCTAATAATGGTAGTATATGATTTGAGGCCAGGAAGTCTTTTTTCAGAGTCTATGCTTCCAACCATGATAATATATTATCTCTCAGTAGCAGGTACCTAAGAAGCCCTAAATGTTTGCACCCATTCTCTCCCTACTTTCCACTGACTTCTCTTACTTCATTCTCCTTTTAGTTTCCCATTTGTTCAAACTGAACTTGATATTCCCCAAAGATTCCAGGCATAATTCTGCATCAGACCCTCCTCCTGCACTGGCTCTTCCCTCCTACTAGAGCTTTCCTGTACCAGAAATTCATTTGGATCATACTCTTATTACATAACTTCACTCAAATGTTGCCTTCTCACTCAGACCTATCTTGCCTTTATTGAAAATTTCAACATCCCCCTCCCCTGGCCTTACACCACTATAGATCCACACAAAACCTATCACCATAGGTTTTGTCCATAAACCTATCACCCTCTAATTAGTTGCACTTAGTTTATTTTGGTGTCATGTAGAAAAAAACAGAGAGGAAAATAAAATTACTAATTTAGGAAATAATAAAAGTTAAATTTTATGTATCTTAATCACTCTTTAATTTATGGGTAGCCTTTTCCTCGAGTTTACTGTGAAATATTTACTAAGAATTGTAAATTGTGATAAGTGAAAACACTTGAATTTGTACTGCAAAGCTAAGGATAGACTGAGGTAGAAATTTCCAATTTTTTAAGGCTGACTTTAGCGACAAAATAAACTAAATATAATGAACATTAACAATTGACATTTTTATTACCATTATCAGGCTCACTGTTATTTCTCCTCCAAACAGTTTTTACCATATACAATTCCTTTCATAAAAGATGAAAGCATTTTGAAAATAGGCTATAAACAAATATGTATTGAGCACTTCCTAAATCTTAATATATTAAATAAGATCTCAGTCATCACAAATGTTTGAGGTTTTTTATCCCATATTTTTATAAATAAGTAATTCAATTTACAGAGTTTAAATGTCTCACTGAAGTTTATCCAGTTAGTAAGTGACTTATCCAGAATATAAATTCAATATTTTCTTCCACTAGAGAATGAGCTCATTGCCCACTGACATCCCCAAATTTCTCCCACCCATTCTCATTACTGAGAAATGAAAACCCATGTGTACATATCAGTTAACCTAAGAATACTTATTACAGTGGCTAGTGTCATTTCACAATATCCATTTTCCTAAATGTTTTAAAATATTAGCCTAAGTCTAATATAATTATTACCTTTTCTATTGATTTAATTGCTTCCCAGGAAATCAAATGTGTTTTTATGTACACTGACATAATTTATAAAGAAGAGATCAAATGCAGGGCAGTCTGTGCTGGCAGTCACACACACAATTACAGAAATGTAATTAATTCCTGCTCATTTTTATACACTTCTTATGCTCTGAAATTCTTTTGAGGTTGGCTTTTCCCCAGGTATATAGTTTATGGTCTCTGATATTCAAGGATGTTCTTTGTCAAACTATATCGTCTCAAGTAAGTTTACTTATGTGGATTGAAGTTTGTAAAGCAGAATGACTTTCAGCTTCCACATCATTTCTTGAATGCTACCATAAATTAGTTTGTAATAGAGTTAAATATTTCTTGAACGGACTAATATCTAGACATTCATTTTTAGCATAAAAGAGACTCTCCATCCTTCCCTTGTATATTCTCTACTGATAGTTTGCATTTGAATTTACTTTATAACATCTGTGTAGATAAGATTTTTAAAATAAAATTTGAAGAAAACATAGAGAATTGAGATTTAAGATTAACATGTTTCAACTACTTTTAAAAGTAGTTGAATAACAAAGAAGCTGTAATATCTTCTTAAAAAATAATATTGAGAAACAGACTAAAACATGTTGGATAACATTACAGGGAATGATATTCAGAACCAAACCAATATAAGACAGTTGTAATGCCTCATAAATATGTTTTTGTTAATTTTTTTAAAAATTGTGAAAAAAGAAATAGTAAAACTCGAATATTAAATTAGCCATACAACTGCCTAACTTCAACTGACCTGTAATTTGCTTTTTTTGTAACATGGAAATAATAATGCCTGCCTGTCCTTCCTCACAAAAATTTTACAACATCAAAGCTGTTGACAAATATGAAAATATAAACTACTATGGAGAAATCAAACCTCCTTAATCCATCTGTGCTGCCTTTTTGATTTGGCCTACCCCTATATTACCATCCTCACCTCCAAACACATTCTATTCAACAGAGTAGGCTATTGTAATTTTATTATATTATGTACTGTTACCACAACCAGTTGGAAACGTTCACACCTTCTAGCCTGTACTCCTATTTCCCCATTGAATGTGTTTCTTCATCTGAATTTATCTCTCTTCTACTCATTTCTGTAGCCTATTCTGTATCAGTCAGTGTACAGACAGGAGAACTAAAACATCTTCTGGATGTTTCAAGCACATAAACATTTAGTCACAAATTACTTTAGATGGCCTAAAATTGCAAAAAGGAAAAACGAAGATTTCATAGAAATGTGGAAGATGCTACCATCCTAGCTGGAGCCCACTAGTCTACCTTTTCATCTGGAGCCTCCCCTGTTGTACTGCCAATGGTGTTGCAGCCCACAGTTTCCTGGAGGTACCCAAATCTGCTGATTCTTCTACTGCAGTCAGAGTGAGAAATGACCCTTTCTCTTTTATATTCCCTTATTTCCTATCAGGGAATCCCAATAACAGCAACTGAGTAGAAAACAGCTGTTGAGGGAGTCTAGGCAGTGTGGTTTTTAGGTCCCCTGTGAAACTGTGGAGAGCTAAGGAGGATGGGAACAGAACTTGGAACCAATATACAATATCTGTCAGAGTGCCTGTACTAATTGTCTAGGGGTGTTGTTACAAAGTATTACAGACTGTATGGCCTTAAACAACAGAAATTTATTTTCTCACCATTCTGAAGACCAAAATTTCAAAACCAAAGTGTCGGCAGGTTTAGTTCTTTCTGACAGCTGTGAGGGAAGTTTCTGTTCTAGAGCTTTCTCCTTGACCTGTATATGGCTGTCTTCTTCCTATGTCTCTTCACATTATCTTCCCTCTGTGTGTGTATGTCCAACTTTTCCCTTCTATATTGGATTAGGGCCCATCCTAATGACCTCATTTTAATTTTATTAAGTCTATAAAGATCCTATCTCCAGATCAAGTCACATTCTGAGATACTGGAGTTTAGGACTTCAACATATGAATTTTAGGGAAACATAATTCAACCCATAAGAGTGTCCTAATATGGCAACTACATAAATGATTCATAGCCCATATGGGAATTTATTGAACTTTTCTATTTGTATGTTTTTTTCCCACTACTCTAGGAGGAATCTTGTTTTCTCTTTTAACTTTGTCTAGTAGCTAGCTGCTTGGCACATCAGAGTCTCAATATATGTCAGCTGGTCAATTGTTATAGATTAATGGAGCTAAACATTTAATGTTACACTAAAGGTTTCCAAAACTAGAAGTCAGTTTGCATTTCAAAATTATTCAACATTGCTTTCCTATGTTGACTCTTCCATTAATTTGCTCACAATCTATTGATATTCTATACATCAGACACTGATTTTACAAGACACTGAAATGTTACACACTGAAGGTAGAAATTCAGATAAATGTGTTACTCCTTCAGAAAGCTGATATTCAACAGGAAGACAGAACTAAATCAACAATATTCTCAAAGCTTAATAACTGCTCTTAGATAAATCCCATGCTCTGGGAGTAAAGGTGCACTGATTAGAGAGCTGATCTTTCTACAGTACTCATTTCAACTCCCAAATATTGATCATGATGCTCATCCCACCACTAACACCCTCCACATTACTCTCTACCTATCTAATATACATCCATCAATACTTAAGTTATTTGTTCCTCCATCTCTATAAACTAATACATGCTAAGTTCCCTATCACAGTGCCTGGAACTTTCTTTCTACATTTCTCTCCATTCCTCTCTCCTGTCTTCCATTCTGCTTCATCCTCTCTTCCTCTATTTCTTTCATTTATCACTTCATTTCAGCAAATTCATAACAATTACATCCAGCTTTGCTAAAATCTGACATACATGTTGATTAAAATTAATGTGCTATCCAAAATAATGCCATCAAAACCACAAGCCTTTGGGGAAAATGGAATTTAGGTTTATATCTGAATATTTATAATCAGAATTTTATAGTGTATTTTCTTTTATGCCTTGTATAGTAAGACTTGCATATATACATTTATTTTTAATGTCAGTAATTAACCATTGAGTCCTTTTCTTGCATTATTTTTTTTATTTTTTTGGTATGTGGGCTTCTCACTGCTGCGGCCTCTCCCGTTGTGGAGCACAGGCTCTGGACGCACAGGCCCAGTGGCCACAGCCCACGGGCCCAGCCACTCCACGGCAGGCGGGACCCGCCCGGACTGGGGCATGAACCTGCATTCCCTGCATTGGCAGGCAGACTCTCAACCACCGCGCCCCTAGGGAAGCCCTTCTTGCATTATTTAATCAATCTTTTTTAATATGAATACTAATTTTAAAATTCTATAACCATATATGTCCATTACAGTACATTAAATTGTATTGTTCTGAAATGCTCTTTTTGTACAGATTTGAGAAAACTCATTTCTGGTCACAATTCTTTCCTCCAAGAGTAAGCCACCTAGAATGCACAGTGCTCATATTATTTTGTCTATGTGCTAGTATCTTTCGTATATGCATATTGGATAAATCTGAAAGCAAAGTATGAATAAATTGAGAAAAAGTAAATTATGTTTGTTAAGAGGATTGGCATTCATAACTGCTGTCATCACCATCACTGTTATATAGTTATCCAGACAGACAGAATCCACCTAAAATTTGTGAGGATGCAAGACACAGAGAAGATATCATAGATTCCAATACCTTTGTGAAACACTGAAAAGGGTAGCCAAATATCATAAAGCATGCCTTTTACTTTATGCCAATGGGGACAGAAATATTCTAATATACATGATTTACTTGTGGAAAAGTTCCAGACTACATATAAAAACAAATGATTAGGGCTTCCCTGGTGGCGCAGTGGTTGAGAGTACGCCTGCTGATGCAGGGGACACAGGTTCGTGCCCCGGTCTGGGAAGATCCCACATGCCGTGGAGCGGCTGGGCCCGTGAGCCATGGCCGCTGAGCCTGCATATCCAGAGCCTGTGCTCTGCAACGGGAGAGGCCACAACAGTGAGAGGCCCACGTACTGCCAAAAAAACAAAAAACAAGTGATTAATTTATTTTAAAAAATCTGAGACATTGGACTTGAAATCATGAATAAAATCACAAAAATATCCATTAAAACATAAACATAGTAATATGTTGTCTTTCAGATAGAGATGGAGATAGATGACCAATATCAAGGCTAAATGTAAACACATATGATCTTTTGAATTAATATAATATGATATTGAATTAATCATAATATTTAAATAGTATAACATTGAACTCCATTATGAAGAAATATTTAACTAAATTATTGAGAAATTTGGAATGCCAATTGTTCAATTGTTTTCTTGTGCCATGTGTTTATGCTACATGAGAGGGCTTTGCATTTATGTATGAAAAAGTGACTTGAAAAATGCCCACTAAGATTTTACAAAAAACTATATTGTACTTAGGTCCCTGTGCATGAATCTGTGTGTAGGTCTGTGTGTGTGTGTGTGTGCACGTGCCCATACACTTACATGCTTGTCTGGCATTTCCTATTATGTCAGAATTCAGAGTAACCCAAACATCTAATAGAACAATTTGTTACCTTGGTAGAATATAAAAGCATTAATGCTCATTCTTAGCTTTTTTGATTTGTATTAATGCTTAGTTGAAATATCTATATTAAACTTTTATAGCATTTTTCTACTCTTTAAATGGCTAAAATATAGCCAATTAATACTTTACACAGAATTAAAAATTTATAATATTTAATATAGTCTAGTATTTGTACCCTGTGTTTTTATTTTATAGGCATCTGTTATTTTCTTATTTTGTTCAAATATTATTTTGATTCATATTTATTCTTTAAAATTTGAAAGCAATACCCAAATACATTTGTTGAAATATATACTTCTCATAATTTTTAATAATTTTGATTAATATGGAGTTACTTCAGAGCTAAGTAAGATTTTTTATATATAGTCCTGTTACTCTTTTAAGTTTCCATTCAATAATTAGAATTCTCCAATTTTGATATCAACTCAATGTATAACAAAGACACACCACTGGTAAAATAAATTTTTGTTTGTTTCCAACTGACCATTCCTCTCTTTGACATCCTGAGGAGTTATACTTCTATATCCTCTGGCTATTTCTCCTCAAAGATTTTACCCACACCTGGGTACCAATAGTGTAAAATTTACCATAAATCTACATCATGTTAGGATTTTCTAAATTTCAGTACTCAAATACATTTAGAATAATAAATCACTGTTAGGTATGTGATACATATGAGACATAAGCTAACTTATCCTTCTTTTCTTAAAAGGAGTGCTTGCAAAAAAATATATAGATCAATGGAACAGGACAGAAAGCCCAGAGATAAACCCGTGCGCATATGGTCACCTTATCTTTGATAAAGGAGGCAAGAATATACAATGGAGAAAAGACAGCCTCTTCAATAAGTGGTGCTGGGAAAACTGGACAGCTACATGTAAAAGAATGAAATCAAAACACTCCCTAACCCCATACACAAAAATAAACTCAAAATGGATTAAAGACCTAAATGTAAGGCCAGACATGATCAAACTCTTAGAGGAAAGCATAGGCAGAACACTCTATGACATAAATCACAGCAAGATCCTTTTTGATCCACCTCCTAGAGAAATGGAAATAGAAACCAAAATAAACAAATGAGACCTAATGAAACTTAAAAGCTTTTGCACAGCAAAGAAATGATAAATAAGACCAAAAGACAACTCTCAGAATGGGAGAAAATATTTGCAGATGAAGAAACTGACAAAGGATTAATCTCCAAAATTTACAAGCAGCCCATGCAGCTCAATATCAAGAAAACAAACAACCCAATCCAAAAATGGGCAGAAGACCTAAATAGACATTTTTCCAAAGAAGATATACAGATTGCCAACAAACACATGCAAGAATGCTCAACATCATTAATCATTAGAGAAATGCAAGTCAAAACTACAATGCGATATCATCTCACACTGGTCAGAATGGCCAACATCAAAAAATCTAGAAACAATAAATGCTGGAGAGGGTGTGGAGAAAAGGGAACCCTCATACACTGTAGGTGGGAATGTAAATTGATAGAGTCACTATGGAGAACAGTATGGAAGTTCCTTAAAAAACTACAAATAGGGCTTCCCTAGTGGCACAGTGGTTGAGAGTCCACCTGCCGATGCAGGGGACATGGGTTCGTGCCCCAGTCTGGGAAGATCCCACATGCCATGGAGTGGCTAGGCCCATGAACCATGGCCACTGAGCCTGCGCATCTGGAGCCTGTGCTCTGCAACAGGAGAGGCCACAACAGTGAGAGGCCCGCGTACCGCTAAACAACAACAACAACAAAAAAAACTACAAATAGAACTACCATACGACCCAGCAATCCCACTACTGTGCCTATATCCTGAGAAAACCATAATTCAAAAAGAGTCATGTACCACAATGTTCATCGCAGCTCTATTTACAATAGCCAGGACATGGAAGCAAGCTAAGTGTCCATCAACAGATGAATGGATAAAGAAGATGTGGCACATATATACAATGGAATATTACTCAGCCATAAAAAGAAACGAAATTGAGTTATTTGTAGTGAGGTGGATGGACTTAGAGTCTGTCATATAAACTGAAGTAAGTCAGAAAGAGAAAAGCAAATACCGTATGCTAACACATATATATAAAACGTCATGAAGAACCTAGGGGCAAGACGGGAATAAAGACGCAGACTTACTAGAGAATGGACTTGAGGACACGGGGAGGGGGAAGGGTAAGCTGGGACAAAGTGAGAGAGTCGTAGCGTATATATGGACATATACACTACCAAATATAAAATAGATAGCTAGTGGGAAGCAGTCACATAGCACAGGGAGATCAGCTCTGTGCTTTGTGACCAGCTAGAAGGGTGAGAGGGAGGGAGACAGAAGAGGGAAGAGATATGGGGATATATGTATATGTATAACTGATTCACTTTGTTATAAAGCAGAAACTAACCCACCATTGTAAAGCAATTATACTCCAATAAAAATGTTTAAAAAAAGGAAAAACATAAAAGGAGTGCTTGTAATATCTAATTACGCTCTTTAAAGAAAGATGAATCTGCCACAAGTAGTATAGTTGCAAGGCTTAGCTTCTTAAAAACATTAATGTGAAATAACATAATTCTTTCAAACTGAGCTTTTCTTACTTTTACCAGCATGCTACACAAAATGATTTCTTACTTTTACCAGCGTGTTAGACAAATTTAACAAATAAATGACATTTTAATGCAAAGAGAAGAAATGTATTGGTTTAAATTATCATATTTATAAAACCATCAGAACAAATAAATACACTCACTTAAAATTATTTGAGGGATTAAGTAAGAACCTTAAATATGTTATTAAGTAGGAAACCAATTTTTTAACAATAAAGAATAATGTAGTTTGCCTACTGTGTACTGTTCTGGGTTATTCTGACATTTCAATTATACATACATATATTTATGT
Organism: Phocoena phocoena; assembly: GCF_963924675.1. NCBI lineage: Eukaryota > Metazoa > Chordata > Mammalia > Artiodactyla > Phocoenidae > Phocoena > Phocoena phocoena. Next base: position 64,155 of record NC_089227.1, on the reverse strand, counting down.
ATATATATATATATATATGTTTCTGTTTGACTGCAGTGTAAAATCTATGAATTAACATGAAGATTTTTGAAAAGAATGATTACTTTTTAACACATTTCTTTCTAGTACTCTATAACTGAGTTGATTTTTTTCCCCATAAACACCCCCTCACTGAATACAGAGATAAAGAAGCAAAGAAATAAAAGCATAAAGCAAAAATTTGGTTTAATCTCACTGTTCTAGTTTCCTAGGGCTGCTGTAACAAATTACCACATATTTAGTGGATTAAAAGAACACAAACTTTCTTACCTTTCTGTAGCTTGGACTTTTCCTGGGCTAAATCCAAGGTACTAGCAGGGCTGTGTTCCTTTCTGGAGATTCTAGGGGAGAGACCTTTTAGGGTTGGTAGAGTTCTCACCTCACATCACTCTGATCTTTCATGCAAACGTTGATTGAACTGATGACTCTGAGTTATCACGGAAATAAGTGGATAAACCTAAATAAAATCTAACAGCACAAAAGAGTAATAATAAAATATATCAAATATTAGAATGCATTAAAACAAATGGAAGAAGAAAAAGTAGTAAAAGAAATTTAAGATCTCAGCATTGCTTGAGAAGCAGTAAAAGAGCTAATAAGTCATGGTACATGTGTAACTGCTACTTGTGTAAAAGTAACAAGCTAATACAAGGGAAAATGGAATTTGAAGAAATCTCAAAGGAATGAAGAGCAAAAGGAACATAACAAGGTGGGACAAATAGTAAACAAGGAGTAAACGGTCTATAAGAAAATACATTAACTGTAAATACTCAAATTAAAGGACAAGGATTATTGAAACAAACAAAAAACCTAATTCTATGCCACCTACAAGAGACAAGAGTCAGATTGAAAATGAAAGGATTCAAAAGTTATGTCATGACAACAATAAGTAAAACTGAAGAAGGTTTTTTAATGTTAACATAGATTTGAAAGCAAAAAGTGTCACTGACGATAAGGCAGGATAATAAAACCCACTGTTACTCTACAAGGAATATATTATAAATCTAAACTTCAATGCAATATATGAAGGGAAGTTCCAAAAATCTAAGTAGAAATAGAAAAATCTAAATTACCTAGATCAGTAACATAGAACCACAAGAACAAATCAGCAGATTATAGGAGATCTGAATACCATCATTAAAAACTTTGACTTAAATTTACATAAAACACTGCACCAACAATGATGGAATATATATATTATGCAGAAATTTTTAGGTGCACATGGCACATTTATAAAATTGACTCTATTCTGGTTATAAAACAAGGCTCCGAATAAGCAAGAAATTTAAACCTATATAACCAATATTTTACCAAATAGTTGGATATTAAAAACATACTTCTTATCATTATGTAGGTCAAAGATAAAGTTGCAATGGGAATTAGAATTTTATTAATTCAATGATAATGAAAATATGCCATAACAAAACCTGTGGGTTGCAAATAAAGCTGTGGTCACAGAGAAGTTTATGTATTCCAATTATACTCTCTAAATGTAAAATGGAAAAGAATAAAGCAACTAGAAGAGAACCTATCACCCTGAGGTAGGCAGCTCCTGAACTGTACCTGGTGGGGAAGGCAGGGCAGAACTTCAGGAGGCCAGCTGAGAGCACGGTGAACACCATGTCAGGAGCAGTCTCCAAGAAAGAGAATTTAATGTACAAAGGCATGACTAAAATGTATTTAGGAGCTAGCACCCTGACCCCTCTTAAGGATGACTTATGTTGCTGGGGAAAAAATAAGAAGTGCTCGATGTAGAAGGTGAATAGCTTTATAATTCCCAGAAGAATCTTCGTACCAGGACCACACCATGAAGAACTTGGAGTCCCTGTGGCTAATCCAGCAGAGAGAAAAGGAGAAACAGAGATGCAAGAGAAAATAAATGGAACACTTGGTGCAATTTGGTGCTGCTGCAGGCCCAAGTCCAGGTATGTGCTCTCTATATCCACATCTTAAATAAAAGCCACCATGTTCCTCAGTCTTTCAGGTACTTAGAATTTCTCTTTAGAACCTGAAAATGGGGTCAGGTTTGCTGTCTGCATCGCTATAGTACAAAATAGAGGCAGGATGTTTGAAATAGTTCTCCATTTGGCAGAGGAGGCCTTGAAGCTGTGAGCCACTCGCTGCAAACCAGCAGGACATGAAGGATTCTTGAGAAGATCTGAAGCTACTGGGAGGCCTTTGAGGAGTTAAATCCCATAGTAAATACTGTACCTTCAATGGCCCCTTCTCCCTCTCTGTCCAGCCTTCCTCCACTCCCGTGGGGGCCTAAAGAGGTTAAATGGGCACTCTTTGACTTGTACTTGGTGGTCCCAGAAGTTGACATGGGCTTGGAGACTTCCATGAAAAGTCTGCCTTCCATCTACTGGCTTGGGTTTCTTGGGCTCTCTGCTCCAGGCTAATCCCTTCAACCTGCTTTTCCCATTTCTGCCAATAATCCCCCTCTCCAGACCTTCCTAATGCTCTTCTGGGGTGGGGGGAGACTTACTGAGGGCAATGTTTATTTCTAGAGGAAGAGGTGACCACATGACTTCACACTGGTCATCCCCTTGATTATTCAGTTTCTGTCTAGATTAGTCGTGGGTGTTTGTGCACCCCAGCCTCACCCCCAGGAGGCTTTAGAACACTGTCCTTATCTCAGCACTGAGCCTCTATCTAGCCTCCTTCCCTCTCTCTCCTTACCCATCTTTACCCACAGGCTCGCAGGCTTTCTGCACCTCTGAGGAAGATAAGCACTTCACAGAACCTCTGCTACAGAACCAAACATATTGAAATGACTCTTTACAAAGATACTGAAACAACAGAAAATGAATACATGACGATTGTTTCTACTGAGGATTCAGTTACATAGGGGGCCTTTAGCAAACTTCGATTGATAAATCTAACCTTTCCTTCCTTGGCAATAGTTGATCACACTGTGAGGAAAACAAGTTAGAGAATGGAAAAATAATATTTGGATTTCAATGAAATAATAAAGATGCAGGGACTATCTTTGACTTTTGCAAGGTGAGAAGAGAGTTTACATTTTGATTACTTGATGGCAGGAATCCCTTTTAAAACAGGGCCAGTCTGCATGATGCATTTAAAAATCAACCTTTTCAAATATAGCCATAACCCCCACAAGATTTCTTTATTTCTCTGGGGTCAAACAAACCATCACATTTCACAGTGGTGCCCTGTGTATGAAAGTGATAAACATAACCTGGAAGCACGGCAGTGGCTAAAAATATGGAGCTGGTAGCCATTCGTTGAAATTATTTTTTGCTTTTAATTCATCACATAAAATGCTAATGTCCAAATTCAGGCAGGTAGATCTTACCAACCGTCAAGACCTTCAACCCTGCTAACAGCTAAGTATGCACTTTTAAACCCTACTTTGACTGCTCCAGAAACTTACTGGGTTTCTTTAATGCCTCTTTTACTATTTCCTTTGTGTCATTTTGTTTTTCTTTAAAAACATAGCTGTGTGATCTTGGGGAAGTTATATTATTTCCTTGAGACTTGGTTGCCTTCTCTGTGCATATCTGGGTATAATTTTAGTATTGCTCAATAAAATTTTTGTTGATAATGAAATTATTCTATATCTGTACTATGTAAAGCAGTATTCAATAGCTACATGGAGCTAATAAACATCTTTGAAACATGGCAAATGCAAATGAGGAACTGAATTTTTAATCTTATTTTTAAATTTGTTTAAATATAAATAATGCCACGTGGCTAGCATCTGTTGACAGTACAGATCTATATAATATTTTAAGGACACTCTCCACTCAAAAACTCTACCATTCCTTAACTCAACCTAAGTATTTTTGCCCTCTGACAAACAGAAAATAATTTATGCTTCCCTTGAAATTATCTGTCAAGACCTTTATCAGTTTGGGGACATTATATTCTTAAAATTCACTTTGCTTTATGAAACTTTAATAATGTTGGAGTTCCCTGCCCTTGGTACCACCTTTGTGATGATGGGAAATATTGTGGATGATCAAGGACCATTCCAAGGGATCATGGAGAGAAATCTCCTTTTGGATTTAATTTCATTATGAGGATGTCAAAATGCTAAATTACTTAAAATAAAACCCATACCGTTATTATGCAAAGTTATATGCTACATGTAGCTTGGAAAATGTTAAAAAGGTTTTTAAAGAACTGCACATCTATTTTTGAAAGTGATTTGGCTGTTCAAGGCTTGCTAGCACTTTATCCATCTCAGTACTATTTCACTTAGTAAACAAATGTAGTTGCCATAATTGCTGCATATGTGTCTGTGTTCCCTTCTAGGCTATATGTTTTTGAAGTTAGAAACTATATTTATATCACAGCCCCTATGTATAGCACAATATCCATTGCTAATTCAGATTGTGTTTTAAGATATGAGACAAAATTTAAGGCTTTTATTATAGTCATAAACATCTAGCAAACCAACCAGAAAATAAAAACTAATTTTCAATTGGTTGGCCAAGAACAAAAAAGAGAGGAATACCTAGTGCAAAATCATATCTCTAATAAGTACTGTTGGATTTAGAGCACACACATGATAAACTTATTTTAAAATATCTTCTCATCAAAGATTTGGGGTTGGACTGGAAAATATTATATCAGAAGTGAAAATAATTATGTGGTCTGACCAGCGTGGATCATACAAAGTAAGTGTATACTATATATAAAGTAGATAAACTACGAGGTCCTACTGTATAGCACAGGCAACTATATTCAACACCTTGTAATAACCTGTAAAGGAAAAGGATCTGAAAAAAGAAATATATATATCTGAATCACTTGGCTGTACACCTGAAACACAACATTGTCAATCAACTATACTTCAAGTAAAACAAAACAAAACAAAACAAAGTAAGTGTAAAGGGAAGTATAGTTTTATAAATTCACCTCTGATATCCAATGGACCAACTGAAAGACAACAGAAACTACAACTTTCTAGGAGACAGAACATGGCCAGCAAACCAGGCCGTTACCCTCGGTAACGGTCATACCTGCCAAAAAATATACAGACTAGCCTGCGTTCATGAATACAAAGGAATTCTTCATTTATCTGGCATTATTAGGCAATGAAGTATTGTATGTTAGGAGAAGCTTTTTTTTAAATGACAAATTTAAGAGGAGTTATTTTAACCTTCACTCGGTAGTTTTTTTCTAAAATTAAGAAATGCATCCACTGGTGTATCTAATGTTTCCGTGATAACTCGGGGTCATCAGTTCAATCAACGTTTGCATGAATAATGCAAATGGAAACAAGACAGGCATGCTTACTGAAACTGAAAATGACATAGCACTGGCTGGAGTAACTGATGCGAGAGCAAGAAAAAAACAAAAATGAAAACAAACCGTTATCAAGAAACAATCAGTCAAGTTCTGACTTTCTGTACTTAGTTTCAAAAAGAGATACCACAAATCCCAGCGAGAGACTCCAGCATCATTAGCTGTCTTTCTCCTTTGTTTCCACCTTCCTTTCCTTTTCCTTCTACCCTAGATTGTTCCAGGAAGTGTTTATAGCTCCTTGCAAAACAAATTCTAATACTTGCTTTCTCTCACACAAACTTCACAGTATGTCCATGTGATAAATAGTGTGGAGGTAAAAGACAGTTCATCACAGGCACATCTCCTATGAAAATAGAATTAGAAACTAGCTTCTAAACATGCAGAGAGAAGGGCGTGGTGTCAGGCACTAATTTCCTTGCGAATTCCTCTCCATTTCTAATAGACGTTTTTCTTTACCAAGATCCCTTTTTATTGGTGTCCTATTCCAGACTGCTCCACTCCGCCCATCCTCATCCTGTAAAATACATTCACACTCTTTTGTGACCCTACTTATTTGCCCATTAAATAATCAATCATAGAACTGTTGGAATTAAATATAGAGTGAAATTAAAATACTGGAGTCACTTGGAGGGTTTAAGCAGCTCCACCAGAAAATACTGGGCATGGATTTAAAAGAGGCTGCATGGGACTTGCTCTTGTCCAAGTTCTTTCTCAAGAAGTATCTGAAATAAACCTAAATTCAGAGTTAATCAGATTGGCCTGCTTTCTCAGGTGGACTGGAATTCCTTGATCTTTCCCCTCAACTCCCTGATGTCAGTGGCACTTTCTGGAGATGAGGTGGACTTCTCTGCCTACTGCAGAAGCTCAGTTCCCCCAGGACCCACTCCCTGTCTGAATCCCACACTGGAGGCCAGATGCCAGCTTTCCCAGAACATTCGTGGTCTCCTTTCAGTTTTTGACCTGCTCAGATTGAGTTCCTGTAGACTCTTTCTCAGCTTGAAACCTGATCTTCCACCCCTTTCCCTGACCTCGATGGTTACCTTCCTACTTTAGGCCTCAGGTGCTTTAGCTATAAATTGATATATTTGCCCTTAATTCTAAAGTCTTCTTTCTAAAGCTCTACAATGTGTGGCTCCTTGAAAATGTTTCTCTTTGCTGGTTTTAATTTTGTAGAGAATTAAAACCACAGCTACTCTAAAGACAGTAAGTTGCATTGGATAAGGAAACTGTGCTTTTGTAGTTAGATTAACAGTGATGGAAGACGACTAGGTATGTTTTAAGATACTCATGATCCGTTCTCGTGAGAGTCGGGGGAAGAAGGAGAAGAGAGTTAATAAAATATCAAACGATTGTGACAAATTAAGTTCACCAAGATGTAGCTGATTAGTTACTACTTGAATAAGCCAAACAAATCCATTCAAGTTGTCCTTTATTTTTCTAAGAAGGATCCCAGTGAACTGAGTCCCATGTTCAGTAACTCCACGTTCAATGGCTTAGTCTTTAAAAACTGTTATGTTGCTGGAAGAAGAAATATTGCCCATCAGTCCTAATTGGTGTTTAGCTATCATGCACATTTCAAATAAATTTATTACATTGCCTGATCTCAGTGTAATACATTCCAAAGGGGCAAAGAGCACATGAAAAGTTATGGAGTCTCCATCTTCTATACTGAAGTATGCAATAAATTACATATTATTTGGCTGTGAAATTCACAAGCCATAGAAACCACGCCATTAGCAATGTATACAGTGGTAAACAGCAGGTAATGAGAATGATATAAAACAAAACAGACGGTGTATGTTGGAACTGCTGCTAATAAAACAATCATTAAATGCATTCATATGCATCTACGCTAGGTAAGCTCTTTAGGGCAATTGCTACGAGTTCTACATACCTGTCAGGATATTATATATAGCCCAGTTTCTATGGCCTTTATTCAAAGACGCTGAGAAAGGGTTACTCTGGGTAAATTCAGACCTTTTCTCAATATAGAATTTGGTCAACATGCATTCTGAACAGCAAAATTTCACAGTGCTTTCAATTTTCCTACACTAATTGCCACCTCAGCAAATGCAGGATTAAGTATAATGGATTATAAGAAGTTAGAAAGAAAAGATGGAAGAAAAGAACGAAGGTAGAAAAAAGGTGGGTATGGAGTACTTCAACATTTATGTAGAGTGGACCTAAAACTAAACTGAGGTTTCCCTGAACTATTAGCATACGCTATAGAAACTTAAATGAAAAAATAAAAAAACCCAGCAAGGGAAACTCAAAGATTCTTTGTTTTTTTCACTTTACTGCATATACACGTCCATCTTAAACAATCTATATGCTTATATCCAATAAGACAGCATTGTTTTGTAAGGCTATTTGGGTTCTATCAGCATGTAAAGGTCGGACAACTCAACTTTAGCAGAGTTAACCTTCAGGTGAATAATTGCTTCTTTCAGGTTGTGAGCATTTGATTTTTCCAGAAATGTTTCCCAAAAAATGAAAACTAAAAGAGTCCTAGGACAGCGTCCTTTAAAAGTTTTATAGTATCAAGGTTTTTGGAGGAAGAGTATCCTTGTCGATTATCAACACAATGATTCCAAGCAGGTCAATTTATGCTGAGAATATTATATAACAGAACCCACTTCACCTCCATTATACTGACAATGATCTTCCTTACTTCAACCATGTGCTTCTTAGTAAAGTTGAAAATACTGAGCCAAGAGTAGACAGTGACAATGCCAGAGACTCAGATGTACCTATAGGTGCCTTCAGACAACATCAGCCACCCAGGCTAAAGTCCTGGTTTAAAACATCCCAACATGAATGAATCTCAAAAACCATATGCTGAACAAGTGAAGCCAGATCAAAAGGGCACCTACTGTATTATTCAACTTACATGAAATTCTAAACTGGGCAAAAGTCATCTCTAAAGATAAAAAACAGATCCGTCGTTGCCTTGGGGTGGGAGATGGGGATACTTTTGTAAAAGCCTAGGAGGAAACTTTCTAGGCTTTTAGAATTGTTATCTATATTTATGGGGGTGGTAGTTAAACAAATGTATACATTAATTAAAAGTCACTGAACCGTTGACTAAAAATGTCTGCATTTTATTGTATGTAAATGATACCTTAATAAGGTTGATTACAAAATGAACCAAAACCAAAACAAAGCAGAAGAAAAACCTCTCAAGACCTCAAAAGAAATACACTGTTTTCTTCCAGGGTACTAGATTGGAAATGAGGCATTGGTCTGTTCTACCCTCAGATTATCTCTAGGATTATCTAGTCTATTTTAAAGCACTAGAGTCCCCTATCAGGAAAACTCACCCCATGTTTAATTACTTTGATTTCTTCTCTGCCTCTTCTCCCAACACAGTGAAGTCATTCACGGAAGAAAAACCAGCTTTTGCCAAATTTGCATCATCATATATTCTTTCCAAAGTTATTATTTATGGAATAAAATTTGGCTACACTTTGTAAAAATCTAGCTTTTTGAGCCTTACAAATCTTAACAGTTAACCTATTGCCTCCACTGGAATTTGGAAAAAAATTATTTTGAAAAGGAATAGCTGAGACTTGACATTTTTTGTGTGTGTGTGATTTTCTCTTCCCCTAAGAGAGAAGTAAGTAGGAATGAGAAACACATACATAAAGAAAAAAAATTATCTTGCTGCCTTTGCATGGTTATAATTTATAGGAGGCCCTTTTCAACAATAATCTGTTATCAGAATCAAAAAAGTATAATCTCCATGAAGGCCAGGCCAGGATATTTGTCTCCTTTTCAGCAGGTTGCAATACAAACCACATTCATGGATATGCTTCTTGATGATCTTTGTAATACTGTAACAGTTGACAATTTCCTCATGCCTCTTCACCTTAACTTCAACCTGGTTTTTCACTAATAACCTCACATTTCCTTCTCTATCACTTGGTTGTGGGCCTCTTTTCCAACTCCAACTCCAACTCGCATTTCACTCTGGCACCAAAGGAAGACTCACACCTTCCTGCTATTTAGTGATACCTCAAGGTCATTACCATATTGTGATCACCCTGAAGAATAGCCAGACAATTGTTATTTCAGAGCCTTCTGACAGTTTGTAGCTCTAAAAATTAACTAAGGACCGCATTTGTCAAAAATATCCTAGTTTAAGATTTTGGCAATACAGCAACAGTAATTCCCAAGTCAGTTATGACAATCAGTGTGGGAAGCACCCTCCTTCAGGAAGATCCTTTGCCATACAATACTCTTTCCCTGTCTGGTAATAAGGAAGCATGGCCATGGAAAGTAACCTTTTGTGGAAAGAAATACTTGGCTTTGAGAAGGTTTGAAGTTCATACATTTTTCTTGAATTAGATTCCCCATTAATTACTTTATCCACAAAGAGGTAATTATCAGAGTTATGTAAGCAATTAAGGAGATGCTACTCCACATTCTTTCAGCTTGTTGACCTTTCGCACTTTATTTCATGTGGCTATCTGAAACATCAGTGATTTACATGTCTTTCTTTCCTTTTGTTTAATAGATTTCTGTGTGTGTGTGTCCCCATGATGAAAACATCATTAAAATAAAATATCAGGAATACACTCTTAAGAAGCAGAGTCTACTTAAAGTCCTACAACATATGAAAGCACTAATATTCATGGACAACTCTACACTCTGAAAGTTACTCCAAATTTTGTTGATCTCTCTTTGGTCTAGGAGTTTTGCAAATTTTCTACTATGATCATTTGTTAGTTTTATAATTACATAATAAAGGCATTACATCATACAATCTTTTGTTATCCATTGCAGTTTTAAAACTATTCCTTTCCTTGTCATCAGCAGATATGTCATAGATTATTAGTACATAAGCAAAGACTTTCAACGTAACCGTACTTTATAGTGAGAAGAACTATACTGAGCTATCTCTATCCTAAGACAATGCACTAGGAAAGCACTAGGAATTCTTAGGCACTAGGAATACAGAGACGATCAAGGGGTAAGTTCCTTGCCTTCGCGTATACATGATCATTATAGCAAATGCTTAAATAGCACTTAGTATGTAACTCACCAGAGCAGTCTTATTATCCTCCTTTTTAATAGGTGAGCAGAGGAAGCCACAGGGAACTCATAGGGTAAAGCCAGAATTTGAACCTAGGTAGACTAGTACACTCTCTACGGCTTTAACGACTATGTTAAAAAAAAAAAAAAATATATATATATATATATATATATATGTTATATATATATATCCAAGTATTCCAAAACACTTATCTACCAAAACTCAAAAAGGAGCACACAAACTTGCATAGAAAATAAACATGTGGGCTTCCCTTGTGGTGCAGTGGTTGAGAGTCTGCCTGCCGATGCAGGGGACACGGGTTCGTGCCCCAGACTGGGAAGATCCCACATGCCGCGGAGTGGCTAGGCCCGTGAGCCATGGCCACTGAGCCTGCGCGTCCAGAGCCTGTGCTCCTCAACGGGAGAGGCCGCAACAGTGAGAGACCTGCGTACCACAAAAAAGAAAATAAACATGTAAAAGTTCATAAATAAACCACAGTATAACCTGCTCCAAATAATATACTGACTGCAGTGTCCTGTGCCTCTCCCATCCTTAGGTAGCTGGAAATTACAACAAAATAATACTTTTCACCTTTGGAAGCCACACCATCTCTCATACCAACCAACCAATTACTTCCTTAGAGAGAATAGGAAATTAACCTGAATATCGTAACATATATATATATATAGTATTAGTGATGTAGAGTCTTTGTTTAAAGACAGTAACTTCAATAGCAGAGGGAACTTTACCATTGCAGACTTCAGATAACCTCTATATTTCTCAGATTTCATGCTAAATCATAAAATGTCATATTGTGTCTGAAGCTATTTTTTCAATAGTCCATTTTCTTAAATGGACTAGCAAATCAGTAAATACTGAGGAACATTTTGGCTCCCAAATCCTAAAGCCATTCTGATTATGCCTGGGTGATCATGGGGAGGTCATCGGAACTACCAGAGGACTGGCTGAAATACCAGCGTTCTGGCCAGCTTACAAATTATACAGAATCCAATTTTATTTTTTTGTTATGTAATTCCTATGGGGCTTTTGGCATGTCAGTGTAAAGTCCTTTCATGTGTAATCTTTATCCATTAGATAGGGAACAATGCCAATCCCCATCATAAATTCTTTAAAAACCTGACACTGCAAATCCATTGTAGGGCATAGGACCTGCAAATAGGATACGAATCACACACATCCACTCATTCAGACAAACCACAAATATTCATTTTTAAGTCTACTATATGCCAATAATGTACCGGCCTCTCAGATGCTAAACCATGCTAAATGCTGAAACAGACATACTCAGTTCAGGCCCTCCTGGAACTTATTACCTACAGGAGTGCCTTCATTGTAAATGGTCAGGTCTCAGCCAATGCTATTATCATCAGCAGGTGACCAAATGATAGAGCTTGCTTCCCTTCAGAGGTACAAAACAGTTATTACACCTGAATGGGATGCAAAGAATAATCTGACTTCTGTTCACTAGGGGATGAATTGAACTGTCCTTGCAGAAGAGTTAACAGATGGTGTGAACCCCACATCCTAGAAACGGGTCAGGCACACGATAAGTGTTCAGCTTTTCAAAAACAAATGAACAATCACTTCCTCTCTTAGATCTTTACACCCTTCCTCTGCTGGCTACTTTCTCTCAGCTTATAAACATCCTCAAATATACCCACTTAAAAAACTCTCAGACCTATGATTCTTTGGATATTCTTGTGGATAACCTAAGTCTCTACCATGCCTTCAAACACCTGTCCTCCCAAAATCCCACATCTGTACCTTGGGCCCAGACCTGTCTACCAGGCCCATCTAAAGCACTGAAGATGAAGTAAGATCCTCTCGCCACCCCCAATACCTTTCTACTGTGCTCTGTATCTCTCAAAAAGATGCAGCTGTAAACTGTCACCCACGCTTGCTGCCCTCCCTTTCCTAACTGGTCACCAGGCTTCACTCATTCTCTCTCAGATCTTCAAAACCTGGTCCCACCTTTTATAACTTAAGTGGGACCCTTAGATTACAATTCACCCTGCATCCAATCAACTGCCTTCCACATGGAGGTCCAAGTGAGCCTCTAAACCAGAATTCCATTTCACTGTTCTTTGGTGTTTCCCGCAGCCTTCAGGATAAACATCCAAACTTCTGACAGGACAAACAAGGGGCCTTTCTGTTGGGCCCCACTAAGTTTTCAGTATCAACTCTCATTTCTTTCCCAAACCCTGAGTTCCAGTCCTGTACATTAGTTTTGCCATATTTTCTTACATTTCTCAAACATCAACACACACTGCTTTCTCCTGCCACCCCAGGAGCTTCTACATATCCTTAGGAAGGATGGCACTTCCTCCAAGAATGCTACCCTGAACTTTCCCTTCCAAGTTTCTGTGCTCTGCAAAGGGGAAAGATGGCGGGGAGGGATACATTAGGAGTTTGGCATTAACATATACACACGACTATATATAAAATAATCAACAAGGACCTACTGCATAGCACAGGGACCTCTACTCCATACCCTGTAACAAACTGTACGGGAAAAGAATCTGAAAAGGAATGGATATATGTATAACTGAATCACTTTACTGTACACCTGAAACTAACACAATATTGTAAATCAACTATCCTCCAATATAGAATAAAAATTAAATTAAAGAAAAAAGAGATTCTGTGCTCTTTAGCAGCAGAACTCACTTCTTCCAGAGCACTGACTCCTGTGCTTGTGTTTACTTGCTGCCCAGTAGAAGGGAAGATTACCTAGGGCAGAAGCATCGTCTCCAGCAGCCCTTGGTTCTGACAACTCATTCAAGTGCCAGGATACTTTACACACATAACCTGCTTAATTAATTCTAAGAACCCACAGAAAGAGTGATTTTTAATGTCATTTTACAAGTGTGGGGATTGTAGTGCAAAAGAAACCTGTCCAGGCCACAGAGAGCATAAGCCCTGGAATTCAAACCCTAAGCTGCCTTGACACCGGTACTCTTTCCACTATATATGATACACCTATTGAAAAAAAATTTCTTTTTCCTGAGCCCTGTTTGAATGGAAAGGAAATGAAGCTGGGATATATCCATTTCCTAATCGCTTTGGTGTGTACCAGGCAAAGTCATTCAACAGACCAGGTAACATCTATGCAACAATTAACGATGCTCCAAACTGTGCTAAGTGTTCTACACTGTAGAGTCTAGAAGCATTAACACAGTGTATCCTTGTAACCCCCACAGAGGCTGGGTCCTGTTAAGCCCATGCTACAGATGAGAACAGTGAGACCTTAAAGCCTTAAGGCACTCGGCCAGGGTCACCGAGCTGGCAGGAGTCCTAGGCCATACACCCCGTCTAGTGCATGCACACCCGGGCACTGGGCACCGGTTCTAGTGCCCACCCTCCACCTTTAACCATTTAAAACCCCACTTCTCAGCACCCACACGAGGGCCCCTGGAAGCGGGAAGTACAAACCTGTCTCGAGAAGCCATGGCTGGAAGAAGCTCTGGATACAGATCAGGGGCAGATGGTGCTCAGAAGTGGTGCCCAGTCTACCCCACGGAGGCGGTCAGAGTTAAGTCTAGCAGGCCCTCCCTCAGGGAAGTGTGCACGGAGGGCAGAGGCACCAAGTCCTGCGGCGCACACAGGTCCTCAGAGCACGAGAAGGAGTCGGCCTCGCTGTCCAGGTGCAGCTTCACTGAGTGATCATGGCCTGAGCGTGGCCTCGGGTACGCTGGCTGCAGACAGGATGCTCACACCCGCCTGTGGGTCCCGGCTCCCCTCCCGGCCCCTCGGGCGCCCACCACCCGGCAGCTGCGGCCCCACATTGTGTGCAGGACTGGCGTCACAGCCACAAGACATAGGGCCATGGGCCCCAGCTGGCCGGGCCCTCCATGCCGCGCTCCGGAGCCCATGCGTGGCCTGGTGTTGGCGCGGGCATCAACGCCTTCCCGAGCCACAGAGTTGCAGCTTAAGCCTCAGGGCGGGCCCGTGGGGGCGGGGCTCGAGGACTTCTGCGTGCTCGCCGTGCGTCCACACGCAGACCCGCCTCCCATGACGACGCGGTCTGAGTAGCGGTGTCTGCAGCTTTGAGACTACGGCAGCGCGAAAGGTAGGAGGTGTGGAGAATTTGGGGTTTCCAAAAAGCGTTTGCTGACTGATCCAAACAAAAGTGAGACATGGTTGTATCAGTGCATTTTAAAAGTAGTTAAACTCCCGCAAAGTGTCTGTGCTCGCCCCGCCCAGGAGAGAGCGTGAACTCCATGAGGGACACAGGAAAGGCTGAGTGAACGTCTGCCTGTGGTCCCTTACCTGGTGAACAGGTGTGTGAATTTCTGCAGAAAGCTCTTAATTTCTGTCGTTTCTGCTGACTTGACACGGTGGTTGGCAAACGGTGATGTGTTCCATGCATTCAGGACATGATCGTGGTTACTAATAATCACTTTGTTTTGTACTGACACCTCCACAGAGAATTTACTACTGAATATCCACTTTACAGAAGAGTAACTGAGGCGTAGGAAGTGAATTGACTGAATAAGAGGAAGGACTCAGACGATTGTTGTTAGTAAATTAATCCTGCAAGGAGGCCATTAGCCTGCGGTGGCTCTAGCGATGCAGCCGTCTACTTAAACGAACCAAAATCTAAGCCTGTCAATGCCTCAGGGTGACGAACACCACTGAGGACACCCAGTCACAAACCACCAACTAGGCATTAAAGCTGTAGCAAATCAGTCATTTCCTTGCTTTGCTGCTGCCCTTTTAAAATAAACATCTCTGCAGCTCCTGTGGCTGGAGTGCTCCTCACCTCTTCCACTTTGTGGTACCTGAATTGAATCTATTTTTGTGCACATAAAGTGTTAAAATTTTAAATATGCCTCAGTTTGTCTTCTAAGATTGGCCATAGAAGTTGGATTTGTGTCCAGTTTCTAGAACAGTGGTTGTCCTCTGGTCAGGCCTTAGGCGTTACGTGTACAACGTTCCTCTTCTACCACCACCTTCTGGGTGCCTCCACCCACTACCAGCTCCCATGCATCAGTTCCCCTAGATGTGGTCAGCAATGGCTTTTACATGCAGCGTGCTCACATTATAACTTCGCAGACACTCCTCCGTCCTCCAGCCAGCGTGTGAAGTGAAATATTACCATTCCTGTTGAAGAGTCTCTGGTGTGACCACTTTCCCAAACACAGCCACTCCCCAGCTGACCCTGGGTAACCACTCTTCTGAACTTGGTCTCCATCACTGGCATGGATGTCTTTCTATGTAGGCTACATTTTTAAGTATTCTTAAACTGCATATCGTATTCTATTTTGTTTTCTCTTGTTACTTGCTTTATTTAGTGTTATCTTTGCTAGGTTCATCCATGCTGACACGTAAAGATCTGTCTAGTTCATGTACTTTCCTCGCTACGTAGGATTCCCATGTAGGGAAATACAATAATTTATATGTGCACTTTCCTGTTGATGGACATTTAAATTGTTTCAAATTTTAAGTATGATTTCTTTTTAAAAAAATTTTTATATACTTTTTAAAGGTTACTTTACATTTACAGTTATTACAAAATATTGGCTATATTCCCTGTGTTGTACAATACATTCTTGAGCCTGTCGTACACCCAGTAGTTTACATCTCTCACTTCCCCACCCCTGTATTGTCCCCTCCTCCCCCTCCGCACTGGCAACCGTTAGTTTGTTCTCTATATCGGTGACTCTCCTTTTTTGTTATATTCGTTCAATTGTTGTATGTTTTAGATTCCATATATAGGTGATATCCTACAGTGTTTCAGAATTCAAAAGACTCTCACGACAGAAGCCAAAAGGTAAGAGCCATTTTACATTGATAAAAAGCATTTTAACTATGTAGAAGCAGAAAATGAAAAGAAAGAACTTTGCAGTACATTTAATAAAAGCTTAGGGAGATCTTTGTGGTATATTAGTGAACTTATTTGTGGAAATTTAGCCATGTACATTGTGTTGGAGAGGCACCAAGAGTTCAAGAACTCTCGCAATTTGAGTACACAATTGCCTTACTTGTAGGCATGGTGGCAGCCATTTACATAACAATGATTTGGAGGATGTTGTGTTAGTCAGCTCTTGCTCTGATAATGCTTTGGAACAAATCGACCCAAAACTCAGTTCCATAAACAAGAATTTATTTTTCTTGGACCTATTGGCTAGCTGCAGTGGCTCTCTTTTAGACCTCTAGATGGCTGGTTTTGCTCCGTGTTTTGGGTCAGTTTGAGGTCTGTAACACACATCTTCCTCTGGAGCCCAACTGTGAGGTCACAGCTCCCAGGCCCTGTCTTCTCATAAAGTTCACTGAAACATAAGAGGTCAGCCCAACTGCACAAGCCCATTTAAGGCCTCTGCTGCTCATTGAAGGCCATCATGTCTGCTCACACTTCATTGGCCAAAACATGTCACAGATCTAAGCTGTATTTAGAATATGTGTATTTGTTTAAAGTTGGGTGCTCTCACAGAAGAATATTGCATTTTGGACAGTGTTACCTTAGCATTTTCATTGACATTTGCAAACGTGATAAATGCTCTGTGCACTTTTTCCACCTTTGAGAACTTTCTGAAATTGTGGGACCATTTCTATTGGAAAAGAGAAAAGTACACTTTAGAACTCAACTCTAGTTATGGCATTGTTGGGAGAAGAATTAATGAGATAAGGTCAATACAAGTGAAAGATTTGGGATCACATATTCATCATTAACATTAGCATTCTACAGAACATTCCTGGAGAATTGTGATGCTTGCTTTATGTGATTTCTATCATAAATCATTAGAATCTGACCAAGACACTTCAGTGAAACATACATCATACAGCACATCGCATTTTAGTTTTTCCTACCACTCCACAACTTATCATCAATACTTCACCATAACTCAGAAAAAGAAACTGAGTGAGTTCATTGTTAGCAGACGGGCTTCACAAGCAATACCAGTGGAAGTTCTTCAAATGATAGCAGACAGTAACTCAAGCCATAAAAACAAAACAAAGAAGGCTGACTAGAGCAGTTGTGTAGGGAATTATAAAAGATACTGTAATTTCAAATTTCTTCTCCTTTCTTCTCTTAACTAATTTAAAAAGTAAGTGCCTAAACAATATGACTATATTTGGATTGTTCTCTATATAACATAAAAAAGTATCATATATTTGATGATATGACACAATGAAGGCAGTGAGAACAAAGCTGTGTTAGAATAAAAATGACAGTAGGTCATAAGCTGAATTCGCAGGGAGAAAGGAAGAGAACCAGAAATGGTAAATAGATTAACCTGACAAACTCAAAAATACTTATTTGCTCAACTTTCTTCTCTAAGCTCTTTGAAAAAATAAGCTTGTGAGAAGTAATTATTATAATAATATGTTGTTAAGTATGTAACATATATAAATGTAATAAAAACAAAAGAGAGGGGAAGGCATACAGCTCTATAAAAGGACAGTTTCTGTTTCTATCTGGAATGAACCTAGTAAAAATCTGAAGAGATTCTGAGATGTATTACATAAGCCCTAGTGCAGCCATTACTCAAACAATGTAGTTAAAAATCATTAAAGGAATTACATGTTACAGTAGAAAATATCTACTTACTATAAAAGGAAAATGGAGGAACAACAACAATAACACAAAAACATGAGACATGTAGAAAACCAAAGGTAAAATGATAGACATAAATAAATCCTACCATATCAATAATAAAAACTAAATGTAAATGAATTAAACAATAGAATCAAAAGGCAGATATTGTCGAACTGGGTATTAAAAAATGTTTTCTATAGGAGACACTGCTTGGATTCAAAAGTCTAATGTGTACAAAGTAAAAGGATGAAAAAATATACATCATGCAAATAGCAACCGTAAGCATTGCTGAAGTGGCTATACTAATACCAGAAAAAATAGACTTTAAAACAAACAAAAAAGTTACTAGATATGAAAAGGGACATTTTATGATAAAGAAAGGGAAGATACAAAAATCTTTAACATATTTGCCCTGAATAAGGTAAAACCAAAATACATGAAGAAGAAAATACCAAAATCCATGAAGAATTGAAGCAAGAAATAGATAATTGCACAACATTAGGTAGAGGCTTCAGTACTCCACAGTCAATAATGGACAGAACAGTTAGGCAGAAGATCAACAACGATATAGAAGACTTGGACAAGACTATGAATTAGCAAGACCTAATAAATGTTTACAGAACACTCAACCAAACAGTAAAATACTCATCCTGCTCAACTACATGTGAAACGTTTTCCAGCATAGATGACATCCTAGGCTGTAAGAGAAGAGATTGAAACTCACATACATTGCTGGTGGGAATGTAAAATGGTGCGGCCATTTTACAAAACAGCTTGAGAATTCCTGCAAATGTTAAACATAGAGTTACCCTATGACCCAGCAGTTCCACTACTAAATATATACCTAAGAGAAATAAAAACTTATGTCTGCAGAAAAGCTTGTAGTGAATGTTCATAGAAGCATATTTCTAAAAAAAAAGGTGGAAATTATTCAAATGACAACCGGATAAATGAATAAACAAAATGTGGAATATCCATACAATAGAAAAGCATTCAGCTATAGAAAGGAATGATCTATTGATCCATGTTACAACATGGATGAACCATGAAAGCATTATGTAAAGTAAAAGCAGCCACTCACAAAAGATCACATATTGTACAGTCCCATTTATATGAAATGCCCAGAATAGCAAATCTATAGAGACAGGAAGTAGATGAGTGGTTGCCTAGGGCTGAGAGGGTTGAGGAGATTGAAAAAAGCTTGTTAATGTGTAATGGGTTTTTTGTGGGGGGACAGAAATCTAAAATTGGATTGTTGTGATGCTTACACAAGTCTTTTAGTGGTTACACTGAGAACCATTGAATTGTATACATTAAAGTGTTAAAATTATGGTATGTAAATTACATCCCAATAAATCTGTTAAAATTATGATAATTTTATATGTATAAATTTGAAAATTCATCGAAAATGACAAATTCTTTAAAAATGCAAGCTAACAAGACTAACCCAAGAAAGAAAAAATATCTAAAAAACCTATATCTACTGCAAAAGTTGTTTGTATAATTAAGTACCTTTACAGAAAATGATTTCCAGGGATAAATGGCATTCCAAGTAAATTCTTCCAAATATTTAGGGAAGAAATATTGGGAATCTTACATAAAAATCTTCCAGGAAAGTATATATTGCTCAAAATATTTATAAGGTCAACATAAGCTTCAGATCAAAACTAAAAAGAGTATTACAAGAATAGAGTCACAGGCCAGTTTCTCTTTTGAACATGCATGCATGCGAAATGTGTAAACAGAAGCACAAACTGTATCCATGGTATGTAAAACAATCACATATCATCAAAGTAGCTTTATTATAGTAATGCAAGGTTGGTTTAATGTTCAAACATGAAACTGATCTCAGGAATGAATTAGAGTGGGAAAAAAAGTCATTTAAAACAGAAGTCTTGGGACGTCCCTCGTGGTCCGGTGGTTAGAACTTGGCGCTTTCACTGCTGGGGCCCTGGGGTCCAATTCCTGGTCAGGGAACTAACATCCTGCAAGCCACGAGGCAGGGCACCCCCCCAAAAAAAAGGAAAAAAAGAAGACTTAACCAGGAGAAGCACAAGATCGAATCAACATAACAGATAACACCTTATGAAAAGTAGGTGAAGATTATGGAATATTCTAAAATTTTAAAACAAAAAGAAACATTTAAAGATTCAAGAGGATGTGACAAATATTGTACATAGGCAAAAAATAAAATAAAATATACGGATGATGCGAGCCCCAAAATACAGATGCCCATGTACTGTCTCTGAAGATTCTCATTCAATGGGTTAGGGATTTCCTCTATGTTTAAAAACCTACAGGTGTTATAAAGCAGAAACTAACACACCATTGTAAAGCAATTGTACTCCAATAAATATGTTAAAACACAACAAAACACACCTACAGGTGATTCTGATATGATTCACAGACAACATAAAGCTTCTGCTTTACAGGAAACAATACCAGATTATTTTGTTATTTTATAGTTATATTAACAGGTTGTACTATTGACTGGTAAGTCTAATGTCAAAATGCACTCCCCACTAGGGATATAAACGGAACTAGTAGTCTCTACTGCTACTTGGTGGCAGCATGCATGTATTGCAAGGGCAATTATTGTAGGAATCCAAATTAGTGGAACATTTTATAATTGGAAGTCTACATACAGATCATCTAGTCAAGCTTCCAACTATTATAGTTGTGAAAACTAAGGCCCATATAAAAGAAATGATTTATCTCCAAAGAGCGTTAGTGAAAGAGTATGAAATTTAAAATATCTCTGAACTTTTAATTTAGTGCTGTTTTTATTAATCTCAAGTATTAGCTTAAACTTCAGTGTGACAGATTTGGGATTGAATTCTTGCTCAAATTTACTGATTGCATGCCTTTTAGTAAGTTACTAAAACACTTTTTTTTTAAATAGACGTATTTATTTATTTATCTTTGGCTGGGCTCTTCGTTGCTGTGCGTGGGCTTTCTCTAGTTGCAGTGAGCGGGGGCTACTCTTTGTTGCAGTACGCGGGCTTCTCATTGTGGTGGCTTCTCGTTGTTGTTGAGCACGGGGTCTAGGTGATTGGGCTTCAGTAGTTGTGGTTCACGGGCTCTAGAGTGCAGGCTCAGTAGTTGTGGTGCATGCTCTTAGTTGCTCCATGGCATGTGGGAGCTTCCCGGACCAGGGCTCAAATCCACGTCCCCTGCACTGACAGGCAGATTCTTAACCACTGCACCAACAGGGAAGCCCTACTAAAACACTTTTAAAGTTGCTTTTCACATATGTAAAATGGTGAGCCTTGGCTGATATAGAATATGAGATAACCTAGCATTGTTCTTAACACATACACGTAGTTAATATTTTTTGGCTCTCATCCCTCTTAAACAGCCTCTATCCTCTTAACAATGAAAGTGTGTTTCAGCTAGCAAAGCACCCCAGAGCTGACCACATTCTGGCAAGATATATAGGATTCTTTTTCTTACTGGGGGTTCTTTATACCTGATATTTGAACTACACTGAAACATGAACATCTCTTGTTTATACTGTATTAATGGATTTGATAGATGAATTTTAAAAAGTAACATGCAGGGAAAAAAAAGTAATATGCAAGAATTGAGCTGCCTTACTCTCAAGAAATATAATTTGATAGTGGTGGCTAAAACGATAAAAAGTGTTTGGACAGGGAGTCCATATTGGATGTGAACTACCTGTACTCCCATTCGTCTATTAAGAATAAATAGAATCCTTTCAAAATTTGTTTTAAAGGGCAGTTATTTCCTTCTGACTCATTTAAGTTACCTGCAAGAAAAAGACGATCTCCTGAATCCTTGCTTAAAAGGCTTTTAATATAAAGCAGATAATTTTTTGCAACATTTCCCAAACTTTTCATTATCCAATTGGCTGAGGCTTCTCAACGATTATCATTTCACAAGAATATCTCCATTTTCACCTTTTTTAAAACAATTGGCCTTGTAGATGTGCCCTTAAAACAGAGCTTCACTCTCAACTTATTTTAAATTTTGTATTCAAACAGTATGAAGAAAACAGCATCAGGGAATTCAGCCATAAAAGTGAATGGATTGCTGATACATGCTACATTATGGATGCAACTAAATGAAAGAAGTCAGGCACGAAAGGCTCTATATTGTCTGGTTCCATTTATATGAAATGTCCAGCAGTGGCAAATCCATACATATGGAAAATATTATACATTAGTGGTTTCCAGGGGTTTGGAAGAGAGGGAAATAGGGGATGACTCCTCAAAATGGGTGTATGTTTCCTCTTGGGATGATGAAAATATTTTGTAGTTGGACAGTGGTGATAGTTGCACAACACTGTGACAGTAGTAAATTCCACTGAATGGTACAGTGAATTGTAAAATGATCCAAATGGTGGATTTTGTGTTATGTTCATTTTACTACAATAAAAAGGAGAAAGAATTAGGGAAAGACTTAGAGTTTGGGAAACAGGTGAACTGGTCAAGAAAAAGACAGCTCTACTGTTCAGTGTTTTCTCAGCTCTCCCAGTGCATTAATCCTCAGCAAAAAGTAGCCTGAACTTGTCGATGATAGTCATTCAACACAGTCCAGGGAAAAGTAAATAAAATGAAACCCAACTCTTCTTCTTTAGCACATGTATGAAAGGTTAACTTGCTGCTCAGCCACGTGGACATTCATGAAGATGTTTCACTTTAGGTGTCCTCTACTTCAGTACTTTACTCGCAGCTCATTCACACATGTAGGCAACAGCATTCCTTAATTCGATGGAATCTGCAGTGCTGGTTGTGATCGGTCTCATGAAAAGAAAAGGGAAGGGGGAAAAAGCCTCCACATTGACTTGGTGGTGGTGGTCTTGATGAAATGGATGCAGAAAAAAGCTTGAGTGTCAAACTGGAAACTGGTATTTTCCTTTTCCTTTTCTTTTTATCTTTCTTATCAGGTCTTCTGCTCACTTCCCACCCCCTTCTTTTAAACAGGAAAGACACTAATTAGCTGCTTTTTTGTGTTTTTGGTAAAACACCTATTGTTTTGCATTTCTTGTTGTTTCGTGAACATTATAGTTTTTACTGCCAAATGAGCTTCAGTGGTTGATGTAGGGGGTCTCTTGGGAACTTAACTTTTTCCAGTTTAAGTGGAAAGGCTTTTTTGTTTGAATTGGCTTTTACTGGGTGCTTCAAGATTTGCTGTTGGCTCTTTGAAGGGGGACTGAATAGCACTGTGTTTCCTTTGAGGTTCCAATGAATAAAGGATCCTATGTCCTGGGCATTTTTTGTTGATTTTGCTGTGTGTCCTTTCTAATAGCCAGATGCAGATTCCAGGAAAATGACATATAAATGAATATAAGTAATCTAATGTTTTACAATTTGCTTTGGCCATACTCCTGGTCTTATTCTACTTGTAGTAGATGGCTTTAAAGAGCATTAGCTATGTATATATTAAAAATAATATAAATATACCAATATTAAATATTATATTGATGTATAAATGTAATATACTGATATTTATATTAGTGTATAACAATTATGTATTATATTAATATATATTTTGCCTAGCATATATTATATACAAAATATATGAGTAATGAAATGTATTTATATGGTTAATATGTTCATAATATTAACATTATATATCCTGTAATATTGATTATAAAACAATTATATCATAATATATAAATATATAATTATTATTATCTGATATAATACACTATAGTTAATATATTCTATATAACACAATATATAATGTATTAGTATAATTGTATTATATAATATAAATATAATACATATATAACACTGTATATCTTTTAGTTATACACTACAGAGTATGTATAGCTATTTATAATTTTATTTACATAGGAATCTGGTCATCATAACAATTGATGTAAAAATATGCAATATTTTCAATCAAATGGGCCTTAACCTCACTACCTACACATAACTACTTTTAAAATCTTGAACCCTGTCTAACTCATGCTTCCATATCTCTCAACCTGCTTTTCTACACATGCACGTAGACACATATTTATACACGATATATATGTATACTACTAGTTTTCAGTTCAATGTATATAAAAATATAATATATAATTATATTCCTGTGTATGTATACAAATAAATCAAAGGTATGTGTATAGGTATGTATTTCATATGTTTATATAAATATATCATACAAATAATGTATGTGTATATAAATACATGACTGTATACATACATACACAGAAATATACTTATTTAAACAAAAGGGACCTAAATAAACATAGTTCTCTAAGAATAAAGAGTTATGTCTCACTGTTTCAATAACAGTTTATAGTTTTCTACTGTATGTGCTTCTATAATTGTTATGAACATTTCCCATTTTTGTTGAATGTTAAGTTGGTTTAATTTTTTGCCTTTTTTTGTTTGTTTTTTTTTTTTGGTATGTAGGCCTCTCACTGTTGTGGCCTCTCCTGTTGCAGAGCACAGGCTCAGGATGCACAGGCTCAGCGGCCATGGCTCACGGGCCCAGCCGCTCCACGGCATGTGGGATCTTCCCGGACCGGGGCACAAACCCGTGTCCCCTGCATTGGCAGGCAGACTCTCAACCACTGCGCCACCACGTAAGCCCAGTTTTTTGCCATTATTAATGAAGTTCTGAAGAGTACAGTGGGCAAGATTACTTGAAAAACTCTCCTAAAAGAAAAGGGTTAGGTATGCTAGGTTAAATGTACACAACTTATTTTTAAGTGCGTGGTTGACTTTGGAAGTGTGCAGTCGATATTTCCAGGACCCATGGAGGAAGGGTGGTACATGTGTGAGAGTTATAGGTAGATTAAGAGTGGATTGAAGATCTTGATAGCTTAGAAAAGAAGCTGGAAATCCTGTTTTTATGGAGCCAAATGGCAAATATTTTAGGCTTTGTAGACCAAAGAGGCAAAATTGAGGATATTATTTAGGTACTTAGGTAACCATTTAAAATGCTACCAGTTAAAACGTGAAAATTATTCATAGCTCGTAGGCCATAAAAAATAGGCAGCTGTCTGGATTTGGAATACAGGCCATAGTTGAATGACACACCTGGTATAGAGACGTGTTTTTAAACGGCCATGACCACATGGGAGACAGGAGGTAAGACTCCATCCCTACTAGATGGGAAGTTAGAACTAAACCTATCTATCCCTGGCTTCACCTTTAATGAAAGCGTGTGCCAGGAGAAAAATATATATGCTGACAAAGGGAGACTAAGACCAAATTCTCTTGGCCTCTGCTCTGGGTAGGAAATCTTGAGAATTCTGGACTGCAGATCTGTGTTCACAGTGTTTGGGTTGCAAATTTATTTGCGGTCTTGCAAACAGAAGCCAAGAAATTAACTTAAAATGCTCCCAAATCGGTGTTATTCCAAACACAAAACTAAACCCTTTCTGGAGAGGTAGACCTTCAACACAGGCCTATAGCATTCCCACAGATAAAGTTTAGCTAAACGTGAGCTCATGATCTAAATTTACACAATAATGAAGAAATCAGCTACAAGTGGAGAGAATCAGCAAAAACAATCAATACCAGAATTAAATTCCCAAGGCCATCCATCAGATGTCGGAATAATCAGGTGCCAGGCAGAAAATATACATAAAACTAGAAATGAAACAAGGAGCAAGGATGTTTTAAATGACTGGGTAGGATCTTTAAAACATTTTTAAAGTACATGTCATTGATAAATCTAAAAACTCGAAGATCGTGTAATACAGCAGATTAATCGTGGAGAAGAGTGAAATTATGCTGTTTTTAAAAATATGGCAGATCAGATTTCCTACCTAATTATATAAGTTGATTTATCTTTAAAAATACACAGTATTTTAAAGACTTATTGGCTGTAAAATAAGTTAAGGGTATTTCAAAGGGCTTCTCTGCAAAGAAAAGTGAGAAGTAGCAAAACACAGAAAGTCAAGGGGAAAAAATGTCAATATATACATTGCTATAGGGTGAACTAAGCCTTAGGCCAGCAACTATGTGGAGGAGCTGACCCTTAGGTACGTACAACTAAGCCGGAACCTTCAAAAAGTTCAACTATTTATAAGTAAAAATATTTATTAAAATTAATAACCAAGTGTTTTAATTGACATCAGAAGAGTAAAACAATAAACCCTGAGAACATAGAAAAATAGACAATAAAGATAGGAGCAGAACTTAATAAAACAGAAAAACGTATAAAATTGAGGTGATTTAGTAAGTCAAAAGAATATTCTTTGAAAAGATTTAAAAAAACAAACTTTGATTTAGCAAAACAAAAACGTAAGTAAATAATATACAGAAAAAATCAGGACAATGTTATAGCAGAGAGTACAAACAGAGAATATATGAAATGCCAGTAAATTTGAACGTTTCTGTAAAGTGAACAATTTCCTAGCTCCTAAAGTTTACCAAAACTGACACAAGAGGAAATTTGTAGCTGGAGATCTTGCACCAGTAAAGGAATTAAGTCAATAGTTTACCAGGTGTGTCATTCAACTATGGCCTGTATTCCAAATCCAGACAGCTGCCTATTTTTTATGGCAATCTTTCACCAAGAAAATACCAGACCCGGCCAGATCATTCAGGAGGTGAATTCTATCCAACTTCTATTAAACAGATAACATCAATATTAACAAAGAAAAACTTCTAGAGAGTAGCAAAGGAAGAATGCTTCTTTATTCATCTTATGAAGTCTATATAATCCTAATACTGAAAACAGATTAGGACTGTAAGGAAAAAGAAATTTACAGGTCAAATTTACTTGTAAATATAAAAGGAAAAATTTTAAACTATGATATTAGCTACCCAAGTTCACTAGAGTAAGAAAAAGCATGAGCAAGTTAGGTCATCCAATGTATGGAAAGGTAGTTTAATGTCAAGAATATATATCAATAGATTGAAATCACCACATTTTATTTCTTTCATCTGTCTCTTTAAAAAATTGGTAAGTACTTATATTGATCTCTCTTGTACAAGGCACTGTGCTAAGTCACTTACATATTTACTCCTTTAAACCTTCTATCATCCCTGGGGGAAAGTTCTATTTTGCTTACATTACTTAGCTAAGACTCTAACCCCCAGGAAAGTAAAGCAACATTTGTAAGTTTTTGTGGATGGTCAGTGACGGGACCAGTATAGGAACATCCAAAGTCTGTGCTTGGAAGCAGCGCCCCATGTTGACACTCACATTACAGATGAAAGGAAAGGAACCGTGCACTTACGATATAGATTAAATCTCACATTACAGGTTAAAGGAAAGGAACCATGCACTTTCATTATAGATTAATATCCACATAACGGGTTAAAGGAAAAAGAAACATGTGCTTCTCTCAAAAGTTGTAAAGAAGGCATATCCATTTCTAAATATATTTCCCAATTTCTTTTGCTTGTTTTCTGACCTTTGTAGTGCATTTTGCCTTGAGGAAAATTTTAATTCTTATATAATTAAATGTATCCTTTTTTCTTTGTATCTTAGAAAGGTATTCCTCATGAATAATTTATTTCAAGTCTCCCAGGTTTCTGATACTTTTACACTTTCATTATTTTTTAACTTTTAACTAGTTGCTGTATCTAGAATTTAGTAATTCCATGATAGCCATATTTTCCCACTTTGGTTGAATAATTTTTGCTACTGATCCAAAATGTGAATTTTATTTTAATCTCAATTCCCTTATGCTCTTGCATCTAATTTTAAGATACTTCCTATTCCACTGGTTGTTTTTTCTATCTAAAACAAAATGCTACCTTAAAAATAATGTAATTATAATATAATAAATGTCATTAGTAAACGTAATACAATATATAATAAATAGCATAATATAAAATAACAAAATATAATTTACCATATAACAAGGTCAAAGGAGAGCAAAAGTATACAATCACTTGAAATATCCCCCAAAAGATATTTTATAAAATTCAATATTCATTTGTAATTTAAAAGAAAGAGTAAAATAGGGATTGATGAATGCTTCCAAAATAAGAAGAAATTATATGTCTCAAAGAGAAAGAGGTAAGTGATAGACTTTAGTAACACTGGCAATAAATGCAGGACAAGATGAGGATGCCTGATATAATGTTAAAGAAAAAGTATTATGTAACATTGTTTTTGCAGCACTGATGAGTTCAGTGAAAAGAGAATCTCATAGAAAAGAGTATCTCGTTCTTCTTAATGTACGTACACTTGTCCATTGCATGAACATAACAGCTTATTTAACCAATATGTTACTGATCTGCATCTGGATTTCTAGGTTTTCATGGAATTTTATTATGCACAGTTGTTTCAAACACTAGGACTTCCTCTTATGTTTATATCTTTTGAAAGAAACAATATCTCCACAGATGATTTATCTGTGCTGGCTGCTAGCTGACTTTGGGTACTTCTCAGTTTTTCCCTTTACCTTCCTAGTCAATATGAAAAGGGAAGGCAAGAAGGTCTCCTGTTTAGAGACTGTAAAGATAGGTCTTGGTGATAAAGTCTCGATGGTAAAGGCTAAAAGTATTAACCCAGAACAAATGTTTTTCCAGCTGTAACTGTGTGTGATTCCCTTGGCTTGATTCCATAGAGAATGTAAGACAAGACTGTAGAATCTGCCCTCAAAGTGCTTCCAGTAGGATGAGCTAAGTCAAGTATGGTGGCATATCTAATTCAAGACAAAATATAACGACTCCTTTTCTCTCCTGGCAAAACTTGGTGGAGTGAATGTAGAAGTCACTGTATGCTTTAAATTAAAGCAACACAATAAATCTTGTATTGGAAGGTGATTATTCTGGTCTCTTTGTGGAGACAAATTGGAAATTGTCTAGAAGAAGGAAAATTAGGTTAACCAAAGTTAAACTCATAAATAATTGAGCATTAATTAAATATCTGTGGTCTATGTTTCTCTTTGATCATAATTTCTCCCAATTTATAGACCTCTTTGATACCTGAATAATCCTTGTCAAAGATGCAGTTAACAATGATTATTACTGTGTATTAGGTTTTGCCTGGGCCCTGAAAAAACTATCCTAAATCACCAGCTATGATTGTCACTTGATTTCCTCACAGAGAACAATCAGAACTCCTTGTCTTAAGTGGCTTGGGATGTGAAACTAGTTAGTCTCTTAGGTACTGTTGGAGGACCCTACAGAGCCCATTGGTGAAAGTTTGGAAAACACTGGGCTTCTTAAAATTGATTCTTGTAGTGCTTCAGGAAAGATCACTGAACCCAAAGGATAATGGTGTTTCTGGTTCTGTTGTTAGTGTTCTCCATGGAAACATTGCTGAAGCTTCTGGACTCAATTTCCTTCCCCATGTGTGAATGTCACTGAAAATATCCAACTCCATTCTATCCCCATATAACTTCAGAAACTAAGCAAAATGAAGACTCAAAATTCATTTCAAATAATGAAATGAATATATAACGTAGAATGAAACTGGGAAAATACCTGGTTTAAATTCTGGAAAGTACCAACTATACAATTCTGGATAAGTTGCTTAATCTTGCTTAGTCTAATTTAATGCCCATCTCACAGGATATTATGATGATTAATTTAATATCTTTGTATAACGTACAGTGTTATGTAATTTCTTCTTGTTTTTCTTGAGTAAATTCATATCCTTAAGCAACTCACTGTAAACAATAGTTACTTGCTTAAATTACTCTTATCTTCTATTATCAGCTGAATTGTGTCCTGCTCAAGTTAATATGTGGAAGTCTTAACCCCCAATACCTTGTAATATGACTGTATTTGGAGATAAGGCCCTTAAATAGGTAATTGAGGTCAAATGAGGTCAAATGGGTGGGCTCTAATCCAATATGACTGGTGTCCGTATAAAAAGAAAATATTAGGACACAGACATGCACAGAGAAAAGACCATGGGAAGACAAAAGGAAAACATGGCATCTACAAACCAAGAAGAGATACTTGAGAAGAAATAAATCCTGCTGACACCTTATCTCAGATTTCTAGCCTCTAGACCTGTGAGTGAGTAAATTTCTGTTGTTTAACCTCCTCAGTCTCTGGTACATTGTCATGGCAGCTCTAGGAAACTAATACAACTTTTTATGGCCTCCTTGTCTCAAGTTGAAAGTTCAATATTTGGCATCATAGCTAGGAAACAAAAATATCATCTACATTCCTTGTTGTAGTCTTTCTTCCCCATTCTCATTGCTAGTAATTTCCATATTTGGGTCTGTTTTCTGTGCCTTGTAAACAGAGCGTCACACTCATTTCTGGTCTTACTGCTAATATACAGTAAATGTGCAGATACCGAATAGATTTTGGAGAAGTGCAACATATAGTTGGCACATGTGTGTATGTGTGTGTATTCATATAATTTATACTTTTTCTCTATTTTCTTCCTTTGGTGTGAGCTAAGATTCTCTGCTTTTGTGACTAGTACTCCTGAATACTAATCCTTGAATTTAATTCACCAAAAATTGCCAAAAATAATAATAATATGGGGAAAGAGAGAGTGATAGAGGGAGAAGACCAAACAATCAGGCAAGGGCAGTACTGTGAATTATTAGGGTCTTATTAATAAGATTATGTTAGTCTAGAGGAAATGACCATAAATATCATCAGTGAGCCCAGTTGGTCTTTACTGACTGCTAGACACATCCCTGAGTTCTGTTCTTAGTCTCCAACTGTATGATTACTACTGTCTGGAAGTATTGTTTGAACAACTAAAGTCACTTAATGGAAAAGGAATATGTCTTTAGAGAATCAACAGTAATTTTTCTATCTGATTAAAAAGGAATGTTGACTGTCTGGAAACCTCAGTCATATTTGTAAGAAGGAAAGCATTGGCTATTAAAAGTGGATGATGTAAAGAGATGAGCAGAAAATTTGGCGATAGGTATACCTGGATTTAATTCTCACTTCTACCTCTTGGTAGCTGGATAGCCTTAGGCAAGTTTCATACCTCCCTGAAATTCACTTAATTCAGTCTGTAAAATGGCATAATAACTTATTATAGCATCCTTTTAGGAGTTTTAAATCAGTTATTGAAATAAAAGTATACAATATATAGACAAGTATGGATTCCTCAATAGGTGTTTGACCTTTCATTTCTCCAGTATCCCACCTGCATCAAATAAAGAAAAATACTTTTTAAAATTTATGAATATTTCATTGTTCTAAAGTTAAAGCCATAGAAATAATCAAATGGCCTACTATCATACCGTTAGAAGAAAAAATAAAAGGTGTTCATGAGAGTTCCATATTAGAATACAAGTTTTTCTTAGGCACCTGTTTATGTATGCTATTCTGCTCTTTACAATAAATAATTAAATTTAAAAGACTTAATTCCTCACTTTTAAGACCTTATTAGTTTACAAATTACATATTGACCTATGCTAAATTTTATACCAACCCATGCTAATGAGTTCAGTACAGAAAACAAAAAACACTGCACTCAAGCAAACTACATATGTATGTGTATATATATATATATATATATATATATATATATATGCATTACTTAAATGCATTTATATCCTACCGTGTCTCATAAAGCATTGTGGTAACTCACCGGAATACAGACATTCAAATATAATGGCAAAAGCACTTAATATAAACAGGGCCAAGGAAACAGAAGATGAAGAAAAGATGAGGGAAATGTGAACAGGAGGACGTGTAGTTAATTGAGTTGTATGTTTTGACCTTAAGATTCTCTGTGTGGGGACTTCCCTGGTGACACAGTCGTTGGGAATCCTCCTGCCAGTGCAGGAGACATGGGTTCGGGCCCTGGTCTGGGAAGATCCCACATGCCGCGGAGCAACTAAGCCTGTGTGCCACAACTACTGAGCCTGTGCTCTAGGGCCAATGAGCCACAACTACTGAAGCTCACGTGCCACAACTACTGAAACCCCAGCGCTTAGAGCCCGTGGTCTGCAACGAGAGAAGCCACAGCAATGAGGAGCCTGCACACCACAATGTAGAGTAGCCCCCACTCGCCCCAACTAGAGAAAGCCCATGTGCAGCAACAAAGACCCGATACAGCCAAAAGTAAATAAATTTATTTAAAGAAAAAGATTCTCTGTGGATAAAACAACATGTAAATAATTGGTTACAAAGCCATATTATTTGAAGGTGCCAGACTGCACATTAACAGTCTGACACAAAGGGACAGCACAGGAAAACTATTCAAATATAAAGATTTTTAAATCTTTGCAGTTTGAAACCTTTTAGAGCAAGTATAATGAGCTTGACACACATTTCAACACTCAACATGTTAATCACATGTTCAAAGCATGTCTCAAAGTCATTGGAAATAGTTGCTGTATCTGTCTCTGATATGTAAAACAGATCTGTGATGTGTAAAACTCAGGAGGTATTGATATCCACTTTTTGGCATCTGAACAGGAAACAAAGTTGTTTCGCAGTGATAATAAAGAATGAAGTAAATGCAACAGTAAAATAAAAGACAAAGTACTGAGGGAATGTATTAACAAAATGAATCCAACTAAATTCTGGTGACCTGGGGCCTATGATTGTACACACTGCATGGAAATACCCCAGCCTAAATACTGGCATAGGAGGAAGGGTACTGCTAAGCCCATCACAGTATAATCCTTTTAAATGTCCCTTTCAAGGTTGTCTCCACTCAACACTGAGTATAGGAAATCTTCCCATCAGGCAGAAACACTGGCTGCCCAATGATTGACCAAGAAATTAACATGCTAATAAATAAATGATGCTAATTTATTTCTATCCCTGACAACGGGAAACAGCACACACTCTGTGTCAATGATATGTCCTCTTTCCCACTTTTCTAAATGGTAAATTACGTTTTTCCCTTCATTGCTTTATATCATGTGTGGCAGGCATGATGGGAAATGGCTACCAAAGGTTTTGTTATTGATTTCTACCTTCATTTCACTGTGGCTAAAGAAGATACTTTGTATGATTTCAGTTTCTTAAAAATGTATTGGTACTTGTATTGTGGTGTAACATATGGTCTTTCCTGGAGAATGTTCCATGTGTACTTGAGAAAAATGCGTATTCTGCTGTTGTTGAGTGGAGTGATCTATATATGGCTGTTAGGTTTAGTTGGTTAAATGTGTTATTCAGTCCCCCTACCTCTCTACTGATCTTCTGTCTAGATGTGTTATCCATTATTGAAAGCAAGGTATTGATCTCCAACTATTATTTTAGAACTATCTATTTCTTCCTTCAATTCTGTCAATGTCTGCTTCACATATTTGGGGGTTGTTTGGTACATATATGTTTATAGTTGTTATGTCTTCTTGATAGATTGAACTCATTATCAACATATAGTGGCCTCCTTTTCCTCTTGTGATAGTTTTTGATTTAAAGTTTATTTTGTGTGATATTAACGTAGCCATCCCAGATCTATCTTCCTTCCTTCCTTCCTTTCTTTTTCTCTCTCTCTCTGTCTTTTTGTTACTATTTGCATGGGATATTTTATTCTGTGCTTTAACTTTCAACCATCTTGTGTCTCTTGAAATCAAGTGAGCTTTTGTGGACAGCATATACTTGGATTATGGTTGTTTTTAAAGTCCATTCTGCCAATATTTATCTTTTTATTGGAGAGCTTAATCCACTTACTTTTTCAAAAATTACTGATGAGGAAGAACTTAATTCTGTCTGTTTCCTGGTTGTTTTCTGTATGTCTTATGCATTTTTTGCCCCTCATTTACTCCATTACTGACTTCTTCTGTGCTTAGCCGATTTTCTTGTAGTGAACTCAATTCCTTTTTCATTTCTTTTTGCATATAGTCTATTGATATTTTCTTTGTGGTTTTCAAGAAGATTACATTTACCCTTCTAAAGTTCAACCAATATCATTTGAATTGAAACCAACTTCAATAGCACACAGAAACTCTGTTCCTCTACAGTTCCATTCCTCCTCTTTACATTATTATTGTCACAAATTACACCTTTATACTTTGTGAGCCCAATAACATGGATTTATGATTATTTTATGCATTTGTTTTTTCAATCATGTAAGAAATACAAAGTAGAGTTACAAGCCAGTAGCATAATACTGGCTTTAGTATCTGCCCATGTATTTATCTTTTTTTCCATGTATTTATCTTTACTGGAGATTTCTATTTCTTTATACAGCTTCGAGTTGCTGTCTAGTGTCCTTTCATTTCAACCTGAAGGCTCAATTTAGCATTTTTCATAGGGCAGTGGTAGGAAGTTGTAAAACAAACGCCCTCAGCCTTTGTTCATCTGGGAATGTGTTAATTTCTCCCTAAATTTTGAAACCAGTTTGGCCAAATATCGAATTCTTGGTGGACAATATTTTTCTTTCAGCACTTTAAATATATCTGGCCTCCTGCTTCCGTGGTTTCAGATAGGAAATTAGCTGTGAATCTTTTTGAGGATCCCTGCTTTGTAACAAATTTGTTTTTTCTTTCTCCTTTGGGAGAAAAGATTCTTTCTCTGTCTTTTGGCATCTGAGAGTTTGATTATACTATTTCTTGTTGTGGGGTTCCCTGAGTTTCTCTTAGTCCTGAAGTCAGCCAAAGATTTACAGCAACCAAACACATACTGAACAAGAGAAGAGGCAATTTGAAAATGGCAGGAAAGCTTTGTGGCATTTTTACTTGCCCTTGCCCCGTCCACTGTTAGTGTAGTGATGGTCTTAAAGTGGTGGAGTCTTAATGCAGTGATAGGCTTAAAGTAGCAGCACACCATTCCTAGTATGGGACCCTCAATCCTGCTTCAGGAGGGAGCAGAAGAGACCATACTCTTGAATTACTGTGTGTATCTGTTCTAACCTGTCTGGGAGCTACCTGAAGAACTGACACAAGATGCTTATCTCTGTCTTAGCTAGCTTGGAACACAGTCTGGAAAAACAGTGGTCATTGCTCAAAAAAAGTGCAAGGTGAACTAACAAAGCACAGATGGCTGGGGCAGAAGACTGTGCATTGAAATACAATAGACCACATAAGATGCAGGAGCAAAAGTTGGGGGAGATTCTTTGGGAACTTAAAACATAGAAAAAGTACACGTGTCCAGAGAAATTAAGAAAGCCACATGCATACTCAAGATAAGATGCATGTTCTGAAAAAACCAGAGGAGTCTCTAAGCTTCTACCATGCGCAGCACCCTGAACTCAGTGCAGGTCAGCTAAATGTTGAAGGAGTGACCCAGCAATCTGCACAATGGGGAGAGGTGTGTGGTTTTGAGTGTGCATGTGGATGTGCTTGTGTATATTTGTTTTTTTTCTTGTCTTAGGTGCAGGAATTCAACGACATCTCTGTCAAAACATTAGCTAAACATGAACTAAAGGAACAGAGACTTCAGTGCCTACATATGATAAGGAGTACAGTCATTACAAAATTAGTTTGGAAAGGTCCCTAAACAAAACGACTACTACAGCCTTCAACAATCAAAAGCCCAGAAAACCCTGGGAAAGTGGGTGAATCTGATATCCACAGACACTACATTATAATATTTGAAAGCGAAATGTTCAACCAAAAAAATCACAAGGTATACAAAGACATGGAAAAGTATGGTTCATTTAAGAAAACAAATTAATTGATGAAACCATCCCTAAGGAAGCCCAGACTTTTCTCCATTGCATATTCTTGCCTCCTTTATCATAGATTCATTGACCATAAGTGCATGGGTTTCTTTCTGGGCTCTCTATTCTGTTCCAGTGATCGATGTTTTTGTGCCAGTACCATATTGTTTTGATTACTGTAGGTTTGTAGCACAGTCTGAAGCCAGGGAGCATGATTCCAGTTGTGTTCTTCTTTCTCAAGACTGTTTTAGCTATTCAGGATCTTTTGTGTTTCCATACAAACCTTAAAATTATTTGTTCTAGGTCTGTGGAAAATGCCTTTGATATGTTGATACAGACTGCATTGAATCCGTAGATTTCCTTGGGTATGATGGTCATTTTAACAATATTAATTCTTTCAATCCGTGACCATGGTATATCTTTCCAGCTCTTTGTGTCATCTTTCATTTCTTTTATGAGTGCCATATAGTTTCCTGGGTACAGGTCTTTTACCTCCTTAGGCAGGTTTATTCTTATGTATTTTATTCTTTTTTATGCGATTGTAAATGGGATTGTTTCCTTAATTTCTCTTTCTGATAGTTCACTGTGAGTGTATAGAAATACAAAATTTATATATAGAAATCTATTGTATCCTGCAAATTTTCCAAGTTCATATTTGAGCTCAAATAGGTTTTTGATGGTGTCTTTCAGATTTTCTATGTATCATGCCAACTGCAAACAGTGACAGTTTTACTTTTTCCTTTCCATTTTGGAGTCCTTTTATTTATTTATTTGTTTCTTGTCTGATTGCTGTAGCTAGGACTTCCAAAACTCTGTTCAATAAAAGTGGTGAGAGTGGGCATCCTTGTCTTGTTCCTGATCTTAGGGGAAATGCTTTCAGCTTTTCACCATTGAGTATGTTAGCTATGGGCTTGTCATATATGGCCTTTATTATGTTGAGGTATGTTCCCTCTATGCCCACTTTCTGGAGAGTTTTTACCATGAATGGATATTGAATTTTTTCAAAAGCTTTTTCTGCATCTATTGAGATGATCGTATGGTTTTCAGTCTTCAATTTGTTACTGTGATCATAAGAGACCTAAGACAGCTACAGAGGCTAAGTAACCTTTCCTTCCCTGAATGGGTAGATATCCTTGTTCTGCCTTCTAATTGAGTTAGTATCTGAGTAAAGAACTGCCAGGTGTTATTTAGTTCACAATACACTGCTGTGGCAATATAGAAATGAATTTGCCTAAGTCATTTGGCTTTTCTCAATTATAGTAAATGAATATACTGAATGAATACTTCAACTTAAGGAAATGTTCTTAAAAATATATTAATGTAGGCAACTTCAGTGGAGAACTGAAAACAAAACAAAACATTCAGGTAAAGGGTTGAAATAAAAGTACACTCAGTTGTATCCAGTTTCCTCTTGTAAATCTCTCTTTTTAATTTGAGTGGAGAGTCACTTGAGAATATCTGACTTGGGGCTAAGGGAATCTAAGCCTTCTTGGCCACACTGTATTCTCTTATGTCATTTAATAAAGACACCAGTTGGGTTGCTGAAACAATAGTGGGAAAAAATCAATCCCCCACATCCAAAGGGCAGCTCTTGAAAATATGTGGATTGTTGTAGTTATTTTGCTCTACTGGCCTCAGAAGTTCTAATCTTAACCTTAGCACCTCATGGAGAGAGACTTTTTAAACCAATTCCCACATTACTCATTATGTGACTGTTGAAAAAGAGAAACCCAGTTCTTTTCCTGTGCTTTCAACCACTTATCTTCTTCAAAAATCTGTTTGGATTGTTATACCTTAATCTTGCCTGGCAAGGGACTTATGGGAAGGTTCTTATTGTTTGAAAGTTTGGTGCCAGTATCTGCAAATAAAGAAGAAAGTGAAGAAGGAAAGATGAGTTTATCAAACATCCCAATAGTGAAGGTGTGTGAAAGCAACTTTTGAAAAAGTTAATCTGTCAGAGTTTAGCCGTATTATTACATTTTATTTTATTCACTGAAAATATATAATTATCAATGAATCCTTTCTAGATTTTCTAATTTCCCAAAGTTCCCTGTATTCACATTCTAAGAGGAAAAATGGTATTTTAAGGCACTGCTCTCCACCTTATATTATTTATAATCACTCCTCGTGACCTCTTCCTTCCAAGAAACGTGATCCTGAGAAATGTCCTTTGTTTGTCTTCGTGGAATAAGTGATGAGGATGCATCCTGGAGACCTGTGAGATGTTTAACTTGTGGCATAATGAAACTAGGATGGAGAGTTCTGGAAAGATCTGGAAAGGTGGCTGGCCAGATGTGGGAGAAGAGAGATGTACAGAGAGAGGGAGAGGAAATTTTCAGAGGGAGAAAATGAAACAAATAATTAAATAAGTTTTGTTGTGTGGTGTGGGATGCAAGCCTTTCTCTCCCCCTTTCCTTCACAATGTCTTTGTTAAAGACTGTGTTTGTCATTAGTTTTACTAAGATAGGATTTGCCGTTTTGTCTGGATACTGAGAATGGACCCATGGAAACAGTTACCTTTGGGTTATCTCTGACTATCTTTAATGAAGAACATAAATATTGGCCACACTATCTATGCACATGCTATCACTATGCCTTTTTTGTTCTCTGTTCATACATCTAAGTCTTCTTCTTTCTTTAAGGTCAATCTCAAATCTCATCTGAAACGTACATTTATTGATAGATTCAACCCATAATGAACTGTCCCTTCTGTGTTCTCCTTAGGCTCTGATTATTTATAAAAATTCATTTTTGAACTTAGAAACTGTCCAATATGATATATTAGTTATTTCATCAGCATATGTTATATCCTCAACACAATTATACACTTTTGTGGGGCTGGGATCATACATTCTGTAATTTTTCTCAGTACTTACACTTACTTTGATAAAAAGCGCATTCATTCATCTAAACACCATTTATTGAGTGTTAATTAAATATCTCAACTCAGTAAATATTGTCTGAATGAATGCATGCATGAATGAGGGAGTATGCAATAGGTAGCTTAATGTACCACCCAATGTGAGAAAACCAAAACCATAAACACAAAAGCAAGCCAAAAAGTGGACCAGGACTTTCTGTAAAATATCCTGCTTTTTGTTGGATGATGCTATGAAAATCAAGATGCTCCTGAAAGGTCTTAATAGCTGACCAAGAATAGTAAACAATTGAAATTCTCTCAGGCTTCTCCAACCCTATCACTGGACACATTTATACCTCTCAGGAATGTCATTAAAAGAAGAGATTAATAAAGATTTTATAGATAAGTTGATAAATCTCTAAATATTTAAGTCTTCATTGCCTCCTAGGTTTTCTCTATTTTGGGTTTCCAAAAGATTTCAATAAACCACAGGATAATTAAAAATTAGACATTATCTTTCTTACCTTCATGTTTTTAGATGGTAAACACCTTTTTATTGTCTCCATAGTACTGCCCAATTTCCACCAGTACAGTACCTAAGTGAATTTTGCTGTGGATGGTGGGATATGTAAGATGTAAACGAATTGTTTGTTTATGTTTTAGAATTCTTCAAAAGGGCCTGGCCATGGAAATGCATTGAATATTACTTAAATAACTAAAATAACTTCCTCATAATTATTATTCTATTGTGGTTAGGATACTATATGCTCTGGTTTGTTAAAATTTCCCTTTAGAGTGGTTTTAATTTTGTTTCTGATAGGGTCCTAGGATTTATTGCCACACCCATCCTGCATCTGTTTTTCTTTGAATTACTCTCCTTGCAGTTTCTGATTCATACAGGGCCTTACAGGTTAGTGACAACCTGACCATCACAACTCTGGGAAGGACAGGCCTACTTTTCAGAGGTGTTGATGTTTTCTGTACCTGAAGGTTTTCAAGAGATGTCAATCTTCCTCACCACCTCCCTTGGCCCTCTTAATGGACTAAGCAGCTCCTCATGAAATTTCTGTAGGATATCTGTACCAACTTCTCAATATTGTTCCATCCTGAGTCTAAATTCCTGGCCTCAAGGTAATGTTAGATTTCTAGCTCCAGCCCCTATTTACATAAGGCCTATAGTAAGGAACGGAACCCACAGACATCAGTCTGCTCTTCTTTCTCTGGATTTAATTTCTCTGTTACTTTCTGAAACATGCAGGTGTTCCTTTCTTTCTTTTAATCTCAGCTATGTGCTTTTAACTTTTTCAAAATTGACCCAGAATTTACATGTGTCTCCAGTAAGAGTACATTAAATTGAGCTTAGTCTGCTATTCTACTGGCATATTTGAGATCCAGATAATTTGCTACTTAACTGGATTCAATGACCTGTATATTTCAGGCATCTAAAACTCACCATGTTCCAAATTTCCCTCCTTATAGTTAGTAATTTTCTTGGGAATCTGGATGACATTAAATGGAATAAAGTTAGTGAGTGGCCCAGGAATGCCTGAAAGTTTGTTTGTCAGAGTGGCCAGGGAAAGTTAAGCAAGGAAGAAAAGCAAATGAAAAACAGAATCACATTATTATGGCTGAGTTTACTCCCAGGATTCCATGCAGAGCTCTCTGTAGACCTGGGTTGGGTTATAACTTATGCCAGAGCTCTACGTGGGGCTGACACCATCTCATGCCAAGCTCTCAGTTCTGGGCTAACGTCATCTCTGGTCCACTCTGTGGAGTGGAAACTTTGGAGGAATGGCCAATGTGTTCTGCAGCATAGGAAGAGGGAAATTGTGAATGTGACTTTCTAAATTGTGGAGGAACTAACCACTGTAAATATGCCTTGAACTATGTTGTTTAATTTGACCAGTCAGATCAATGACTTTCCCCTTGAATGAATGCTGCTACGTATATGAGCAGAAAAACAAAACTGGTATAAGGAATAGATAGCTAGTGGGAAGCAGCCACATAGCACAGGGAGATCTTCTCGGTGCTTTGTGACCACCTAGAGGGGTGGGATAGGGAGGGTGGGAGGGAGGGAGATGCAAGAGGGAAGATATATGGGGACATATGTATATGTATAACTGATTTATTTTGCTATAAAGCAGAAACTAACACACCATTGTAAAGCAATTATACTCCAATAAAGATGTTTAAAAAAACTGGTATAAGGAGATGGAGAGACTGGGAGTCTTATTTTCCCACCAATTAACTTTGCCTCTGACCATGACCTTCCCTTTGAGTCTCCTAGACCTTGGGGATGATTGCAACCCCTTGGGTTGGGTGATGGCAACCCCATCTTCACTAGAACCTCTATAGTTAACTTTGATTTTTCCCACTCCGTCTATCCATCCCATGTATGCAGTCAGACATTTGATCTTGGACTTTTCCTGACAAAATATGCTTGAATATAACCATTTCTTTTCACTCCCACTGCTACTGCTATTGTCACTGCCTTAAGTAGGGCTTTATCTTTAAGTTCTTTATATAAGTATATAAATATCTATATATAAATATAATATACAAATAAATAAAATATAATTCTGATGATTTTAAAGTCTTTTCTTGATAAAGACTTTTCCTGATAAAGATACACAATATCTTATATAAATATTTTTGTATTATCTGTTCTTTTCTTAGAATTTCAGTCATATGATTCTATCTCTTGGTTTGTCTAGAACTTTTTGATTGAATGCTGGCTATTTTATTTGGCTTTTTTTGTTTTTCTCAGTGGAAACGTTGTTTTGCTTCAAAATATTTTATTCTACCTGGGAGTAGCAAATCTTCAAATTACAATTTTTTAAATGCTTTCCAATATCAATACTATAGGTATCACGAAATCTAGAAAAATGACATTTAAAAATTAACTACTGCCAGATGTGTCTCTATAAAATTTTTTCCCCACTCTTTTAGCTATATATTCTTTAACTGCCTCCTAGAATGACAGTTAAGGTATTTTCGAAATAAAATTTTAATAAATAAGCTTTGTAGTTTATAGACATAGATTTCTTGTAACATGGTTGATTAGAATTTGCTTTTAGTTATTAATAGTTTAGAAAAGTTTATTTCAGCTTCATAATTTATTTATTTATTTAACAGCTTTATTGGGTACAATTGCTTTACAGTGGTGTGTTAGTCTCTGCTTTATAACAAAGTGAATCAGTTATACATATACATATGTTCCCATATGTCTTCCCTCTTGCATCTCCCTCCATCCCACTCTCCCTATCCCACCCCTCCAGGCTGTCACAAAGCACTGAGCTAATATCCCTGTGCCATGCGGCTGCTTCCCACTAGCTATCTACCTTACTAAGTTTGTTAGTGTGTATATGTCCATGACTCTCTCTCGCCCTGTCACAGCTCACCTTTCCCCCTCCCCATATCCTCAAGTCCATTCTCCAGTAGGTCTGCGTCTTTATTCCTGTCTTACCCCTAGGTTCTTCATGACATTTTTTTTCTTAAATTCCATGTATATGTGTTAGCATACGGTATTTGTCTTTTTCTTTCTGACTTACTTCACTCTGTATGACAGACTCTAGGTCTATCCATCTCATTACAAATAGCTCAATTTTGTTTCTTTTTAAGGCTGAGTAATATTCCATTGTATATATGTGCCACATCTTCTTTATCCATTCATCTGATGATGGGCACTTAGGTTGTTTTCATCTCCGGGCTATTGTAAATAGAGCTGCAATGAACATTTTGGTACATGACACTTTTTGAATTTTGGTTTTCTCAGGGTATATGCCCAGTAGTGGGATTGCTGGGTCATATGGTAATTCTATTTGTAGTTTTTTAAGGAACCTCCATACTGTTCTCCATAGTGGCGGAACCAATTCACATTCCCACCAGCAGTGCAAGAGTGTTCCCTTTTCTCCACACCCTCTCCAGCATTTATTGTTTCTAGATTTTTTGATGATGGCCATTCTGACTGGTGTGAGATGATATCTCATTGTAGTTTTGATTTGCATTTCTCTAATGATTAATGATGTTGAGCATTCTTTCATGTGTTTGTTGCCATTCTGTATATCTTCTTTGGAGAAATGTCTATTTAGGTCTTCTGCCCATTTTTGGATTGGGTTGTTTGTTTTTTTGTTATTGAGCTGCATGAGTTGCTTGTAAATTTTGGAGATTAATCCTTTGTCAGTTGCTTCATTTGCAAATGTTTTCTCCCATTCTGAGGGTTGTCTTTTGGTCTTGTTTATGGTTTCCTTTGCTGTGCAAAAGCTTTGAAGTTTCATTAGATCCCATTTGTTTATTTTTGTTTTTATTTCCATTACTCTAGGAGGTGGGTCAGAAAGGAACTTGCTGTGATTTATGTCATAGAGTGTTCTGCCTATGTTTTCCTTTAAGAGTTTGATAGTTTCTGGCCTTACATTTAGGTCTTTTTTTTTTTTTTTAAACATCTTGATTGGGGTATAATTGCTTTACAATGGTGTGTTAGTTTCTGCTTTATAACAAAGTGAATCAGCTATACATATACATATGTTCCCATATGTCTTCCCTCTTGCGTCTCCCTCCCTCCCACTCTCCCCATCCCACCCTTCCAGGCTGTCACAAAGCACCGAGCTAATATCCCTGTGCCTTGCGGCTGCTTCCCCCCAGCTATCTACCTTACTACGTTTGTTAGTGTGTATATGTCCATGACTCTCTCTCGCCCTGTCAAAACTCACCCTTCCCCCTCCCCATATCCTCAAGTCCGTTCTCCAGTAGGTCTGCGTCTTTATTCCTATCTTACCCCTAGGTTCTTCATGACATTTTTTTCCCTTAAATTCCATATATATGTGTTAGCATACGGTATTTGTCTTTTTCTTTCTGACTTACTTCACTCTGTATGACAGACTCTAGGTCTATCCATCTCATTACAAATAGCTCAATTTCATTTCTTTTTAAGGCTGAGTAATATTCCATTGTGTATATGTGCCACATCTTCTTTATCCATTCATCCGATGATGGGCGCTTAGGTTGTTTCCATGTCCTGGCTATTGTAAATAGAGCTGCAATGAACATTTTGGTACATGACTTTTTGAATTTTGGTTTTCTCAGGGTATATGCCAAGTAGTGGGATTGCTGGGTCATATGGTAATTCTATTTGTAGTTTTTTAAGGAACCTCCATACTGTTCTCCACAGTGGCTGAACCAATTCACATTCCCACCAGCAGTGCAAGAGTGTCCCCTTTTCTCCACACCCTCTCCAGCATTTATTGTTTCTAGATTTTTTGATGATGGCCATTCTGACTGGTGTGAGATGATATCTCATTGTAGTTTTGATTTGCATTTCTCTAATGATTAATGATGTTGAGCATTCTTTCATGTGTTTGTTGGCATTCTGTATATCTTCTTTGGAGAAATGTCTATTTAGGTCTTCTGCCCATTTTTGGATGGGGTTGTTTGTTTTTTTGTTATTGAGCTGCATGAGCTGCTTGTAAATTTTGGAGATTAATCCTTTGTCAGTTGCTTCATTTGCAAATGTTTTCTCCCATTCTGAGGGTTGTCTTTTGGTCTTGGTTATGGTTTCCTTTGCTGTGCAAAAGCTTTGAAGTTTCATTAGGTCCCATTTGTTTATTTTTGTTTTTATTTCCATTACTCTAGGAGGTGGGTCAGAAAGGA
Organism: Phocoena phocoena; assembly: GCF_963924675.1. Classification (NCBI taxonomy): domain Eukaryota; kingdom Metazoa; phylum Chordata; class Mammalia; order Artiodactyla; family Phocoenidae; genus Phocoena; species Phocoena phocoena. The sequence continues at coordinate 20,328 of NC_089227.1, read as the reverse complement.
TCTTGCTGTGATTTATGTCATAGAGTGTTCTTCCTATGTTTTCTTCTAAGAGTTTGATAGTTTCTGGCCTTACATTTAGGTCTTTAATCCATTTTGAGCTTATTTTTGTGTATGGTGTTAGGGAGTGATCTAATCTCATACTTTTACATGTACCTGTCCAGTTTTCCCAGCACCATTTATTGAAGAGGCTGTCCTTTCTCCACTGTACATTCCTGCCTCCTTTATCAAAGATAAGGTGTCCATATGTGCGTGGGTTTATCTCTGGGCTTTCTATCCTGTTCCACTGATCTATCTTTCTGTTTTTGTGCCAGTACCATACTGTCTTGATTACTGTTGCTTTGTAATATAGTCTAAAGTCAGGGAGCCTTATTCCTCCAGCTCCTTTTTTCGTTCTCAAGATTGCTTTGGCTATTTGGGGTCTTTTGTGTTTCCATACAAATTGCGAAATTTTTTGTTCTAGTTCTGTGAAAAATGCCAGTTGTAGTTTGATAGGGATTGCATTGAATCTGTAGATTGCTTTGGGTAGTAGAGTCATTTTCACAATGTTGATTCTTCCCATCCAAGAACATGGTATATCTCTCCATCTATTTGTATCATCTTTAATTTCTTTCATCAGTGTCTTATAATTTTCTGCATACAGGTCTTTCGTATCCTTAGGTAGGTTTATTCCTAGATATTTTATTCTTTTTGTTGCAATGGTAAATGGGAGTGTTTTCTTGATTTCACTTTCAGATTTTTCATCATTAGTGTATAGGAATGCCAGAGATTTCTGTGCATTAATTTTGTATCCTGCTACTTTACCAAATTCATTGATTAGCTCTAGTAGTTTTCTGGTAGCATCTTTAGGATTCTCTATGTATAGTATCATGTCATCTGCAAACAGTGACAGCTTTACTTCTTCTTTTCCGATTTGGATTCCTTTTATTTCCTTTTCTTCTCTGCTTGCTGTGGCTAAAACTTCCAAAACTATGTTGAATAAGAGTGGTGAGAGTGGGCAACCTTGTCTTGTTCCTGATCTTAGTGGAAATGCTTTCAGTTTTTCACCATTGAGGATGATGTTTGCTGTGGGCTTGTCATATATGGCTTTTATTATGTTTAGGAAAGTTCCCTCTATGCCTACTTTCTGGAGGGTTTTTATCATAAATGGGTGTTGAATTTTGTCGAAAGCTTTCTCTGCATCTATTGAGATGATCATATGGTTTTTCTCCTTCAATTTGTTAATATGGTTTATCACATTGATAGATTTGCGTATATTGAAGAATCCTTGCATTCCTGGAATAAACCCCACTTGATCATGGTGTATGATCCTTTTAATGTGCTGTTGGATTCTGTTTGCTAGTATTTTGTTGAGGATTTTTGCATCTATGTTCATCAGTGATATTGGCCTGTAGTTTTCTTTCTTTGTGACATCCTTGTCTGGTTTTGGTATCAAGGTGATGGTGGCTTCGTAGAAGGAATTTGGGAGTGTTCCTCCCTCTGCTATATTTTGGAAGAGTTTGAGAAGGATAGGTGTTAGCTCTTCTCCAAACGTTTGATAGAATTCACCTGTGAAGCCATCTGGTCCTGGGCTTTTGTTTGTTGGAAGGCTTTTAATCACAGTTTCAATTTCAGTGCTTGTGATTGGTCTGTTCATATTTTCTATTTCTTCCTGATTCAGTCTTGGCAGGTTGTGCATTTCTAAGAATTTGTCCATTTCTTCCAGATTGTCCATTTTATTGGCATAGAGTTGCTTGTAGTAATCTCTCATGATTTTTTTTATTTCTTCAGTGTCAGTTGTTACTTCTCCTTTTTCATTTCTAATTCTATTGATTTGAGTCTTCTCCCTTTTTTTCTTGATGAGTCTGGCTAGTGGTTTATCTACTTTGTTTATCTTCTCAAAGAACCAGCTTTTAGTTTTATTGATCTTTGCTATTGTTTCCTTCATTTCTTTTTCATTTATTTCTGATCTGATTTTTATGATTTCTTTCCTTCTGCTAGCTTTGGGGCTTTTTTGTTCTTCTTTCTCTAATTGCTTGAGGTGCAAGGTTAGGTTGTTTATTCGAGATGTTTCCTGCTTCTTAAGGTGGGCTTGTATTGCTATAAACTTCCCCCTTAGAACTGCTTTTGCTGCATCCCATAGGTTTGGGGTCGTTGTGTCTCCATTGTCATTTGTTTCTAGGTATTTTTTTATTTCCTCTTTGATTTCTTCAGTGATCACTTCATTATTAAGTAGTGTATTGTTTAGCCTCCATGTGTTTGTATTTTTTACAGATCTTTTCCTGTAATTGATATCTAGTCTCATGGCGTTGTGGTCGGAAAAGATACTTGATACAATTTCAGTTTTCTTAAATTTACCAAGGCTTGATTTGTGACCCAAGATATGATCTATCCTGGAGAATGTTCCATGAGCACTTGAGAAAAATGTGTATTCTGTTGTTTTTGGATGGAGTGTCCTATAAATATCAATTAAGTCCATCTTGTTTAATGTATCATTTAAAGCTTGTGTTTCCTTATTTATTTTCATTTTGGATGATCTGTCCATGGGTGAAAGTGGGGTGTTAAAGTCCCCTACTATGAATGTGTTACTGTTGATCTCCCCTTTTATGGTTGTTAGTATTTGCCTTATGTATTGAGGTGCTCCTATGTTGGGTGCATAAATATTTACAATTGTTATATCTTCTTCTTGGATCGATCCCTTGATCATTATGTAGTGTCCTTCTTTGTCCCTTTTAATAGTCCTTATTTTAAAATCTATTTTGTCTGATATGAGAACTGCTACTCCAGCTTTCTTTTGGTTTCCATTTGCATGGAATATCTTTTTCCATCCCCTTACTTTCAGTCTGTATGTGTCTCTAGGTCTGAAGTGGGTCTCTTGTAGACAGCATATATAAGGGTCTTGTTTTTGTATCCATTCAGCCAATCTGTGTCTTTTGGTGGGAGCATTTAGTCCATTTACATTTAAGGTAATTATCGATATGTATGTTCCTATTCCCATTTTCTATATTGATTTGGGTTCATTATTATAGGTCGTTTCCTTCTCTTGCCTTTCTTATCTAGAGAAGTTCCTTTAGCATTTGTTGTAAAGCTGGTTTGGTGGTGCTGAACTCTCTCAGCTTTTGCTTGTCTGTAAAGGTTTTAATTTCTCCATCAAATCTGATTGAGATCCTTGCTGGGTAGAGTAGTCTTGGTTGCAGGTTTTTCTCCTTCATCATTTTCAGTATGTCCTGCCACTCCCTTCTGGCTTGTAGGGTTTCTGCTGAGAGATCAGCTGTTAACCTTATGAGATTTCCCTTGTGTGTTATTTGTTGTTTTTCCCTTGCTGCTTTTAATATGCTTTCTTTGTATTTAATTTTTGATAGTTTGATTAATATGTGTCTTGGCGTATTTCTCCTTGTATTTATCCTGTATGGGACTCTCTGTGCTTCCTGGACTTGATTAACTATTTCCTTTCCCATATTAGGGAAGTTTTCAACTATAATCTCTTCAAATATTTTCTCAGTCCCTTTCTTTTTTTCTTCTTCTTCTGGATCCCCTATAATTCGAATGTTGGTGCGTTTAATGTTGTCCCAGAGGTCTCTGAGACTGTCCTCAGTTCTTTTCATTCTTTTTTCCTTATTCTGCTCTGCAGTAGTTATTTCCACTACTTTATCTTCCAGGTCACTTATCCGTTCTTCTGCCTCAGTTATTCTGCTATTGATCCTATCTAGAGTACTTTTTATTTCATTTATTGCGTTTTTCATCGTTGCTTGTGTCATCTTTAGTTCTTGTAGGTCCTTGTTAACTGTTTCTTGCACTTTGTCCATTCTACTTCCAAGATTTCGGATCATCCTTACTATCATTATTCTGAATTCTTTTTCAGGTAGATTGCCTATTTCCTCTTCATTTGTTAGGTCTGGTGCATTTTTATCTTGGTCCTTCATCTGCTGTGTGTTTTTCTGTCTTCTCATTTTGCTTATCTTACTGTTTGGGGTCTCCTTTTTGCAGGCTGCACGTTCGTAGTTCCCATTGTTTTTGATGTCTGTCTCCATTGGCTAAGGTTGTTTCAGTGGGTTGTGTAGGCTTCCTGCTGGAGGGGCCTAGTGCCTGTGTTGTGCTGGATGAGGCTGGATCTTGTCTCTCTAGTGGGCAGGTTCACGTCTGGTGGTGTGTTTTGGGGTGTCTGTGGCCTTATTATGATTTTAGGCAGCCTCTCTGCTAATGGGTGGGGTTGTGTTCCTGTTTTGCTAGTTGTTTGGCATAGGTTGTCCAGCACTGTGGCTTGCTGGTCATTGAGTGAAGCTGGGTGCTGGTGTTAAGATGGCGGTCTCTGGGAGATTTCCACCGTTTAATATTATGTGGAGCTGGGAGGTCTCTTGTTGACCAGTGTCCTGAAGTTGGCTCTCCTACCTCAGAGGCAGAGCCCTGCCTCCTGGGCTGGAGCACCAAGAGCCTTTCATCCACACGGCTCAGAATAAAAGGGAGAAAAAGTAGAGAGAATTAGTAGAAGTATGAGGAAAGAAAGAGGGAAAGGAGGAAAGGAAGGAAGGAAGAAAGAAGCAAAGAAGGAAAGAAAGGAGGGAGGGAGGGAGGGAGGAAGGAGGGAAGAAAGGAGGGAAAGAAGGAGAAAATGTAGAGAGAATTAGTAGAAGTATGAGGAAAGAAAGAAGGAAAGGAGGAAAGGAAGGAAGGAAGAAAGAAGCAAAGAAGGAAAGGAGGGAGGGAGGGAGGGAGGAAGGAAGGAAGGAAGGAGGGAAAGAAGGAAGAAAGACAGAAAGAAGATACAGTAAAAATAAAATAAAGTATAATATAGTTATTGTACTAAAAAAATTTAGAAAAAAAAAAAAGGGATGGATAGAACCCTAGGACAAATGTTGGAAGCAACGCTATACAGAGAAAATCTTACACAGAAGCATACACATACACGTTCACAAAAAGAGGCAAAGGAGGAAAAATCATAAATCTTGCTCCCAGAGACCACCTCCTCAACCTGGGGTGATTCACTGTCTAAAGGAGGGAAGGAGGGAAGGAAAGAAAGAAAGAAAGAATGAAGGTAAAATACAATAAAGTTATTACACTTAAAATTAATTATTAAGAAAAAAAATTTTTTTTAAAAAAACCATGGACGGATAGAGCCCTAGGACAAATGTTGGAAGCAAGAGTATACAGACAAGATCTCACACAGAAGCATACACGCACACATTCACAATAAGAGGAAAAGGGAAAAAAATCACAGATCTCGCTCCTAAATTCCACCTCTTCAATTTGGGATCACTCCCTGTCTATTCAGGTATTCCACAGATGCAGGGCACATCAAGTTGATTGTGGAGCTTCAATCCGCCGCCTCCGCGGCTGCCGGGAGAGACCTACCCCTCTCCTCCCTGCTCTCACAGCTCACAGGAGCTCAGCTTTGTACCCGGCCCTGCCCCTGCGCGCAGGTCACTGGAGGGCGTCTGTTTTTTGCTCAGACAGGACGGGGTTAAAGGAGCCGCTGATTCAGGAGCTCCGGCTCACTCAGGCCGGGGGTTGGGGGATGGGGGAAGGAGGGGCACTGCGTGCGGGGCGGGCCTGCGGCGGCAGAGGCGGCGTGACGCTGTGGCAGAGGCCGGCGTGACGTTGCACCAGCCTGAGACCCGCCGTGCGTACTCCCGGGGAAGTTGTCCCTGGATCCCGGGAACCTGGCAGTGGTGGCCTGCACAGGCTCCGCGGAAGAGGGGCGTGGAGAGTGACCTGTGCTCGCACACAGCCCCCCTGGTGGCGGCAGCAGCAGCCCCAGCGTCTCTCGCCCGTCTCTGGGGTCCGCGGTTTTAGCAGCGGCTCGCGCCCGTCTCTGGGGTTCGCGCTTCCCGCCGCGGCTCGCGCCCATCTCGGGGGCTCGCGCCCTCAGCCGCGGCTCGCGCCTGTCTCTGGGATTCGCGCTTTTAGCCGCGGCTTGCGCCCGTCTCTGGAGTTCCTTTTAGCAGCGCTCTTAAACCCCTCTCCTCGCGCACCAGGAAACAAAGAGGGAAGAAAAAGTCTCTTGCCTCTTCGGCAGGTGCAGGCTTTTCCCCGAACTCCCTCCCGGCTAGTCGTGGTGCACTAACTCCTTCAGGCTATGTTCAAGCCGCCAACCCCAGTCCTCTCCCTGCGCTCCGTCCAAAACCGAAACCTGAGCCTCAGCTCACAGCCCCGCCCGCCCCGGCGGGTGAGCAGACAAGCCTCTCGGGTTGGTGAGTGCTGGTCGGCACCGATCGTCTGTGCAGGAATCTCCCCGCTTTGCCCTCCGCACCCGTCGCTGTGCACTACTCCGTGGTCCCGAAGCTCCCCCCTCCGCCTCCCGCAGTCTCCGCCCGCGGAGGGGCTTCCTAGTGTGTGGAAACTTTTCCTCCTTCACAGCTCCCTCCCACTGGTGCAGGTGCCGTCCTTATTCTTTTGTCTCTGTTTTTTTTTTTTTTTTCTTTTGCCCTACCCAGGTACGTGGGGAGTTTCTTGCCTTTTGGGAGCTCTGAGGTCTTCTGCCAGCCTTCAGTAGGTGTTCTGTAGGAGTTGTTCCACGTGTAGATGTATTTCTGGTGTATCCGTGAGGAGGAAGGCGATCTCCACGTCTTACTCTTCCGCCATCTTCCCCCGTCCCCAAAGCTGTTTACTTTTCAAATTCTTAGATCCATGGGAAATTTTATTTTTGCTTATATACATTGTAGAATTTACTGCTTCGTTTAGGAAAAGTTAACTTACTAATCAGGAAAATGAATCAAAAGCCTTTAAGTATTTTGTAGAACACTAGTAAGAACAGGCTAAGGATTTTTAAAAAGGGCTAGCTAAGCTTGGTCCCAGAAAACTTGTGAGCACATTACAATTGCATGTTAAATTGTAATCTCTCAGTAAACTGATTCTGTCATTTTAAATTATGTGAATCTGTGCCTTCCTAATGATTTTATTTTTCTTTGTGATAGAATGCCTCCTTTTCCCTTTCTGTCACATATACATGTGCAGACACACACACAAAGGTTTTCAAATTCTTGTGCTGGATTTGAAAATCTCTGAAAGCCAACCAAACTAGTTTCACTCCCTTTGAAATAAAATAAGCAACCTGTCATCTACTGAGTTTAAAGCACTATTCCAAAAATATGTTCAATAAAATTTATATGTTTTAAAGTTTAACTTTGGATTTTTTTAATTTTTGTTTTGTTGCTTTTAGATGTGCTTTTTAAAAATGGAGACATTCATATTTCATGGCTATTTTTTTGGAAGAATTTTCAGAAACATTTTAAAGAAGAAACTTTAAATTTAATTCAAAATTAATTTATTTATACATTCGCATTTATAGACAAGTTTTAAGATTCCTGAGAAGCTCCAGTTTCCCAAACAATACTAACGCATTTATTTTCACCACAAAATGAAATCGATCCAAAAAAATGACTTTTATGATTCTATAAAACCAATGCTTATCATCTTATCAACAATGGCCAAAGCTATATTTGTCTCTGAGGGGTAGGATAGGGAGGGTGAGAGGGAGGTGCAAGAGGGAGAAGATATAGGGATATATGTACATGTATAGCTGATTCACTTTGTTATACAGCAGAAACTAACACACCATTGTAAAGCAATCATACTCCAATAAAGATGTTAAAATAATAAAAATAATAAAAGCTAAAGTGATATATACAGTGTTTCACTGCTCCAACTTCAGGTAGTGGGTAAATAAGAATGACAATAAAATACAGTGTGTGACAGGATGAAGTCAGGTAACAGGAATCCAGTAGATCTTACTGAAGTCACCATTCATCCTGCTTATACAGGTAACAAAGCTTGGCTGACATGCAGGTGATAGATGTCTGGCTCTATCCACTCACTGAGTGGAACATGTAGATGAATAATCGTGATTCAGATCTGTGCCTTAGTTATTCAACAAGTTACTCTGTATAGTGAATTTGGGGGGTATCTTGTGGGTATCACAAGAATAAACACAAAAGTAAAATCTGCCAATATTAAATATGTAAATTCTACTTTTTTCTTATCTGGACTATTGTCTCCTGTAAATAAGAAAATTTTAAAACTGTCGATGTTGGCTAAGAGAGTTTCATATATACTGTATCCATACTTTTTGTGCTCTTACTGTTGTTTTAAGATTTTATGATTTTTCTTGTTTCTGTTAACTCAGGCCAATTATGGCAATTCCTTTTGTGGGCATTTGGGTCATTGTTTTCAAGTTTATTGATTCAATTGCATTCTATATATATTTGTGAAAAATCACTTCTTATCATACTCCATGCCAGATGCTGGCAAAATAAAGATAAATGAGGCACAATTACCATGGTGAAGGAAGTAACTAGATACCATAGTAGATGATGGAGTTCTACAACTTGAGTACGGAAGAGGGCTGCAGTCTGTAGTACCTCATTACCCACAGAATTATGAAGACAGAACACATCAGGGTGGAGATTTTGGTGTGTATATTAGATGTCACCTCCAGAAAGAATTGCAGTCTTTTTTTCCAGTTTGCCTGGTGCTATTAAGAAAGTACAAATCCACTGAATTCTGAATACTAATCTTGTGACAAGTACTTTCAAATGTATGAATACTATAGGTTTCATATTGTGGACAGCTTGGCTACAAAACACTAAATAAATGGAGAGCCTAAGTATAGTGACACTAGGTGGGAACACTTAGGCTTTCCTGAGAGTAGCGTGATGAGTATCCACACAGATCTGCATTGGTATCAAGGAGCAAGGCTAACAGTTTGATTGATGTCACTCCCCACTCCTTGATTGCAAGTCTGTAAAATAAAAAAATGTAGGCTGTCTTGGACACATCATGTGCTATGTAAGATATTAAGTTTCAATTCCTTTTCCCATAACGTTGACAAGTTCTTATATTATACCATAAAAAATCCTTTGTCTCTAGCAGAAACCAATCAACATATAGGAAAGAGAAGATACTTAATATTATAAAAAGAATGTAAAGTTAAAGGCAATGTAGTAAAGAATTATTGGCAAACAGTTGCTATTTGTGTTGATCTTTCCAAGTTTTGATTTTAGATTTTAAGGATTTTTAGGTTAGCAACATCATATCTAGGTTTTCTCATATTTTTGTATATCAGCAAGATTCCACACTTCTTGATATGTTATGATTTTAGACGTTTGTGCTTTAAGAGTCCCCCCAAAATGTATCTTGGGTATTGAAATTCTAGACTTCAAATTCACAGAACAGGAACCATATCTTATTTTTTTGTGTGTCCCTTACAGATTGCTTTGTAAATAACTATTTATTTACTAAGATATAGGGTTTACTAAATAATATCTGAATGACAAGTCAAAAATCAGTATTTTTTTTTCTAATTTGTCCAGGCACTTAGGAAAAATTCTCACTAACAATTTATAGCATAACACCAAATGTAACACGTAGGGAACATAATGCATATAAAAGGCGTGGAACATATTTAAATGCTATGTAAGCGGGATTAGACATGAATTATCTGTGGAAAGATCATGTTTTCCTTAATTTACAATCTCTAGGTACATATTATTTATTATATATGAAACATAGTGTTCTAACACACTGTTTTTCCAAAGACTCTGAGACTTGGTAGGTAAATTAAATTTCACTGGTGCTACTTTCTCTGGCCTAAGTCATTCCTAGTGATGGCTCACACGCTTGTTTCTTGAATTCAAATGCTGCCCACAACCTGGGGTTATGCTTTTGTTATTTGATAAAGCAATGACCATGTTATTGAGGAATAAACATCTAAGTCCCTAAAATAAGCTCATATTTTTCTCCACTTACCCCAAACATAACTACTATGTAGTATAATAGATGCTGAAGGACCGAACATTTCCCACTGACCCTTGCTAAACACTAGCCCCAACTATGCCTCACTACCCCTCTTTTTTAAAATTAATTTTTTATACTGGAGTATAGTTGATTTACAATGTTGCATTAGTCTCAGGTGTATACCTATTCAGTTATACAAATACATATATCCATTCTTTTTCAGATTCTTTTCCCATATAGGTTGTTACAGAATATTGAGTAGAGTTCCCTGTGCTATACAGGAGGTCCTTGTTGGTTATCTATTTTATATATAGTAGCGTGTATATGTTAATCGCAAACTCCTAATTTATCCCTACCCCACCATGTTTCGCCTTTGGTAACCATAAGTTTTCTAAGCCTATGAGTCTGTTTCTGTTTTGTAAATAAGTTAATTTGTATCATTTTTTAAAGATTCCACATATAAGTGATATCATATGATATTTGTCTTTATCTGACTGACTTCACTTAATATGATAATCTCTAGGTCCATCCATGTTGCTGCAAATGGCATAATTTTGTTCTATTCTATGGCTAATATTCTATTGTATATATATACCACATCTTCTTTATCCATTCCTCTGTCAGTGGACATTTAAGTTGCTTCCATGTCTTGACTATTGTAAATAGTGCTGCAGTGAACACTGGGGTGCATGTATCTTTTCAAATTATGCTTTTCTCCAGATATATGCCCAGGAGTGGGATTGCTGGCTCACACATTAGTTCTATTTTTAGTCTTTTAAGGAACTTCCACACTGTTCTCCATAGTGGTTGTACCAATTTACATTCCCACCAACAGTATAGGAGGATTCCCTTTTCTCCACACCCTCTCCAGCATTTATTTTTTTGTTTGTAGAACTTTTGATGTTGGCCATTCTGACCGGTGTGAGGTGATACCTCGTTGTAGTTTTCATTTGACCACTCCTCTTGTTATATACCCAAATTGACTCACCAACGGAGGCTACACCTGGCTTCAGACATAATGTCTTTATATATGACCCTGTATTTGTCATAACCACATACAAATACTCAGAACAAACAAATCTGACTGATCATCTTCAATGTAAGGTATATAGATTTGGCTGAGAATCAGAGCATGGTCAAGGAAGACAGAAGGAGAAACCAGGAAGTAGTTAGCTGAAATACAGGGCAAAGCTGATGAAATTGGAAACTTGAATTTATGTGGTTTTCAAGGTCACATATAATCTTTATCAAAATTGTCTATATTGGTTGCTGAGAAGTTATTAACAAAGATTGAAATCAGATACATATATTAATCTATATTTATCCCCTTTCCTATAAGTTATTTACACGTTAAAATGACCAAAAATTTTTGTTATATAAAGGAATGATCGGGGTTGAATCTGGAAGCAATTTTAACTTTTATCTTTTGCACTCTCCTATATAGTAATATACACATATGTATATCTTTATTTTAATGTGTATATGTTTATATACATATATGTACACATATAAAATATATCCATATGTGTGTCTATATACACACACATATATGCAAAGATGCACATTTTCTAGAAATATATCCCAAAATTTCTATCCCTGTGCTTCTCCTAAGTGTATAGTACCCCAAGTTAGTGTTCTTTGACTCTTAGAACCATGTAATCTGTTGGAAGACAAGATATTGCATTAATAAGTAATTTTTATCTTTAAATGTCTAACTTCCTATGGATACTTACGTTTGTATACTCAAAAATAGTTCAAGTCAACAAAACCCAGTAGCAAAAACTACCGTTGATGGCCAGATCTTGGTTTGTAATACCATTCTCCAAAATGTAACCAGTACTCTTTGGAGAAATGGCTGTTTCTAGGACTGGGACAGAAAATGTGTATGATGATTGTAGAGTATTTTGTAGTGCCAGAAAGTAAGGAAGTAACACACACACACACACACACACACACACACAATGATGAAGAAATACAAAAGTGATACAGGGGCCAGCCAAAAGACCTGGCACAATTTGAGAAACAAAATAGAATACTTTTAGATTATAAGGTATAAAATATCCATGCATTCATGTTGATATAAAGAAATGATTGAATAAATGAGGAATAATAGACAAATTTCCTGCACAGAAGAATTTAAAACCATTTATGTAGATATGTTACCCTTCAGAAGGTACAGATTAACTCCCCACACCTTAAGTGTGAGCTGTGCATAGTGACTTTTTTCAGGAGTACAGTATGGAAAAGGAAGAAAGTTACTTGACAGTGGAGAAACCTAATAAACACTACCTCAAGTTACATGAACAAGGTTAGCATCAAAAATGGTATCATATTGACAGTATATACTCATGAAGCAATGTGCTAAGGATGGCATTTTACTTCTGAGACCTTCCTTCAAAAAATACACAACCCCAGTCTAATCATGGGACAAAAATCAGACAAATCCCCAATTGAGAGACATTCTACAAAATGGTGAACAGTAATCAAAACTGTTAAGATCATCGAAACCAAGGAATGTCTGAGAAACTGTCATAGACAAGAGGAGTCTAAAGAAACAACACTATTAGATGCAAGATGGTATCCTGGATGAAATCCTGAAACTGAAATGGGGCATTAAGAAAAAATGAGGAAATCATAATAAAGCATGAACTTCAGTTAATAAAATACATTAATTGTGACAAATGTATCATACTAATATAAGACTTTAATAATATGGGGGACTGGGCATGGGGTATATGGGAACTCTTTATCTTCACAATAATTCTGTAAATCTAAAATTGTTCTAAGTTTATTAATACAAAAAACTCAATTTACCAGAAAAATTATATTTATATCAGTCCTTAAAGCATATTTTTGTGTATATGTATTTGTATTAGTTCATAATATTTTTTGCTTTCACCCACTATTCCATATCCCTTGGGGTATAGTATGCTTTTCTTCTGCACAGATTATGGATTTGCCTTTGACTTGGTTTATTCAATGATCTGTGAGTGGTTTTAGTTCTTGTGTGGTTTGGCTTGAACTCTTTTACTCCTGGGTCGACCATGAAAGTAATATCCCTGGGTAGTGCTTGCCCACGGAGAATGTGAACACCTGTGGAATATATCTGAACCCTACTCAAATCCAGAGCCAAGCTGAGCTCACTGAAATATGATGCAATGTCACCCAGTTGTTAAACAGACCATGAGTAGAAGAATAAATGCTTGCTAGATAGGCCACTGAATTTTCTGGTGGTCTGTTAGTTTATTGCAACAATAGCAGAATAATTTAGTGTGTAACACAAATCTTCATGGAGATGACCGTTGCTCTTTGCTGTAATGTGTGTGCATCCCTATTAATTGTGTGTGTGTGTGTTCAGTATGAGCACAAGTCAAATTTCTAAAAAACTTGTTCTACTGGGAAAATGCCAGCTAAGTGTATAATACTATTTTAACTAGTATTCAATAAATCAGTAAAACCATATGTAACTGACATACTTTGATTATAGTCTTTTATTTAGCAAATAATTTTAGTCCATCATAGTTACGTGGTTTTTCTATTCAAGATTTTGTGAAGCAGACCCAGTCCAATTTCACAGTCATGACATTTGTAAAATGGTGTAATCCAGTGAATTATGAATGTTGGAATGAACTCATATATTAGGGGCTCTCTCTCTGTGTGAATATTGAAATGTATTTTGCTGATATAAGTGATAATTATTTAAAAAGAAATTTAACAGCATCAGCAGTAAATGAAGTACTATTTGAATATATGTATATGCCTTGATTTTTTAAATACATGGTGCATGCTCACGATATGTTTTTGTGCATATAGAACGTCATGCATTTAACACACAGAGATATATAAAATCTCATGTACGCCCCCCTCCAAATATGTATAAATGAGTAAATACCTAGGCAGTGAGCTAGATGGCGATATAGCATATAAAAATGTAATTTCACTTTAGAGTCCATGGATTATGACCCCATAGGTCTAGGTCTTGAGAAACTCTAGCAACAATAGTCTGTATGAAATGCATTAAGTATTATTTTTCTCTTATTGAATAGAATTTAATTGTAAATATATGGAATATAATCTTCCTGAGTCACATAAAAATGGCACTGATAATAAAGGAAAAAGTTTTAGCAAAGAATATTTCTATTATACTCCTTATATGTTGAAACATTTTTCATAAGTGTTTATATAGTTAAATACTAAACTATCAAAATGTGTTATTTTTGTCAATGTGCTTTGCTGACGAGATAAGCATATGTTTATTTTTTTAATTTATATATTTCACTTTTTATTTTTACAAGCTTCTTTCTTTGAATAATGAAAAATATTTGGGGCATAATATTTAACTTAATATATGATATTACATTGAATGGCAAGTAAAATGTTTAAAAGTTTTTCTTACTGTGGTTATTATATTAGCCATAATTTCAGGTTTCAGGGCCAAAAGAAGGATATCCTAAAAAGCACAGAATGTTTCATAGCTTTTCATCCTTTTTAACCTTCTACATTGTCCTCCTGGTAACACATCACATATCAGGAGATCATTAGGCAAATGCAGATAATTGGCTATTTTGATTAAACGTGAAAAAAACTATTTTGTAAAGAAATAAAAACATGTATGATAGTGGACTAAGTGTCCCTAATAACTGAGTAGGTTGACACATATAGTAATTAGAAAATGACTCTAAAATAAGACATTCTGTACACACACAGACACACACCCATAATTCCATTGATTTTTAAGTTACATGTAGCATCCTGAAGGAAAACTAACAAGAATAGTAAGTCAATACTTTTTACAAAGGTCTGAAAATTTAAGGGACAAACTTAACAGTAATATCCAACATCAAATGTATGTGTGAAAAGCATTTCCTGAACAGAAAGGAAAGAAAAGGCATGGTGAGAATAGGTTGAGGATGGAATAATAATATTTGTGGACAGGGAAATTATTTGTCCAGTACTGTGTTAGTTTTCTTAATATTGACTATAATTATATCATCAAAACTTCTTTCATATTTATTTTCTAGTCATTTTTCAAATATGCCACTGAGAATTATTCTATTCCCAAAGTGATTTTCAATGTGTTTATTGAGATGTCAAATACCATAAAATTTGTGGCCCTTGTTTTCTAACAGTCACCATCGTGGAGGGTAAAAGTAGTTGGCTCTGTACTTTCATGATGCTGGATGTCAGCAGTGGAGGATTCCATGCTTTATAGTAGGAGATATGAACCTCCCTCCCCATTTTTTAAAAAAATATTTATTTATTTATTTTTGGCTCCGTTGGGTCTTCATTGCTGCATGCAGGCTTTCTCTACTTGCGGCAAGAGGGGGCTACTGTTCGTTGCGGTGCACGGGCTTCTCATTGCAGTGGCTTCTCTTGTTGTGGAGCACAGACTATAGGTGCACGGGCTTCAGTAGTTGTGGCACGTGGCCTCAGTAGTTGTGGCTCGCGGGCTCTAGGGTGCAGGCTCAGCAGTTGTGGTGCACGGGCTTAGCTGCTCTGTGGCATGTGGGATCTTCCTGGACCAGGGCTTGAACCCGTGTCCCCTGCATTGGCAGGTGGATTCTTAACCACTGCGCCACCAGGGAAGCCCTCCCTCCCCATTTTTTTACCCACTCTGTTATCACTCTTAGTCTTCAGTTGGCTCTATACTTATGGCCACATGGAGACAATTCAGGTATCCCTTTTAAGCCACTAGTTGCACCCTATTAACAGAGCCTACGAATTGAGAAGTAGGAGTGTAAGGACAATTAATAATCAAATGCTTTTGCTTTTGTTCATATTTGATGTTTTTCTCTGTTGAGAATCTCAGGAGAAGGAGTGTTGTCTTATCTGGTAACAATCCAGTATTCAGTAGTGTTAGGATCATCATATATTATATTACATTTTACCTAAAATGTATAATCATGGGCTCTAAAAATAAAGCTAAGATTAAAATATGATTGTAGTAAAAAATATATATAAACAACATTTTTGAGTGCTGTCAGACAATTTTCTTACATAATTTTCTCTAAAAGAGAATAATAATGATGGTTGAAAATGTTGTTTCATGATCCAGGCAATGCAGGAAAGCAAAATTTTAGAATTGCTTAGAAAATAACACATTGATTAGAATTAAAACAGTTTTATTTTCTGCGTTTTAAAAAAAATTGGAGTTTTAGTGTCTTCACTCCTTTATGTCTTGCCTACTTTTGACTTTTTCTTTTTACCTGGATTCGTCTTCTCCTAGATGAGCCAATCTGGATTACCTAAACAAGTTATACTTAATTAATTGTAATATTTGTATTAGTGTTATAAGCTGAACTGAGTTCCTCCAAATTCATATGTTCAAGTCCTAACCTCCAGTACCTCAGAAAATGACTATATATGGAGGTAGGGTCTTTAAAGAGGTAGTTAAGTTAAAAATGAGGCTGGTTTGGTGAGCCCTAATCTATTCTGACTTGTGTCTTTATAAAAAGAGATTATAACATACAGAGAGACACCAGGGGCACATGTGCACAAAGGGAAGACCAGGTGAAGACACAGAGAGAAGGTGGCTATTTGCAAGCCAAGGAAAGAGACCTCAGAAATTTCGAAATAAGACCTGACCATATATTGATCATGGGCTTCTAGCCTCCAGGATAGTGAAAAAATAAATTAGTCTTCTTTAAGCCGCCTAGTCGGTGGTATGTTTTTATGGCAGCCCTTGCAAACTAATACAAATAGTAAGCATTAACCTTAACATTTTGGAATGTTGACTAATACTTTATGCATTTTATGAGTCAATGCTCATGTGAAAAGTAGTTTTTCAATCACATAGCACATTTCTCTTCTTAGGAAATAGTAAGATGGGCTGTTTTGCCCAAGACTCATAGTAATTCAATATTACTGGCATGGTGCACATTTGATCATGCTCTTGAGTTTCCTCCAGTTAAATATTATGAAAATGTAGATGTCCAACATGACTAATGATATCACTAGTTTATTCCTTTTGTATGTCCTGAATTTACATTTTACAATTTGATTGTATTAATCAGTAAAATAAATATACATATATATATTTAAAAATTCTCTCTCTCTCTATAGATATATATAGATAGAGTTTTAATACTTTCAAAGCAAACAAAAACCCTGCCGCCCTCCACATAAAAGAGTTTGTTTCCTTATTGAACAATTTGTTTTCTGCTTTGTTAACTAAGTTCTTAAAATATCACAGTAATATAAGGCAGGTCATAGAGGAATTAATTTCTTATATAGCAAAATTAACTTTAGTGTTAAATAAAACCCACCAATATTCATTCATTTATTCAAAAAAATACTCAGCACCTCTTAGGTACTAAGCACTGTGTTTTACATTGCAGGTACAATTTTGAACCAGACAGAAATGGCCCCTAATCCCCTAGAGTACAAATCATATTGACTGAATAGAGCGTGTGATTTTCTTTTCCCAACACTGATAAGTAAAAAAGTTTTGAAACAGTGCCATTTATTAATAGTCTTTTATACCTAATGATTATCTAATTTATACTTATACCTCAGAAAACCAAATATTAATAATATAACCTGTTATTATGATTTAATAGAAAAGATTGCAAAATTTGGAACAAAGACATTCCTTAGTTTACAACCTAGCTTTGCTGTGTCATAGTTTTATTATTTTGGGCAAATTACTTAAACTATTCAAACCTGTTTCCTTATGTGTAAACCCTCATTATTAATATTTACTTTGAAGCTTAAAGTCAGAGATCATAAGAAGTACATGGTGGGCATATAATAATTATTACCTTTATTTTTATATTAAAATTAATAGTATTAGGTTTAATCAGATAAAATTATGTCAGAACACATACATCAGAATTACTTTCAAAGCAATCTTGGGTTCCAGATCAAGCTACTTGTTTTTTGATGGTCAGGCTTTTAACCATTGTGCATTTTACTTAGCAAATATATAAACTTTTTAAGAGACAAACAAAAAATCCTTTTATTATATTCACCATAATTAAACACAGTATCTGATATGGCAATATGGTTCCAGTTTTTCATTTCCAAGTGTCATTCTAACAAGATTCAAATATAATATTTGTTAGTGAGGTTCTATATAAATTCACTAATGAGGACAGTTGTATTGTTTTAGCTTAATTTTTTTTCTGCCTCACATTGTGCCTGAGAATTCTTTTTTATTCTTATGGTGTGTGCGTGTGTGTGTGTGTATGCATGCATGTGTTTGTGTGTGTTTAAAGTGTCCGGTTCTGATTCTATCACCCTAGGGCTTGATTTTCTTTTGTGAGTTTTGAGATTCCGTAGAAAGAAGACTGCTTTCAACATGTAAATGCTTCTGCCACTTTACATTTAGTGAAGCAGGTCGTTTTAGCTTCCTTCCAGCAGTAAGATTCATTATTTTAGTGAGTTTTGACATAGGCTCTGATTGGTTAAAAAATCCATGTTCATCATTTGCAGTTTTACTTTTGTTTTGGTATTAGGAAGAATATAGAACATATTCAGCAGTAAAACCCTAGTCAAGTGATTTAATCTGTAAGAAAAATAAGCCTTACCTTGAAATGCTTTTAAATATGTTTTTTGTTTATTTAGGGGTTGGAGGAGGGAAAGGTTACTGTTAATAGAGAGCTTTAACCAATTCTGACAAATCTGTAAACTAAAATGATGGTTCATCATAAGATTATGAAAATTCCTAAAAAGGGCACAATGGAAATATTTAAACTTTCTACTTTAGGATAAATGATATTAAATCATGACCCTCATAGTCATCCTACATAAAGTTATGCTGTGATCACTGATCTTTCCTCAATCTCCTCTGGAAAGTGGTATCAACAACATTGACACATTACAAAAGGAAAGATAAACCCACTAGCATTTGATGAGTTGTGATAATAATTGGCATTATGCTATTCATTTAGAAGTATTTAGAAAAAGTAAAAACCTGCAGAAATCTAACACCTTTATATGAGGCTCCCAAGCTGTCTCTAAGCAGACTGGCTGTACCTCAGTGGTCACATGAAACCCCCTTTGTCATATGACTTTAGGGGCATGAACATATAACTACCCTCTTGAAAACTGTATCTGAATTTAAGTTTTAAATGATACTAATTAAAATGGTACTAATTAGACGTAAATGGTACAATTACTCTCACAAGAATAGGTACAAAATATTTTTGAAGTAATCTGCACTTCTCAAATTTAGGACTATGTTTCTAATTATTTTTGTATATTTTCTTGAACATTCTTGTTTTTCCTATCTTGCAAATGATGCTCCACTGGTTCTTTTTTTTTTAATCTTTATTTTTGGCTGCATTGGGTCTTTGTTGTTGCGCGTGGGCTTTCTCTAGTTGCAGCGAGCGGCAGCGAGCGGAGGCTACTCTTTGTTGTGGTCCGCAGGCTTCTCATTGCGGTGGCTTCTCTTGTTGCAGAGCATGGGCTCTAGGCATGCGGGTTCAGTAGTTGTGGCACGCGGGCTTAGTTCCTCCGTGGCATGGGAGATCTTCCTGGACCAGGGCTCAAACCCATGTCCCTGAATTGGCAGGTGGATTCTAAACCACTGTGCCACCAGGGAAGTCCCATTCCACTGGTTCTTGTTTTGGATTTTCATATGACCATTACTCGTTTTAGTGACTCTAATTCTTATTGAAAAAATAAAAAAGCTACATACCCATTCCTAACAAAAACAATTGGACTTCCCAAAAAACATAAATGGACTCCATAGATCAAGAATCCCAACTCTGACAACCTTTAATAAACTTAGAAAATGATAACCCATTTGTCTTAATATATTTATTCTAATATTTTCTACAATATACATTTTTGAGGCTGCTAAATACTGTGTGTGTGTGTGTGTGTGTGTATATACACACACACACACACACACATATATATTTCTGAGATTAAATTTGACCAGCTTCTAAATCTGAGACTTGGAAAATTTGGATATACTTTTCTCTCTTTTTTTTTTTTTTTTTGCGGTACGTGGGCCTCTCACTGTTGTGGCCTCTCCCGTTGCAAAGCACAGGCTCCGGACGCGCAGGCTCAGCAGCCATGGCTCACGGGCCCAGCTGCTCCGCGGCATGTGGGACCTTCCCGGACCGGGGCACGAACCCATGTCCCCTGCGTCGGCAGGCGGACTCTCAACCACTGCGCCAGCAGGGAAGCCCCTACTTTTCTCTTTATGTTAGAAAATTAAAGTCCCTTTGCATGCCATGGAAAAATACACAATTCCCAGGCTTTTAAAATACTATATCCCATATAGTAGTATTTATTGATTTATTACAATATAACACAATTTCCACTTCATTGAGTGGACCTTTATTACTATCTAGCCTTCAAGTTAATTTCAGTGATATTATTAGGTCAGTTTTAACTTTTTGCACAAAATGTGAGCCCATATCCATTATTGGATGTCATTAATGTATCTAAAGGTATAATCTGGCCATTGAATGTGAAAATAGGTATGCTTTTCATCACCTATTAAACTACAGTATTTTTCATTTCCATAGTAATTTAACTGTATGTTTTTTATTTGATGTTTCTACTATGATTTTTTTAAAATTGAGCTTCATACTATGTCTGCCATCAAATTTCATCCAAAAACCTATCTCTGCCAGACTCAAATGGATACAATTATTTTCCTAGAAAAAA